>NW_008825521.1:536254-543533 GCF_000699105.1 Pygoscelis adeliae
AATATTAGAAAAGCATGATAAGGGGTGGCTTATATAACAAGCTGCTTTTCTTGGAATTAACTGCAGCTGTTATTCTTAAGCTAAGTATTTGTGCTTAGGAACATGTTTATATCTTAAATGGTTCTTCTTCTGCCGTAGCTCTCACCTTTGTTTGGTGTTGGTGGTACTTTAATAAAAAACGTAGATCTATTGACAAGTCGTGGTGAGCCTGCTGTTGTCATCCATGCCTTGTGTTGAAATGAAGAGCAGGGTCTCGGGGATGTAGTCAAATTGAGTGGTGCTCGTAAATCGCTGATATACTTTGCTGGCCTATGGATGAAAGGAAGCCATCACGGAGCAGAAAAAGCATGGCTGATAAGAGCCCATTTTTGTTAATCAAATATTCATTAAAGGAATCTTTCCTCTACACACAATTCCCCCCCCCCCTTCTCTTTTGGAGTTCCCCTGATTGGCAACTGTTTGTAGTTTTTTGGGTTTTTTTTTTTTAATCCCCAGCTTTGTAAAATTTCAAACAAAATACTCTCTGAACGAATTCTGTACAATGAACATTCGTAAGCCAAATAACTTGTTCTTATTTCAAAAACAAGGAGGGTGCTATGCTCTTTTCCAACATGATGGCAGTCATTTCAGATGATTTATAGAAGTCATTTTTTTATTTTTTTGTCATTTGTTGGGAGTTACTAACCACATTGTAAAGTTGCCCCCTTGCTGCATATTTTACATTTCTCTGCTTTACTGAAAATATGAATGAGCTGTCAGTTCTTTGTTTAGAAAGTGGTAACCTTGGAAGTGTTAGATGTTTCAATACCTTCAAAGAATTAAAAGTGCCCATTTTACAATGAAAATTCCACTTGCAGCTGAAAGAGCAGAGAAATTTAAATGGAGCTTTAGCTTCAGCCACTCTCTCTGAAATTAACGTGAAGTTTTTGCTTCTCTGCTCTTTTCCCACTGTAGGTGGTTTTTTCATTGACAGTCCCTATTGCCAGCCTCTCAGCATCGCACCTTTTATTATTCACTTGGGCCCTCAAGATTTCTTCTCTGACTTCTAGAACCATCAGGTTGTGTGGCTCGAAATGGCATTTTGTACATGTCTTAAAAGCAAGAACAAACGTGGCTCGTTTTGAGGTTTCTCAACTTCAGACATGGAATCTGAGCTTTTTTCCTTTTTTTTTTTTTTTTAAAGTGTTTTTCTCACTTCTTGAACTTTGTTCCATTTAATGAAAAGCAATACTTACTCCAAGCCACAGTCCTTTCTTTGGGTACATAGCAATAGATGTGTATATACTTCTGGTTATTTCTTTACGCTAGAAGGGGAAGACTGGTGTGTTGGGGGGGAGGGGAACCAAACACCAAAACAAGACACAAAACCTAGCAGAGTGCCTGCTTTAAGCAGTGAATCCTGCATTTACTTTCACTACTTAAGTACTTCAGAATTTTAATATTATGACTGTATTTGCATGCTTCCTATAAAAATTGCTACAAAGACTTGCAATGGTCACTCTTGGAGCAGTAGTGCTTTGTACCATTGTGCATGTCAGCAGACATGAAATGTAGCAAAAAGGCAGAAGAAGAAAATAGACTATATATTTTTTCCAAAATCTAACTAAATGATATATTCTCTCTCTCTCTCTTCCCCACATCATTTAATATGAGGCACAGAAAGGGTAGGCCTGAACTTGACTTTCAAATGGATTGCTTTTGTGTCTCAAAATCATCACCAAATGATAGGAAAACACAGTGTTTGGTAAACATCCAGTTCAAAAAACTTTGCTGCTCTAAATTTACTGAGTTTTTTTCCTCTTAAATATTTGTATGTTGATATTTTGAGATTGTGAATCAGCAATAACTGAAAGGTAAATGTTTTTTAAAATGGTATTGGAACATCTATATGTTGCAGCTTAAGACTTTTAAGCAGTTTTCAGCAGGTTAATACCACTTTATTCTCATTCTCTCCGGACCTTCATAGCCATATGCACTTGTATAAAATAAGCAGAAATGTAGTGACTGTAAGCTGAGATCGTGATATAAAAGGTAAGAGAATTTATTTTCAGCTTAAAGAATATTTTTATTGCTTTTTTTCTAAAAATCTCATATACCTGTGACAATCTTGTATATGGCACTTTTTTATTATGTCTTGTTTAACTAAATGTTTAAACAGGTAATATGTAGGTCTGAATTCCAACTTTCTATTTTCCAAGGCCACTTCAAATACTCCAGTTTCAGTTAAAAAAGAAAGTATTACTTAACACTTCTAAGAAATTGTTTGGTTTTATCAACAGACTGTTCTTCAAATATTCTTCTCTTGTGTAGCATAAAAAGCTGTATTGATACTGCTGTGTGTCAGGCACTGCATTTCTTGCATACCTGTGGAAAACATTTGGGCAGGTACCAAAGCCATCCCATGGTTTTAGGTACGTGGAATAAAAATGAGAAGTGGGATGTGTGATATTATCTAACTAATACAGAGAGAAATTATTTCCCTAAACTATTAAAGCTAAACTCCAAATGAGGAATGAGACTTTGATGATATTACAGTTAAAATCTGCAGAGATCAAATTACATTAGGCCAAATTAATTCACGAAGCAGCCAGGTTTGCTTTCCTCTTGTGGGCGCAGTGGGAGGAGAGGAAGGCAGGCAGGCAGTGATTTAACTCTGCATGAATAATTTGCTTAGCTGTGGTTTTCTAAAGCTAGAAATTAGGATACAGCCATCCATAAATAATTCTTTTCAGTTCTGTAGTAAATGTTTTAACAAATATTTTAATTGGATTAAAATGGTTTTGGATTATGACCTATGTGGTGCACATGATATGTGTAGTTTTAAAATACTAGGGTTTTTTTAATTTGCCTTTATATAACCTTGCGTTATGCAAAGTTGCATAGTGCAGTACTGCACAATTGCAGTACTTGCAGAACTTGAAGTTGCTGGAAACAACTCTTTTTCTATAAAAATGGTAAAAAAAAAAAAAAAGGGAGTTGATGATGTTGTATTAGCATTTTAGATGAAAGCATAAAAAACCCCTGACTGATCACAGTTTATACTGACGTAAAACAGGAAAACACTTGGTATGGAATATGTAGTAGTGTTATCAGGTCCAAAGCTTGTTGTTTTGCATCAAAATATAACAGCAAAAATAAACTGTATTTAATTTCAAATATTGAAAACATCAAATTCAGTAAATAACTGCATGTGTAGGTTCTCCATAACTCAGGATATGTCTGGATAGAATTCATAGGCTGATAGAGAAAAATAGCTGTTAAATATTGTTAGCTTTGCTACTGTGGGCAGAAACCTGATCTTGCAAGTGGCCTATATATTTGCACCTGGGGAAATGAACTTAAGGAACTGTGCCAGTGACTTGCCCATGACAGCACATAACCATTTGATTACATTTGCAGGTGCAATTGATGAGCCATCAGAATGCCCTTCCCATCTGGTGGTGCAGGTTTTCATCTGCTGTTATCTTAAAGGTGCAAACCTGGGGCTTGGTTTGAAGCTCACTTAAAATTCAATTCATTCTTTCAGCCTGTCAGGCTAAGCAGTCCTGATAGCGGGGCAGCAGGCTGCTCCGTTTCCTTTGGAAGACAGCACTTTATATGCATCAAGGCAATGTTAAGGTGCATTATAATGAACTTCTCTTGAGTATTCCTTTCCTAGGCTTAACTGATGTCAGTCTGACAAGCACTGTCCAGTTCAAGGACTGATTAATAAAATGTCTTGCTGACTCTTCTTTCATCTGTTTCTTTGTGCCCTGTACTTGGCAGCTTAATCCATTTGTATTGGTTTCCACCGGAACTGCTTTGACTGTGAATTACCGTATTTTTCTGTCGTTACCCTTTTAACTCTTACAATCCTAAGCATTCCACTCTTCGGTTTAAATTCTTACTTTGTTGGATCTTCTCTTTGTCACTGAAAAGATACTAAATTTCTCTAATACGTTTTTGTTCATAATGCAAGTACATATTTACGAAATTTGTCCCCTTGCCTTTGCTGCACCCCTTCTCAGTAGGACAGACACCATTTCCTGACATGCAAAACACACGGTGTACTTAAAACTCCTAAATCCTGTTTTTTGCAGCCACTTGGAATCAGTGATAGGATCCTAAGGTGCAAGATTGCCTAGGAACCTGTCTCGCTGACAGTGGAACTTGAGCAAAACATTCCCATGTATTGAAGTGTCACAGATGTCGGCTCCTTAAGTGCCTAATATATTGGCATTTGAGAGAGCAGTCAAATTACAACAGTAGGTTTTAACCTAACTGAAACACCAGGCTATTATCGGATGAGTAATTTGGGTAACATCTGCTTGATCACTGTTGCAACAAGCACTGTTTTGCTAAGGCAGAACTAGAAACGCCTTCCTTTTGCATAACACTTGCAGGTTTCCTTTTAAAAGCCTCCTCACAGGAGCATGGTCTAAAGTGCCTTTTCTGTGAGATCAGAGGTCTATTATATGGCTACTGAGCTTTGTATTTCTGGATATACCCAACAGCCAAATATGTAAACCTGGTTCCATATGCTTTGTGCAGCTGCTAGTAGCGTCGCCTATCTTGTAGTACCTTTCCAGTGAAGCAGAAATGTTATTTTATAGTTTGAATTTCTGGTTCATGGAGAAGAAGTCTGAAAAAGTTCCTTTCGATTAGTACGTATATAAATAGGATACCAGGGAAAATCTGTGCCTGTACACTACCCACCTTAACTCTAGTTTTAGCAAAGCAGATGACTGTGTATTTTGGGAGATGGTGTCTGGCACTTACAGGATTAAAAGAAGCCAGAGCTTTACAATAAAGAATTGACCCGTTTAATGTGTTATCTGTATTGGAGGTGGATGGCATTACCATTGACTTTGGAAGAACAACTGCGAGCTTCAGTGGTCTGCTTGGTTAGCCCTGAGGAAAGTGAGGCTAGCTACAGAACGGGGATAAAATATGGACTGTTGCAATGTTACAAGAGCATTTGTTTGCCTTTAGCAGCTCTTGCATATAAAAAATCAGGCAGGTACTTGCTTTTCCCTTTCTACCAGTTTGGGTTTCATGCAACCACATGAGGGAGAAACATATGTATAACCAGCCTGTTGCACTGTCTGACTGGTGTCTGAAGTGCCCATGCAGGACAGCAGTTCTCTCTGGCCCATCTCCCCTTCAGAGAATTTAATCCCAGTTGGCTTCTTACACAGTTGTAGCATTGGTGTAAGAGCAGCATTGGTATGACCTCGCTGTGAGGTCATACATTCTAGAAGCAGTGTTTTCTAGAAATTTGTCAACACATGACTTCAGGAGACACCTGGTGTTATCATACATATGATACAAATCAGCTGGTAGCTCCTCTCCAAAAGTGCATAGCTCTGCAAGGAGTTGGCACCTCCATTTCACCAGCTGCAGTGGTCAAAGAACTCAAGTTTTAAACAGCAGTCTGTACAGATGGAAACCCTTAAGTACTGTGTACTGCTAACCATACCTCAGCATTTTTCCTCCCGATGGGTGAGTGGCAGCTGGAATGGTTGTCATTTTCCCAGATATGCAACTGTGAATTTTGAAGAAATAAGGTATTTAATAAAGTAGGGCTTCAATCCTCCTTTGCCAGCCATACGCGATTTCTCCAGGCATGTTCTATCTAGAGAAGGTTTTAAGGCAACCAGATTGGTTTGGAGGGCTTGGCTAGCTGAAAGCATGGTACGTGATGCTTCCTGCCATCATGTCTTCTCTCTGCCAGGGCTTGCTGTCTTCCTTAAGCACACATTCAGGAGTTGGAACATGGTGACCTTATTCCTGGGCATTGTGCCACTTGGATAGAGGGAGGCCAGTCTATACTCATGAAGGGAATGCGTAACACGCGGCCTCTGTTGCCCAAGCAATTTCTGTTGGACACAGTGCACAATCCAACCCTCACAAAGGCAATTTAGTGCCTGGGTAGATGGTTCCTAATCTGTCTAATTTGCTGTCATGTAGCCAATGTGAGTTAATTAGATGATTCAGCAATTGTCATGGCTCCCACTTAATGTGCTGTAAACCCTGCTGCTGTGACTTTCACTGCAGTTAAATACCTTTGCTTCTGCAAATTCCATCCTCCTTCTCTGCCTTTTCTGATCACCTTCTAGCATCCCAGTAAATAACTGATTCTCTCCAATTACGGAATTGTTACATAGAAGTTTCTAGATTCTTAAAAACTTTTAATCAGCCTATGGAGAGCTTCAGAGAAACAAGTTTTCCTACAAATATTTCAACTTATTCATGTGCCAAGGGACACTTTCTACTCATTTACAAAGATCTGTGAAAACTACTCTGGTATCTCTGGAGACTAGGATTCTTTCTTTGAGAACACTTGCCTTCTGGTAGGAAAAAAGATTTAAAGTGTGTCTTACTTAATAAAAGACTATGCCCTCTAGCCACTGAAAGAACTTAATTGGGGAAAAGTGCACAAATCTAAAATTATTTGAGGCTTTTTGCTTTCATTGAACTATTGAGAAAAAGTTCCCTGACCACAAGTTCCTCACAGTATTAGGAAGCAGAAAATAAAGAAAGAGTGGCATGAAGATTTTTCAAGTGGTCTAGGAAAAAAATTTCCTGTTTGGCTGTTCAACTATAGGACATCAATCTCCTGGCACTTCGTCTAAAACTCCAAGATAGCAGTAAATGTGAGTAGCTTTAACATACCATCCCTGATCCAGTCCCTGTCTTTTCAGTCACCGATCCCCTGAAAGAAACAGCGTCCCTTGCTTCATTTGTAATTCTGCATCTGTACTTCTGAGAGCCTGTGTAGATCATCACAGTCGAGAGGCGCGACTCCTGAATGTCTCTCCAGAACTGTATAAATGAAGAGCGAGCAGATGATATAGTATTTGTCTTTACTCAGACAAAATTGCAAGGTTCCCTCTGCCCCTTTTGCTTGGTAGGCAAAGATACAATCATCTGGTATTAGAACTTCTTGCCTTTAGCTAAATTCTCTGTAGACAGTTGCCCGTTACTTAATCAAGGGAAAAGTACGTCCCAGCTTCAGATGAGTTCCAAGTCACAGAAGCAGCTTACAAAAACGGCTACTATTTCCGGTGGCTCTGGGAAACAGCACAAGAACTCTGCTGCAGTGGATTCTTTTCGATACATGATGAGATACGTAAATACGAGTTCAGATCGTTGTTCTCAGTCAGCTTCACAACTAAGACCTCTCGTCTCTGGCATCAAAAGAATGAAAATGAGCTCTCTGCTGGACTCACTGAGGAGTTCTGTTAAGAAGGGTTGTACTTCTTAAAAAAACTGTAATTCAGCTTGAATGTTCAGGATA
>NW_008825521.1:543554-597630 GCF_000699105.1 Pygoscelis adeliae
ATAAATCTATTGAAAAATGAGATACTTTAGTGACTTGTTTAAAGCAAAGGGATACTGTAGTTGCATCCGCTATCTATAGTATATGAGACAGCTTGTCTAACAGTTTATTGGTTTCATTCTTCTGTTTCAGTACATCGAGTTTGCTGTGAATCTGATCCTTACTGTAAAGTGGAAATTCTGTTACAGTCATTTTAGAGCAATTCACTGGAGAAACTTGGCACTGAAGTCTATGTAGCCTACATAAAGCCTATGGATTGTGGCAGCAGTTCTCACCTGTACTTTCTTTTGAACGTTAACCACTTAAGCTAGTAATTAAGCGTTTGACATTTAAGAGAATTGTCATCACAAAGCTGTTTTATTACTTAACCCCAGAAGTTATGTCTCCTTAGCTTTATTTGTGACATCTCCATCCATACCTATTTATGTCCAGGTTTTCCAGTGCTCCTGAAACATCTTCCTTTCTCCCATTCTGCTCATAGAAATGGGACTGATTCACTTGTTCGTTTGTAACTGATGTTTAAGATAATACAAAAGCATGAGCAGGGGACATATGCCTGTTCCTCTAGTCTGGAGTCTTCTAGGAGCAAGGGTGCTTTTTCTGCTAGGCCTGTCTGATACTGTGTAGGCAATGCAATGCCTTACTAAAAGTAGCTGTGTGAGTTTTGTGAGAGAAAAGTTCACCAGTGTAAGATTTAAATTCAGTAAAGTGGGGTTTTTTCTCCAGTTCCTGTGGCTGCATGAAACATTCAGACCACATGTTTACTTTGTCGTTTAAGAGGAGTTGACTGTCCAAAAGTGGTATGTGGAGATGTGCAGTTCTAAAGCAAATCTCTTATTTTGGATGTTGTTTTATCTTGTATTTGGTGCCTTAACTCTGTACAATCTAAGGTCATACATACTGTACCACAGGTAGTTTAATAGTTAAGTGTACTTTAAAAGAACCCATCAAGCCTAGTCTACAGAAACTGTTTCAAAGACTGAAGCCTTCTCAGTGGGAGAGTTCTCTTCCATGTTTCATTAATAATCCATTGATAAACAAGAGTTGCAAGAAGTTAAAGAGCATGTAAAAATTTTAACCACAGATTGAGACTGAATTTATCCGATTTCCAACTTCAAAGGTTTGTGGCAATAAAATAATTAAAGGTACAGTCTCTTCTATACTGTGTAAGTAAACAACATCAGTATGTTTTATAGCTAGCCAGAAGTGCATGTTTGTGAAAACCTCTGGACTGTTATCTCTACTAGAACAAATTACACTAATTTTAAAAGGCATTAATTGAATGTAATTGGCTATCCTTCATTCATTGGTACAGGGGAGTTGGAATGAGTAAGAGTTGCAATTAATTTTTAATTCCAAAATAGCACAAGGACTTAAGCCTCGTTCCTGCCTCTTACCTAGACCTAGAAGTTCCAGGTGCCTTATGCTGCTTTGCAGTTCACGAGGTGTAGGGCAGCTTCTACTTGAACACAGGCTTGCTGAATGCATCTGGTCCTGGTAGAATGGACTGAGGTGAGAGAGAGAGAGAGAAGAAAAAAAATTAAGCTAGAATGCCCTTCTCCAGTCTTAAAGGTTGAGCACCATAGATAGGAGCTTGGAGGGAAAGTTGCACTGCCTTTTCCAAGTCCATTAATAGAGTCTGTGGTAAAACCAGGAGGTTTATGTCTACTGTGGTAAACAAGCAGCCTTAGTATACTAAGAGCAGGGGGAGAGATGATACCGTTTTTTCAATAGCTTGTAAGAAATTACTTAAGAGGTTTAAGCTATCCATATAGCAGGCTAAAAGCTGCGAGTGATGTTGCTACAGGAGATTAATTTTTTTTTCTGTTCAGTAAACAAGTCCAGGATGGAAGGTTTTCCAGAGGAGGAAGAGGAACAGGAGAAATCCAATGAACAAGTTCTATTTCCTGATGCAGCCCTATCCAAAATAAGGAGATTGCTCCAGGCAGTGTATATAGCATGCAACTGAATTTTGGGAGGGAAAGGAGTAATAGTGATTTCCCCTAAAGGAATACTAGTTACTTATTTCTACAATGCCCACAGTATTCTAGACAACTTGCTTTTACACAGAACAGCATGGCAACAAGGGTAAGCAGATACTGTTTCCACAACTACACGTTGTAATGTACATATTTCAGGTCACCAATATTGGTGTAACTAGTTATGACAAAGTAGGTTCATCTTGCCAGAAAAGCGTATTCTGACATTCTATCCACTTCTATTTTTTTAAGCTAGAGGGGAGTTAATTATAGCACTCATCTGTTTTGAAGGGAGTAGAGCAGAAGGTAAGTTTTAACTTCATACTTCAAAGCTGCTATGAATAAGTTGATTAACAGTGTTCCATGGAAACAACCTGATGTACTTATTTATTTTCTTTGTGCTCATTTCTGTTCTTAGAAAAGCACAAGCTTGTGTAAGCGTAATCAATACAAAGTTACTCAGGGTACTGTGTCATCTCAGCAGTGGACACTAACTGCATCTTGAGTCAACAGGCACATACAAATCAAGCTTAATTAAGAGGAACAGAACATCTTGGCAGGTTTTGCTTTACTACTGGCACTGTTACAATTTAATGATCTATGCATATGGAAATATGTGTATTGCTGCACTCCCAATAGAACGTGTAGTTCTGTAAGGGCATCCTTTACAAAGTAAAATGTAGTCAGTGTAGTAGGGAAGAGAGTATTCTTCTTTCATTATTTTCACAAAGAACTGTTTATAAGCAGACGGAAAGTGATACTGCTCAAAGCAGAATAATGGTGGGCTGAAGAACAGCATTCAGAGCAGTACAGCTTTTGGAAAGTTAGTGATTATATGAATTTAATTATGAAAATTCTAATTTGCTGTACATATTATTTCCTGTGTTTTCAAACTAGTATCACTGCTTCCCTGCTCAAAATAACAGGATAAAGAAAGACAAGTGTAGTTTTCTAGTAACATCTTTGCATGGAAATATACATATACTGGAAGAAAACGGAGGCTGTACTGCAGAGTGCATATTCAACTACAGAGCCATTCTCTGGGCAATGCTGCATAATTTAAGAGTGGGTAAATATGCCTTCAGGGACAACACAACACAGAACAGATGTTTAAAAAAAACAAAAACAATAAAACACAGAAAAAAGCCTCGAAGCTTTGTCCAGTCATACATTTATTCTTCCCTGAAAAAGGGACAGGTACATTCATATGTGCTTAGTGAATTATACATCAGACATCACAAAGGTCCTTAAGAACAAATGTTTTAAAGCTAGTCTCCTTTTGGACAGAAAAGGGAGGAAGTTGACTCTGTCTTCCAGTTCCAGAGTGCAGTGTCTTATTTCTGACCCTAACCCTAAGTCAATGTTTATCGATCAAACTGACTAAGCTTTTTAGGTCGGCAAGCTCTCTACGAAGCAATTCTGTTCTCTCAAGCCTCTGCAGGGGCCAGCAACTGGTGCTTAACTACTACTTCCACTCCAGAATGTCACCCGTCCTCCAGCTGTCCTAGAGCCATTCTGGGACACTTGCACTTCTAAGAGAAGCAACACTGCTGTGGGGGGACTGTCAAAAGCACTGAAATACTACCGCAGCACAAGTCCCAGTGGGCTGCATGCTTTTTAAAGTCCTGTCCAGTTCTTCGTGACAAAAAGCTGAGCATGAAACCTGTAGTGCCAAATGTACCAGCCCCTTAATGAGAAGGACATCTATGGGAAGCAGTCTTGGAAGGGGAGATTTTGAGGAAAGGCTGGTGTTTTCCAAGTCCAACTCATAAGTTGTTTTTTTTTTTTTTAATGGTTGAGTTCAAGCCACCAAAAATCACCATCAGTCAAATCAATTAAAACAACTGCTGCTAATTTGGGCTAAAACATCCCCCTTGTATAACCCAAACTACCACCACGCATTCATCTAAAGAATTCTTAAGCAAAGAATCCTCAGGAGGCAGAACCCTGCTAAGCGTCTGCACACTAGAAGGCAGACAGGAAATCTGGCAGGGCAGTATAATGTGACTTTTCTGATGACAATTACTTCTACAAGACAAAGAAAAGATAGAGGCAGTGCTTTGGGGCAGTGTTTCATGCTCAGCAAGTTTGTAGAGGGAAGGAATGCAATTCTATAAATCACTTGTACTGTATTTCTGTTTCTAGACTTGAATGAATTTCACTTTTCCTTTGTGGGTCAGCATAGTAAACATTAAAGAAAAGGTCTATTTTTCTAAATCTCTTTCACCACTAGAGGTCTGACCTGCAGCCAACAGATGGATTTATTTATCCACACAGGACAGAGCGTTTATTTTTACACTAAGATTGGATATGGCATTGAATAAAAAGAAGTATGACCTTTGAACTATCTAAACCTTAAATACTATGAACAATTTCCACAAATGAGTAATATGGTGGACAATTCCATCTTTCTTCCCAATAAACCTCTCTCTCAAAAGAAGTTACCCAGAATTAAACTTCCAAATGAAGTACAACAGATCCTTGTGGTCTAATTACAGACTACTTTCAAAATATTTAAGACTTCTCCCAATTTGTAATCTGTAGAGAACAATGATGATTAAACTATTCCTGACTATACTGTAAATAAAGCAACTTCAAATAAAGTAACTTGGCAACAACCGTAGCTATTTATAGCATTAAAAATGTAATCTGAACATTCAAATTGTCTTAATTTGGTAGCAGTTGAATGGGAAGAAAAATAACTGCACACTGAATTTTAAACTGAGCTGTATCTACTCACTAGCCAAAAAAGCCTGCAAATGTAAAGTAAATGGAATGCTCTTTGTACATTAAGTTGCTTCCTCACGTGATGCTGTACACTTGGCTTCATTTGGCTTCTGTGTTGTGGTTTGTACGCCAGCCACTGTTATTAACTGTACGCAACACTTACTTAGATCTGCACTGTAATCTCGGTTCATTTGCCACTGATTGTAACCCAATGCTACAGACTTCTCTGTATATAAAACCATAACCATGTCCCACTTGCTTCCAATAGCATAAAATAAAGGCTTATCTCTGTAAACAGGAATTATGGCCTTATGATTGGTTTGGGGTTTTTTGTTTACAGTGAGGAAACTGGCTTTAAGGTTTTTTGAAGCCTGGGAAGCCATTCTACTTTAGTCAGGTAATACGCTCAGCAGAAAGGGGAGACAACACTTCCTAAGGCTGCAGTTTTATCAGAGATGATTATTAGCAAAGCTGTGACTTTGAGATGTAAACATAAAGCATATTGATGCTGTAACAAGCAGAATGCATTCCTTCACAAAGGTGGCAGTGAATAGAGTATACAGGACTGAAATTGTGCAAGGGCTGCTGCGCACAAATACCACTGGGGTTAGCCAATGCAAGCAGTAACAGAAAAGCCGAGAGAAGGCTGTGATGAGACTAGCCAGAAAGGCAAGTTTTACTTCAGAATGAAAACTGGGCATTTCCTAATATTCAGCTAATTAGAAAAACTGGATGTCTATTTTCTTAAAAAATAAATTACACATATAAAGAACGAGTAAGGTTCTCTCAAACTTTTTTCCTCTCCTGCCCCTCTCATTTCACTGTATTTCCTAAACATTAAATTCCTGTGGTCCCAGTTTGTCCACTGAGGTCTGAAGCAAATCCCAGCAATTTCCTTGTCCAGAGCCATATAGGGCAGGAGTTGAGGATACCGTGAGAATTGTGTGGCTGTTGATGTTTGCTTGAGGCTGCAATTTGTGGTAAGATTTACTGGAATATACAAGTATGTCCACTTGCCTGGAGTTACAGAACAAAGTTTTACTCCAGAAGGGAAGACAGAGAAGTCATTTTATCATATGCTCTTTTCTCACCTTTTCTTAGAAGTGTTTTTTCTGGTCCTTAATTCAGCATTTCAAGTCTAAGTAAGTGCAGAGATCATTAATCAAATTCGGAGGAGATCAACCTTGAAGAAGGATTAAAAACTGTTGTGAGCTGACTGAAGTTGAGATTGCTTTTAATAAAATGAGATATACGGAACCCCACAGCTTAGCACAACTGGAATAAGGCTTGGTGTGAGACTTTTGCACTCAACAAAACAGTATGCAGCCAGCTGAGTCTGCTGTTGTGTGGCAAACAAGTCAGTTATGCACATAAGAGCTACTGAGGGACCACTGTACCAAAACCAACTAAACTGCGCCACTTAAAATTCAGAGCTGCATCAAATATTTAGCAAGTAAGATCCATAAAGAACTGAACATAGTCAGTTAAGAAAACATCATTAACACCTGGCTGAAACTGAGGTCAGTTTTACCCTATGTATCAGCATAATACCATACCTATGTACATGCTTAATGTTAGCTAGCTTATTAAGAAGTCATTCAGAAAGCTACCTCAGGATTATCATCTCGGAGGTGCTGAGAAGGCTGACAGCTCTTCAGCAGTAGCCTGGCAATTGCTGGTCAATGACAGCTTATGAAATGAGCTGGGTCCACTCCAGGAGCTGGCTGACATTCTGTGGCCTCACAGCAATGAAACAAGGGGTAGATAAGGGAGTGCTGCATGGGAGGAGTAATACAATACCAAGTCTAGCTTCATACAGGAGATTGGCATGTCCTTTCTTCACTGTGAAACTGCCTGACATCTCCTACTTAGTTTTACTCCTGTCCTGCTGTAGCTAACCTAAACTTGCCCAGGAAGTTACACAGCGTGTTGCTTGGGAGAACAGGGAAGCTGCAATTTGTGGCCCCTTGTACTCATCACTATTACCAGCTCTTCCCCCCACCCCCTCCAAACCAACAAACAATACCCAAGTCTGTCTACTTTTTCTCAGCATACTGCAACATCTCTCACTATCAACCTGCAGATGAATGCATGCAGTGAAATCTGCAACAGAAAGCTCCTTCATCATTTTCAGGCCCTCCCCAATGTGGCTTGACCCCTCTAGTCCCATCCCTTGCTGGCACAGCACTGAAGGGATCCACGCAGAAGGAACCATCTGCTTAACAAGCAGGACACCCAGTTTATCTTGCTGCAATCAACATCACCTTGAAAAAGTGTATTTGATTACAGAGGAAGCAGGAAAAAATTATTTACTGACTGATGTCCATCCAACTAACAAGCCAGCCTGTCACTTCCATGTGCAAAGAACTGCTGCATCTATAAACCTGCCAAAATATCAGAGAACTAGCTCTAGTCTCTCTTTACAATAAACATACAATACCAATGGAAATTTCATATCCTACTGTCTCTTGATTTCAGCAGCCTGATTTATCTAGATGTCAGTTCCCTTTTCTCATGCATAAACAACATCCCAAATGCAAGGTTTTGTAACAGGCATTTGGGACACTGAGGGCTGACAAAAGCTCCTATTTACTCAAAAGCACACTTACAGGCTGTGTACAGCAAACACTAAACCATCCCCCATGCTGGTCTACTTTGATGCTGGTCTGTTTTAAGAGACTTGCAAAATGGTAAGGAAAAGCAGTTAATGCAGAGTGAAAGTAGAGGTCTACTTTCAAAAGAAAAGTAGGGTAACTTAGTAGTATCTCAAACAAGGACATCTATGTTCCCCAGGCTCACAGACACCTTCCTCAAGGCTGCTAGACAGTTGATTCCAGGTTTCTTCCAAAAAAAATCAGAAGGCACTCATTTCAGCGTTCAGGTTTCTGAAAACATGTGCATGACAGTCTGAGCCACACCCTACTTGCCACAGGACCGGTAACTTGGGACAACTATTAGTTGTGACTCAGAGCAAAGACTTAAGCACGCGATCAATTCCTGTTGTTCCATGAAGAGCATCTAAGAAGCCAGATTACAAAACTGTCCCCTGGATGCCAGCTGTGTGTTCCAAATTTCATCCTCAGACCGAAGTCCCACAGAACTACTGCATTCTCCTTCAGGCCCTCCATCAAGCACCTAGTCTCCCCAATGCCAGAGAAATCTCCATCTCTGCTGCAGAACTCCCTACCGGCACTTTACACTTATTTGAGCATTACCTATCCTTACAGGGCAAGCCATCAATAAGAGTAATTTCTACACCAGAACTGTCCCCTCTGCTAAGCGAGCACAAATTCTTCGTGAACAGCACCTCTCTTTCTGCAAGAATAGAAGTGTCACCTCACTTAATTGCTCACAACTTAATGCTGACGTTGGTTGTTTGCTGCAGGATTGAGTTCCAGCAAGTCAGCTAGAAAGAGTTCTTCTCTTTCCCATTTGCTAAGCTGTAAATTATCCTTCCCTTTTGTCACCCCAATCCTTGGTACACTCAACTGAAAGAAAACCGGAGCTACTAACGCTTCCAGGGCCTTGAATTCATCTTCACTTTGGGCTATAGATCCCAGCACATTTATTTGTAAAGCTATTAAAAGCCTGTGTGTACTCTTGTTACAGTAATAGAAAAAGGCCCTTTCTTGCTCCAGGCACGAACACGGGGCAAAAACCTAAAAAGGCCTTTGGATCTCAAAAAAGGGTCGCATACCCTAGCACAAACACTTCCCTCTAGTACCCTGTGCTTAGGTGCTGACACATACCAAAAATGGGATTTCCTGCTTGCAGAAAAGGCAGACTCAGCCCTCTGCTGGCTATCATTTATTCAAAGGGATTTTTTTTTTTTTTTTAAATCCAGGTAACTTCTGATTACAGCAGAAGAGGGAAGGCTGAAACAGGGCAAGCTGACAAACTTGCTCAGTAAATCAAATTACATTGCCCTGCAAAACAGTTCCACATAAACTCTTGTATTACTGACACTGCAAGTCTTGAGGTAGCAACCAGATTTTTGCATACAGCACAAAGCAAGCATGTGGACAGGGATCTGAGTTGCAAATTACAGGTCAGTTATCCTAGGTTTAATGAACAACGTGGCTTTGAGAAAGATGCTGTTACATGTTGAAGACACATAACTTCCCGTGTCTGCAGCTTGGGAACTGCAGAGATCTGTGGGTGCCTCAGCTTAGGCTGTGAATAAAAAAACCTGAAAGACAAAGATGAGACCAAATCCCACAGACTGGAGGAAGGGTGATGAGAGCTTTCTCCATCTTCTATTAATACAGTTATTCCAAAAACCTTCCTTACACTGGTTAAGATTAAAGGCTTAAATCCCCAGAAAATTAAGCCAACTTGCAAGAAACTGCTCCAAACTGACTTTGAGGGCTCCATTTCTATGCGGTCTGAGAAGAAAGGTGCTCTTGCAGAGAAAGCCAAGAGCCAGTTTGCAAGCCTCAACCCCAACTAGGTTGACTGGAATTGACATTCGAGTCAACTTCATCTACCTTGGCAATAGTGAAGGCAGAGCCTGGCCTGCACCCTGCCTGGCTGAGAGGTGTGATTGTTCCTACATAACAGCTTTGTACTTGGAGATGGAAGGCACAGAATCAATAAACCATTCCAGTGATGCCACAGTTATGAAAAAGGATCTGTCCCTCACAGCTCTGGCTGACCCGTACAGAAAGGGCTGTATCACAGATTCTTTGTCACTAATTCCAATCCTTTGTTCTGTAAATTTTGTTCTGCAAATTTTGTTATGCATATAGCTGAGGGTAGAAAACACAGAGCTCCTTAAAGGAAGCATCTGTTTATCGCATCTGGTAGAAGCCCAACAGAACTGGTCTGCCAAGACCAGGCCGCATGTCCGAGCAGCTATCTCAAGATATTTTATACTCTTATTTAATCTCTCACCTTGCTTGCTATGTACAAAGGGTACATGGATTATTCAGGGTTGTCTGGGACAATGAACTGGCTTATTTTAATACTGGAACAAATTAAAAATTACACAGCTGAAGCAAAAGACAACACCCTCCCTTGCAAAAATAACAAAATCAAAAACCCAAACAAACCACTAAGGCCAGACTAGCACATACCCAGATTAGAAAAATGCAACAGCGTTCAGGTGAAAAATGACGAATAAACTAAATTCAAATACGTTACATTATTCTCACTGAGAACAAATCAATGAAGACTTGGACAAAATTTAGAACTTCCCAGTTACACTACTTATTACTGGCCTCCTCACTCTGTCCTAACCACAGAAATGAGCAGCACCTGTAACCTCCACAGACAGTAAGAGATCAGAGCAGGCTGTTGAGTTCCTAGTGGATTCTAAAAACAGTCTGTTACTGTAATGCTGAGACTGAAGGCACCCAGGAGCTCTACAGTTTGCTGTTCATGTCTGTGCTAGCAGCAGACACCTCATCCATAATTCACAGAAGTCTGGCATAGGCTTCCATAGCCCCACTGCACCATGTGAAAAACACCATAGGGAGACGCACAGTCATCGTCTCATAGAAACACTATCCTTTCCCCTCCATGCTAGATGAGACCTTGTTCCACAAGTGATTCTCAGTGCAATTATGCAGCAGTCCTACCATGCCCTGAGTAGGTGGAGAGCTCAGATATACACTACTCCGTAAGCAACAAGCCTTCATCCTCCTTCTCTTTCCCATCCATTCACTCTAATGCACCAGTATTAAACTACCATAAAACCACTTCTTTAAACTAGCATAAGTCTTCAGGGCACAGAAGACATTAAGTCACTTCCCTCTTTTCTTGTCAGCCAAGAACTGTGCCAAAACCACAGTGGTTTTCTATGGTATTCTTAAAAGAACTGATAAAAAAACCTTTGCTCACATCATGAAAGCTGATAATGGCACAGCTCTTAAGTCTCATCTCAGCAAGTATTTTACTACTTTTTCTCAGACACAAAAATTGAATGAAATCTGCACAGCAGTCCTCTTTTCCCTAAGTGTGATAAACTGGCCAGATAGATTAGAAAACCCCGATCAGGAGTCATTCTAGTGTCACCTCCCAAAATTCATTTATGAATGTGGCTCTAAGGCTACCCTTTACCCTGGATCAGAGAGACAACTCTATGCATTAACAGATGCTCACAGCAGGGAGTTTAAACACACAGCTTTGATGTGTTCATGGTATACACTAACTGTACACTCTGCATGACGAGGGCTTCTGCTCATATCTGGCAGCCTGCAAGTCTCATCACTTCTGTACCTTCTGGAGTCTGAGAGTCCAGAGTGACTGTGATTCTAACTGAAGCACTGTAGAACCTTCCTAAAAACCATGACTTTTGTCATACAATGTGAACCTCTGCAACACCGTAACTAAAACAGCGTGCTCACTTCTGTAAAACAACCTGTACTCTGAATAGGTACCACCTCCAGAGACAGTCATGTAGAATTAAGCTGCACACCAAAGGCCAGTAAGGTGAGATCATGATATAGCAAGCAAACAACTAAGGTCACATCACCTCCAACTGTAACTAAAGTCACTAAAGCTGATTAAAAAAATACTTTTGCCCTAACATTTTAATTAAGGTAAATATGAAGTTTTTCGTATTCTGAAAAACTTTTCACTATTGTGTGATAAACTTTGCTATGAAGTTTGCTACACCTATCTCAACCAGTACTAGAAAAGCAAGAGAGTAACAGAAAGACTTATCAGTACTCTAAGCCAAGTTCAAGATGTATTATTAGAAATACATCCCATAGATTTACTTCCAACACACTTCAATTTTACTACACTTCCTTCTAGCAGATCCTTTTTGTACAAGGACATAACACAACTTTCAGAACAGACTTTTAAGAGAATAATATGGAATGTTCAAGTCTTGTAACTACTCCAGGTATCGCTCAGATTGTAGATTTTGGATTTACTAAAAGGAAGTGAGGGTTCACACAGAGGTTTTTGCTAATGCTGGGCACCTAATATCATTAGGTTCCTTGGAAAACTCGAGGCTTAATGATTTGAACGTTTCTCAACAATTCATTCAAAGAAGCAACAGTCTGTAAAGTTTAGTGACAAGGGTCAGCATGCTGAAAGCAGGTGGTTTTCATGAACATGTCTCCCAGATCCAGCTGTGCCAAAGCAACAGGTGCCTGCCCCTGGCAGCCTTGTCACTGTCATCCTCCCAGACACTATCACAGCCACGGACTTCCTAGCTGTGCGGTTCATGAAAGTGCTCCCAGCCTGTACCAGGCAAAACCAGCTGGGTCAGTTTAAGCAGTATGGTTGCTGGTCTGAACTAACCACTGCTCATTTTGTAAGAAGAAAACTACAAAACACTACCAACTGCTCTGCTGGCAAATCAGCGCGAGTCATTCTAACAGCCCACAGCAACTGGCATCCGAGGGCAAACACCTCTGCTGTCAGCACTGCATCTGGAAAATAGCATCTATCCAGAATGCTAGAATATGCTCCTCTTTCTTCCACCCCAAAGCAAGGAAAAACTGTAAACACAAAATAAAATGCGACGCATATCTGGAACACACATTTGGTTCAGACTGGTGCATTATGTGTCATGTGTCATCTACATGTAGTGCAGAGTACCTTTCAGGACAGAGCCTATGGTACCCCCTTCTCTTAGAAAACGCACAATCGGCAAGTGCATCTCCAAAAAAACAGTTGGCATCTTTCCTACACCACCTACCTACAGAACATCAAGCTCCTGGCACAGTCAGTACAAAAATTTTTCACTACAAAAAGTGAAAAGCAGCATTAAAACACCAGAGTTATCCATAGCAAAAAGAAGAGTCATAAGGATAGTGCTACAGGATGTCTTTACTGAAAAACCATTTTAAGATACTTAAGTTAATCCTACTGGATTGAGAAAAGCCTAAGTGCACATTAAAACTTAACTGCTCTGTCCCTACTGCTGCAAACTACGGATTTGACTCCATAGCAAATGACCATCAGACTGGCTGTAGATCTGCCCCCTCTCACACTAGCACTGGTATGCCTGGGTGAGCGCTGTCACCAGGAAGCCAGTAGGAATGTGCAGTTGGGAGAGAAGGGCTGACCTTTTAGTGCACTCTGGTCATTCTATCAGTTCTCCCACAGTGTAAATCTGCACCTAAGAAGATGGAAAACATTCATCAGAAAGTGTGCTTTTTAGCAAAACTGAAGGTTTAGGACTTGCAGAGTTAATCATTAGACAAGCAGAAAGTCAGCACAGATTTGAGTGTCCTAAGGCAAAAAAAATCAAATACATGAAAAGTACAGCAGAAGAAATGCACCTGCAAGAAAGCACCTGCAAGTGTTTTCTTTCTTTGCCTCTTCTCCAACATACACAGACTTAATGTGACACGCTAAGCAGACTCAATAATACATGTAGTAAGGATAAGACAGTACGAAGAGTAGTAGTATCTTGAAATCTGCATCTGTGGCTGGATGCTATTTGGCATCCTGACAGATTCTATCTTTATTAGTTCACTCCTCAAATTACCTAATTGCTGAATTTTATCAAAATAGATTTTAGCTCCCTAAAGTATAGAGAACATTTAATTTAACATTAAAAGATCATTCAACAAAGATGATTTCTGTTAAGAACCTTGCTATTTAACATTGTTCCTTAGAAGTCTTGCAGGGTCCAGGACTTTTACAGTGCCATCTGCGGCAATTTCATCTATGCCAATTTGGGCCAAACCCTGTAATATAATTACTCAATTAAAGATATTTCATAAAATTGGTTAGCAAACTGCTTCTGCAGTCCTCAGGGGGAGATCAGATAAATCATATTCTCCTCCCATTACTTCAAGAATAGAAATCAAATGTTCTATTTACAATAGTTTTTACCCTATATAAATACATTTGTATGCATTACATGTGTAAACACACAAGCTATACTAATTTTTTTTTCTACACACATTAGTACTGCACAGAAATAGCTTCCTTTTACACATCTATACAAGCATTACCTCAGTGATTCTAAGATTTACAGAAGCAGGGTTTTTTTTTTTTCCTTATTTGAGTTTTCTGTATTTCCAGCATCAGAATACAACCAACATTCAGCAGAGCCTATAACAGGAAGGAGGAAATCATGAACTGCCTTAACCTGCTCAGTAGTTAGTGATTTGATTGGCTTCTTGTTGTGCAGGGTCTCCATGGGGAGAAGAGTACAAGGCAGCTACTCATCACATTATACATCAAATGGTTCAAGCGCACAGTCCTTTATTAGTTCTCACATCCTATTTTAAAGCTTTCCACTTCAGGAGGCCTCAATTCACCTCTCAGCAAAGTTGGCGCAAGAAAGGAACAAACCTGTCTATGACTGTGACAAGCTGGCATAAAAGTTACCCCTCCAGAATAGCAGGTGCTGACGCTACCCAGGAAAAAAACTTACCACCTTCCTCAACCTGAGGGGCCTACGGTGTTGTCTGCAAAGGGCAAAAGAAGAAAAAAAAAAAAAAAAGACAAGGCAATTTAAATCCCATGCAGATTAAGATAAAATTTTACACCTTCTCCACAAAAACCATTAATGCACTACCAAGTTCAGCATAGGTTTCCACTGAAGCATTATCACTCTCCAGGAATTAGCATTTTCTGCCACCTTCCACCGCCCTAACGCTCTCCACACACCAGCACGTGGCACTGCAGATGCCGGGGAGAGCTCAAGGAGAGCAGCCCACTGAGGGGATCTCCCACAGACACCACAGGCGCCGTGTGGGGAATGAGGAAACCGCCTGCGGAACCGCCACGCTGAAAGGTCCCTGCTCTCCTCAAGGCCTCAGGATCAGGGGTGGCTCAGCAGCTCTAAGGCAGGCTGCTCGAGTGCCCGCACTCAGCCCCTCCTTCCCGCCCGAGCAGACCCAGCCTTTCCACTCGCCACCGCCCCCTTCCCTCTGTGAGGCGAGGGGCTCACCTACCTCACCGCAGCGCCCCACCTACCACGAAGCTTCCAGCAAACAAGATGGCGCCCTGAAGCGGCCGCCGTGGGGACGTCCAACGCCAGCCCCACGAGCCGCCGTCTCCCAAGGGCTGCTCCTGCTGCCAATCAGTGCGCCAGCCTATCAGAGATCGCTCTGGGACCCGAGGGCTCTGCCCCCCGCTCCTCAGGAAGGAGGAGGGAGCCATGAGCGCCTCTGAGGCGGTGGCCGCCGCGGCCCGGCTTCTCTGGGGCGGGGAGGTGCACTCGGCGGGGTTTTACTCTTTGCAGCCGTACAAGGACGGGCCTGAAGAATTCGGGGTGCTCCGCACTGCCCTTCCTCAACTAAATCAGTCTCAATCATCCGCATGTTAAACTTCAAAGTCAGCTCAGTTCCACTCATCTCGTGTGAGAAAACACTGCACTTTCAACGTTACACCCACGTCAGGCAACAAATACGGTTTCTTAACAGGGGCAATCATGCTTTTCTCACAGTCCTTGTTTTCCTGTCATTCCTGTAACTGGACTGCAGCTGTGTGGCCAGATGATCCTAAGAAAAAGCCTTCAGTACAGGATTACACTTTGTCCTATTTCATTAGCATGCAGAAAATGCAGCAAAATCAAATCCTCATTCCTCAAAGTCATTATGGACATGCAGCAGTAAATTCTAGCAAAATTTTCAAGGTTTTTGTATGCAGAGTCCTTGCTTGCCTTTGGTAATACAGAAGGAATAACACTGCGCAATAAAAAAAAGAGTGGGGAAAAAAGGAGGAAAATTTAAAATAGAAAGCAATCCTCACTGCATGCAGATGCCACATTTTTGTTATTTTTTTATTTAAGAAGGACCTTCAGTTTAGTTAGTTGGCTCGCACTAGCTTCCATGGTCAGTCAGGGCACGTGGCCGGGGTAAGCCACCCGCCCCGCAGCGCCGTCCCCTCTCCTGCCGAGGGCTGAAAAACCTTGCTGGATTAAGCTCTTACGTTAGGCACCTCTGAAGCGTCTAAAGTTAGGCTGGATGAACGCAAGCCAAGCTGTTGAACAGATGGAGTGAAATCCTCCTCTTGATAACAGGAACTTTATATCGCTGCCACAGATAAGAAGGGCAGCTAAAAAAAGTCAGGGAGGTGGTTATATAAATTTCAAGAAGGCTTACCAGCAATGCTTAAAGGTAAAACTTTCTGATAGATCTTGAATATCCACTTCCAGCTGCAGACCCTGAGCAGCCAAGAAGTTCTGCAACAAAAATGAGATCGTAACACTAGAGCTACCACACTACGAGACCATAGGAACTTAACGATGCAGCACAAACATGCAAAGCATTAGGAAGTTGGAGCCTGGAGCGCATGAGACTTAAAGCCCAGCATCAGCAGAGTGGCACTTATCTTGAGTCCAGTGCACAAAACCAGCTGGGAGGCATATGTGAACAGAAAGGTGGCTGACTACCAGCAAGTAACTAACCATCTTATTAATGCCAAAAATGCTACCAAATACACTCATTCCTTTTCGCTTACAGGTCTGTAAAATACTCATGCTTATAGCAGCTCTGACTCAATGTCTTTTTTTTTTTTCCTTGCTTATTCATAGTCTTAAACATCTGCAAATTCATCTTCCTCATCTTAAAAATGACCTGCTTCCTTGTGTTTCACAAGTAATTGCACTTCAAAAGATGTACATCTCAGCACAGGATCCATTTTTCATTAGCTGTGGATATTTTAGATGTCAGATGTGAAATACATTGGTAATATTTATTTTCGAGCATCAAAATCCTTCAGGTAGATATCTAAAATAATCCATAATGACTGGAAACTGGCTATAAAATGTTTCTTGAAGAAATTAGTTTCTCAGGATGCATGTTACATGTCCATCCTAAAACGGGGAGTATATGCTGCATGCAGTTTTGAAGTAATGTTTACTTAGAGACTGGAAGAGATCTGAACAATAAAGGGAGGGAACAAGTTGCTTTAAGTACCTCATTGTTGGAGGAAAGAGCAAGCTACACTATTTCTCAGTCCCTTTGGGGAAGATAAGTGGATGAAGCACTTTGGGCTTGAGTTGTTCCTTCTTCTTCCCCGCTGCTCCCCCTTCCCATACTTACCTTCAAACTTTCTCCAAAAGTTGTAATTATTGAGAAATTGCAGAGCTGAAGTTACCAAGGGATGCACCTCTGTGAAAGACAAAGCAGCAAAGACTACACACGACCTTATAATGCCATTCTCTTAAAGCAAAAGTATGGTTAGAAAAGTGACAGCGTGATAACAAGCCTCCTAGAGCAGGGCTGCTTTCGGAGTCACCTTTAGTCATTCTGGTGACAAAAATACATTTTTACTCCTTGTTATCTCTGCAGAACACACACAGCTAGGGGAGCCTGCGCTGCACTGTGACCCAATTAGTGCAGTCATCCAGTCGCACAGCTAAACCCTACGTTCAGCTATGACTAGAAAACCCTAGTGAAGATGACGTGAACGGCACTTGACCCCACAGAATTTGTTAGCGATGATGACAAGCAGAGCTAGCCTACCTTTATTTTGCAGATCCAAGCAGAATTTGGAGGGCCATGGAAAAAAAAAATTCTAAATTGGACATGTTTGAGAAATACTGAGTCACAAGCCTCAAGCTGCACAAGGTCATTTTTGCAGTTTCTTTTTTTCAAAGCAAACCCTAGATTTTATTATATAAAGCAGCGTTGGCAATACGTAGAACATGCAGTCTTTTTTAGCTAAGCCCTTTGCAGCATGACTATAGTTTCGGTCCTAGAGAAGCTTGCAGATGCTACTGCTTCTACTTTAAGAAGAGAATTAGTTTTATATTGCAAAATATTTAATTGATTTCCTGTTAAAATGAAATGAAACAACAAAATAGTTATACAATTTTACTAGTTTATATTTCAATTCATAAAGTATACACACTGCAACTATGCTACCACAATGTCCACGCATCTAATATTGATGGAGTTACAGTATATATTTTTTTTGGTATTAAACAATAGAGATAATGTATGCAGTTAAGGAAAAAAGCTTGGACATAGCATGTTCTATTTCGTAGTTACAGAGTACATTAGCTAGCATTAGTACGGTAAACAAGAAAAAGGTAGAAATACAAAATAAACCAAATATCTTTATATACAAACCAGTGCCTCTTATTGTTACCAGCTTATACTCACACTGCACACAAAATTTATCCACTGATGCAATAGATACTTCAGCATAACACAAACCATTATAAATTAAAAAAATTACAAGGTGCAAAACTCCATTCTACAGCTTTCTGGTGAGAACTCAAGACAATCCAATGAATAACAAATCCAAGCACGTTTAGCACCTATTAGTGCAACTGCATCGAGCGTGAAAAATGACCTACACAACCTCTGAACATGTTACCAGGGAAGCGAGTTGGATAGCTATAGATGCTCGCAGCTACACTCACGCAGTGATTTTTGCCTCATATATATCTCAGTTTATTGTTTCTTTGTCCCATTCATACCTATGTGCAAAACTAAATCCTGGAAGCCTTCTCAGAGCTTCACAGAAGGCCTGCTACAGCCGGGTAAAAACAAACAAACAGAAACAAAACAAAAAACCTGACAAAAAAAACGAAGAGACTCAATTAAATGTCAGACCATCCACATAATTAGCACTTATTAGCAGTCCTGGTGTTGGGGATTTTAACGCTGTTGATATGTGGATCAAACAATATGACACAGAAGTGAAACGGAAATTTGCCAAGAATTCTGATTATTCTTGTCTAGCACTTAGACAAGTCTCCCAGCCTCAGGTTGTGAATTTGTTTGGCATCTCATGCCAAAAAAGCCCAGAGTTGCATAGAATTGATTAGTAACAGAAAGAAATGCCAAACACAGAGAGATGGATGCTGCATCTACTAAAACAAAGTAGGGTTGCTCGACAGGAATGCTGAAATCATCCCCATTCAGAAAGCAAAACATGTCACCTCCTACTCTCCATATCCTACCTCTGGGGACTACTTTCTGGCACTGATGTAGTTCTTGCTAAAGTTGCCTTTTTTGTTGTTTGTTTTTTCCTTTTTTTTCTTTTTCTTTTTTTTTTTTTTTTACTTTGTTAGTGACACTTGTCCTTTCAAATAAAATATTAAAAAAGGTTATAACTGTAAAAAAACCTATCATATGTAAACTTAACAATTAGGGTTTGGTAAGTTCTCGTACCTAGTCTGTGAAAAGCCTCCAGCCAGACCGCAGAATGGAGTGTTTCTCTGAAGAGCTTCAATCTAGCTACATCACCTGTTAAATATCAGTAGTATGAAGATCCCATGTCTAACAATAAAACCTTTCTTGTGTTTCCATCCTCTTTATCACTGACCTATTGAAATCCTGACATGCTGTGTTTCTATTTTATTTACATTCTGGTCCTCTCATGTCACAGAATTAAACATCTGGCCAAGGAAGGCAACAAAAGGTGTTGTGTTAAGAAGGTGTGTTTGACAGAACTGCTTTTCAACAAGTCTCTTTTCCTTGGACTCCAGTCACTGTTTTTATAGAGCTTATTGTTCTGTTGAACCACGTTTTCTTTGCAGCTTGTACTTCATTCAATGCCAGACCCAAATGGTGCTCCAAATCCTGCAAACGGAAGAGTAATTTCATTAATTTGTTATGTATTCCCAGCACAAGGTTATATGAGTTAAACTTAGAAGGCTCTAGGACATCTACAATCTCTTGGCCACATTAGAAGGTAAACAAATCTTACATAAATTAAAAGTAGCACAACAAGCTTATGAAGAAAAAAAAAAAGCTTTGAAAGGTAAAACAAGACTTGTGTCATTGCCCTTAGTGAAACATTCAGCTTTCTTTAGTACATCCAAACCCTTTAATTGTCTCCCATCTGAGAAGGAGACACTCCCACAGGAAGCGGACTTTCTACAAACTAATTTTTACCTTTCCGTGAACAAGAAGCACTGACATACCAGTTTTAGGCTAAAAGAACAATGCTGTCATATTTTACACAAATACCTCAAATACCTGAAGTGCTTTCCAATCGTGTTTTAAGAAACATGTCTAACATTTGTCACGTTACTTCTTCATTTAACATTGATTGTGAGATAAAGAAGTTCATGATTCAGTGCTTTGTCAAAGCTTGGATTTCTTCCAAGAATTTGCAGAAAATCAGTAAGTAAGTACTGCACTGCAGCCAGGCAGACGTCTGGAGTTGTAGTAGCTGGTAAATACAGTTCATGCAATTTCAATTATTTTGTCTGCATACACTAAGTTTCAGACCCAATGTTTGGTTTATTAACCCAGGCAGGAAATAGCAGGTTACAGTTTCAACCAACAGGATCTGTTCCAATCCCTCTACAACACACACACATTTTTCTAGGAATGCAGACATACCGTATAGCCTACAAAACGAACCTCTAAAGCATTACCTGTATTTTACATTCTGCCTCCACAAGCTGCAACTTGGTCTGGGCCAGCTCAAGCTCCATTTCCCTCAGCTGGTTTTTCAGCGTTTCCTTCTCCTCATCTGTGTCCTCATCTGAACCGTCCTTGGCAGAACTAGCAACCTTCACACGGCCTTCTTTATTGAAGAACTCCCGGCAATGCTCACAGTCATCCACTTTTTGCTAAAGTAAATACCTGATTGTGAATGCTTGCATTGAAGTGCTGGTGATATGATCAAAGCCTTTTCCTGCCTCTGCTCTGGAAGAGCAGCACAACGCGAGAGGCACCACTAATGACTTGCAACTCAGGAACTTTTGGGGAAGCACAGCCAAGCAGGAACTCCTGCCACCCCCTGATTTATGGGCTCTGGAAACACTGCTGTATTATTGGTAACACTGTATTGCTACAATAATGGGCTCTGTATTGCCCACTTGTTACATTATGGTGAAAGATAGTCAGAGAAATCTCCTCCAGAAAAAAAAGACCCCTCAAAAAAAATTAAGTTATTATTGCCCAGCATCAATGTCAGTATGTAACCAATATAGCATGGGAGAGAGCTGGCAGTTATTCATCTCTTCTCCAAGATCTCCCCCTTATAATCTTCTTTCCAAAACTGTAAGTCACTAAGGAACTCTTTCAGCCACCATTTTAGTAATGAAATAAATTGTGTGCTTTCTGTTACAATTTTGCTAAGAGATTTAAACATTGTAGACTGTGGATCTATCTGGTCTCTTACCCGTATTTTCTCAATTTCAGCTTTATTTGCTGTTTGTTGCTTTTCCAGTCGCTCACTCAGCTGGGAACAAATCTGACAAGCAAAATTATGTTACCAGACCATTTATAAATGTAAATTTCCTCCCAAATGAATGCTAAAGCACAAATAAATGCTACAGGAATATTAACATGGATATTCTGAGGACTCTTAGAAAGCCAGGAAAATGGGGATGCTGGCTTAAGTTGTCTCATTGTACATATTCTTCTATACCCACAGGAAAAGGTGCAGTTTCAACATAAGTTATTAGCAGTTTGGCCTTGCTAAAGGAGCCAGAAAAGGTTAGGAATAGTACGGCTCTTTTTGTTGCCTTTGGGATAAAAGAACCAGGCAAGACAGCCAGAGTAGTAAAAAACCCAGTTCATTCCTTGATACCTGTGTGATGCAGACTTAAGAATGTTTTGAAGGTTATGGGCTCACTAAAAAGATACATGAATTTGCTCCCTTGATACCTTATGATCAGGAGGCTTGAATTCCAAAGCAAAATCTTTGAAAGGAAAAAGGCTTTTTTTTTTATTTCTTAAGTCCAGTTACCATTTGATTGAAGAAGGGAAGCTGGGAGAGAACACTTTTTTTGGAATGAAGTGAATGTTTGATATACAAGAGCCCATCTGAACACCGTTAGGCTGTAATCGAGGCTGTGGTGACTGATGACCTACAAATACCTACATCAGGGGCAAACAGAACTGACCACCAAACATCAGGACCTCAGCAAAAGAAAATGCAAAACCAACCACAAGCTTCCCATTTAAAATAGCTAAAATGTCTCCTCAAATGCATGGCACAGATTACACTTATTTCCAGAAGTCTCCTAAAATACCTGAAGTCTTGCAATTTGATAGCAAACCACATCACCATTGTTGTACTTACCTGTTTGTAGTCACCAATAATAGAGCTGTTCTTTTTGATCTCTGACTCTGCCTTATCTAGTTCCCTACGACACATTTCCTTCAGCTGCAGAGAGAAAAAAAAAAAAAGGGTTTATGTACTTGTACAGTCTGAAAAATAACCAGGTGGTATTTCCTCCCTCTCTTTAACCTCACTGCTATACTCTACACCAGGGAACAATGGTCTAGCTCAGCTCCATGCAGCCAAGGAAAAGCTGGACTTTGGTGGCCATCATCGTTAGAAGAATTGACTAGCTAAGAGAAGAAAGTATTACAAAAAAAGTGCTGACAGCCGAAGTCCTATATTGCCTCTCTGTGCAGCAATCTCTGGCACAGCCTGTGCCTTCGTGATTTCAAGTTAAAAATTCACTACCCTATGAAGCACCTGGCAGGAAAGCGAAGAATTCCGCTTTGCTGACGTCCTTTACACTACAGAAGAGGGACAAGCATGACTTAGAACATTAAGCCCTTCCCACACGTGTCACTTTCTTCCCCCCCGCCATTTCTGTACTGCACAGAAATGTGAAAATGACAGAAATGCCCCTAACCTGAGCTGATTCTTCTTCTAGGCGTCTCTTTTCTTCTTCTGCATCAATCAACTTCTGTTTGGTCATTAGCAGTTCCTTATTCAGAGCATCTGCCTTTTCCTCCGCCTGAAACACAAAGAGTGGAGTACAGCACTGAAGAGAGGCTTTCTTTCTGTGCCGATGCTGCTGGGCAGCCATGGGCACAGGCTCCAGCAGGACACAGCCAAGACGGCAGTCTTTTCATTCTTATTAATAAGGGTCTGTTCATTGTTATTAATAACAATAAAACTTTATTCTGAAAATTATTTTTCTAAAAATTACCATCTGCAATGGCAAAGCAGCAACAAATCAAAATTAACAAAGTATACCACTACACTCCATCACCAAAACTCCTTGATTTCAGTGACTAGTTTTGGCAAAGCTGGAGTAGGGATTGCTCCAGAGAAATCCAGTAACAGAAATAAGTTTTGTTTTCTCATCCAGTCTGGAAGTTGACCAATACATTTTGAATACAACAAAAGGCACAGAACAGCTCACAACGTGCAAGATCGATAAAAGACTATAACCAGCTTAGACGTAAGTTCAATTTGCAAATATTCAACCTTGAATGAAAACAGAATTAATGAAAAATGCCTCTAGAACATTTAAAAAACAAACCCCAGAACTCTGACAACCTACCAATGGATGTGATACCATCTTCACTATGTCACCCAGAAAATACTGCATGAAAAAACTTAGCTGCCAGAGCAAACATAAGAGTCAGATCCCTCTCTCCTTTCCTCCTTAAAGGAAAGAGATGTCCCACCAGAAACCATACAATCCTTTTTTACTGCAGTTGTTTTAAGAATAGAGATGTATCGTTGAAAAATCTCTGTCTCTTTATAAACCACTAAAAACTCTCTCTGCAAAGTTAAGACACCTTTTCCTGTCTTATACACAGCAACACAGTACTTCCCAATAGGTGTATGAATTCTACATAAAAATAGATCAATAACTTAACTGATATATAAAATCTTCAGAAAGTAGCTGTACAAATTCCCTTCAAAGGAAGAAAATCAAAAAGTGAATTTTAGTCCCTTGAAGTCCTGCTGATCCTTTAAAACAGATGGCAAAGGCAAAGAGAACATCTTTTCATTATACATGGTTTTTAAGCTCTTTTAAAGTTAAAGAAAACTGGGATGTGGGAGTCCAACAACAGTAGAAAAATGAAGCCTATTTTCTGGTCTAGTGCAAAGGATATTAAGGAAATTCTCGTATTTCCAAATGTTTTGCTTTGATCTTTTAGGCTGCAAGATTTCAGACATGCCATGAAGGTATTAGAAAAGGTGGGTTAAACAATGTCCTTTGGTACTTTTCTTTCAGGACATCTGGCTAGTAGAATGAAACTTATCATTTCAGGACCCAATTAGAAGAATTAATCAGGGTCCTAAAGTAGGATCAAACCTACCTATCTCCTCCTGGGGGATAACCCAAATGCTGCCAACATCATTTACCATCTTTGAAGGCATGATTATTATATATCCAATGAGGTATCTCAAAAGATTTTGCTTAATTTTGTTCCTCTCTCAGCTCTCCATTTAAACAAATCAATGTAAAAGGATAACTCTGTCTCATACAGGGTCAAGCAGCCACAAACAACAGCTGATACAAAAAGCTGCTTCAGTACATTTTTTGCTGGAGCCCACCCTCTGAGTGCAACCGCCGGGCTGTCTGCGAAGCCTTCTATGAGCTATCTCAATGAAGTGAAAAAGCATAGGTAACAGGAAGTGAACATACCAATGCTTTGTGAAAACTCTGCTTCTAGAACATACTTCTATGATTCACAGATTTTAACACTAAAGAGCAGTAGATGTAATAAACCTGAAAGTCATAAACCAAACCTCGTTAAGAGCAACATTCACGCATTAGCATCAACATTGACTATGAATATTTTTCCAGCAGCAAGTTTCCAGGAGACCGTGGGAAACCTTAAATTCTCTGAAGCAGATAAGCTGAAACATTTTAAAGCCTGTCAACTCCTGCACTGCACGACTTTCAAAAACCATTTTCCTTTGAGATTTCAGAAATGCACTTATCTTGGTACAGAACAAGAATGGCAAAACACGAGCACTTGAACTCTTCCCCTCATCTCCCCAAGCAGACAGACCAAATGCATTCTAGCCTACTACGTGCACTACTAACACCAGTATCTTTCTGTCTCTGCATGTCCTGTAAAAAAAAAAAGCATATCCTAATAAAATCTCCCAAACATGAGTATCTAAAGAAGGGAATGGGACGGCAAGCTTAAAAGTATCCTGTATCACAAAGCGAACCTGAAGTTTCCTCCTGAGACCTCTGCTGATATGAGAAACAACCCCGGTTGATGAGTTCACATGGACAAATTTCAACAAGCCAAATGGAAACCACAATAACGTTTTCAGAGTTGCCTAAGGTACCTGAGAATCTGATTCCACTGAGAGCCAGGCAGACTCAGACTGTCAAGTTTATTGGGCACTTTGCAAAAGCCTGTCTGCTGTGAATTCTTATTCATAAGAATACCAGTTGAAGGAAAACAGAATACAGCATCCACGTTGTTATCTCTGTGACAATTCAAAGACTTGACTTAGCTCCTGCTAGACTTTCTTTTAATATACATAGAGAAGAAAGCAACTACTCAAGTACAGGCTCGGAACCTCTCCTCTCCCTCAAATTACTCTGAATGCTTTTCAGAGTAATCCGTATTTCAGTCACCGGTCCTGTTTCCTGTGGACCTCTGACACAGGCCTATATATCATCAGTCTGCAGTAAGGACACTGAGGAAAGAATCCTATCCCAGCCAAATAAAAAACACTCCTCGTATTTCCTCTCCAATGAGAGGAGTAGCGAGGAATTAGCCCTAGTACCTTGTCTCCACTAGACAGCAATAAAGACATGTCTTACATTGTCCAAATCTTTTCGCAGAGCAATCTTGCTAGTCACCAGTTCATGTGCAAGATCATCATTTTCTTGCTCAAGCCTCATGTTTGCTTCTTGTAGGCGCCGGTTTTCACGCTGTGGGAAACAAAACAAAAGAAATCAAGAAAAGGATCTTCCCAGGTGTTTGTCTATGAAACACAATGCTTACTGTGCCTGAGCACAAATGCCTACCTTGTATCTTAAGTATGCAAAGAACTCTACCTGCCTGAAATTCAATGAGCACAAAACTAGCTAGCCATATTGTAAAGATAAAGTAAATAAAATATTAGCCTTGAGAAGAAACCACATATAAATAACTCTGCTCAGCTATTACTTGTTGAGCTACAGAAATGATTTTGAAGAATGCAATAGTAGGGGTGTCATTCTGCCATCAATACCTTGCCAGGAGATTCCTACAAGTACTGATTTTCTTGGCTCAAAATAGAATTTGCATGCTGGAAATAGGTGAGAGAGGAGGATCCTGGGAAAACCACTCTATTTTCTCCTGTTACAACTTCTAGTACACAGACAGATATTAAAGAAAGTGTATATAAAACTCTTCAGCTTAAAATATATAAAATTATGTGTATGTGTGTGTGTTAATGTGTTATGTATACGCATACATAATTTTATATAAAAATGTATTCCTATATTTGATAAATAAAATATTTATAAAATTATATACTTACCATAACATACATCATTTGAAATTAGGGAGAGGAGTTAAGGCAGCATTATAATCAGTCACAAAGAAAACAGCTCAAAGAAAAAGGAGTCAAAGTAGGAACTTCCTGCGGGTACTGTGTGTTAAATCAGATTGGAGTAGGTAAGTGTTACCTCAAATCTTTCTATAGGATCCTCCTGTTGAGCTTGCTGCTCTCTCATGGTATGATACTCCTTTTCATATTTCTTCAGCTTCTTCTGGCTAATCTAAATTAAAGCAGCCCATTAGTTCCTGCCCAGAACATCAATAAAAGAACGCAATTCACAAAGGGTTATGGTACAAGCTTTAGGCAACTCCTGCCTTCTACAAAACACAGCTAGTATCTTCACTCAGTTTTGAGTATCAAACCCTTAGACATGGTCAAAAATTCTATTCCACACAATATATGACAGAAGCATCCCTTCCTCTTATCCTTTTGTGGAACATAGAAAAGGTTTTGAAAGGCATCCACAGGAGCATCCTACCTGAGCTTTCCTTGGTGCTGCGCAGCTATTTGATGCTCCAGATACTACAGTGGCTTAGTGTAACGGATTGCCTCAAAACCCACAAAATTTGTTTAATTTTTGAACTAGCATGATGCTGAGGTTTCTTCAGCTGCTTTTTCAGCTGTAACATTTATCATCGTGCAGAAGTGTTTGGTTTACTTTACATGAGACTGTAAATGCTGAAAGGGCAAGTGCAGGCTCAGCTGACATTTCTGCTAGTGTCACTCAAGCTCAGTAGAAAACAGTCCAGTCCTAGAGTTGCCTAGGTGTCTCGGCAAGCAGCAACAACTCAGAAGCATGTATGCTCTGTCCCCTAATACTCTGGGATTCAGAAGGCTGGAATTCTGTCCTCAGCTCTGACAGACACACAACACTAGGAAAGTGACTCTCTCAGGGTCACAGTTTCCCCTTCTTTGAGAAGGGAGAGAAAGCTGGTGTGAATTCAATATTTTGTGCACAGTGTTCAAGTCCTACGGGGACAGGGAACACAAGAGAACCTGTAACAGATCCTGACCGGCACCTTTCCTGGCGTCACCTGTCAGCTGTGCCATTTGCTACAATGGTTTAGCAACACAGACCACGACAAGACCACTGTGAGCGTTTCACATGCAAGTTAGTATGCATCTAAATGAAATCTCTAGTAATAAGAGTTGCTGCTGAACCTTTATTATTATTTCAGTAAACCAAACAAATTAAAAAGCTATGGCTGTGTTTTCCTCCTTTAAAAAGCCTTATCTGAGAAAAACGTTAAACAAATTTTACATGCATAAATGACAGGCAGAATGGAAAACGTTTAGTTTCTCTTATCTTTGGTTTTATCATTAACAACCTTACTTGAAATGAACTGTAGAAAACTGGTAGCTAGGCTCCCTCTAGTGAGAGCTGCACAGAAACATTTCACCGAACTTCAGCTGACATTTTTTTGGAGATGTCAGCCCATTTATCTGGAGTCAGTCTAGCCGCATCACAACTGCAGAAGTTATTCTTACTAAGCACTCCAGACAAACACACAGAGTATTAACCTTTTACTGACAATGAAGCCAGTAACTTCAATTGATTATCTCACTCCTCTGCCCCTGCTGAAACACTGCCCAAATTATTGGGTTTCATACACTAAATCTCAAGCTATGTAAAGGTTAGATCTTGAGAAGTGAGGCATCCAGCCATGTGAGAGAGAAAAGGAAGGAAGGCACACCATTGCATTTTCATCTACTTTTCTGAGTACATTAAACCAGTTTTGCCTCTAGACACCAATAACGAGGTGATCCTGAGAAGATTTGCTCTTGTCACCGATTCTGGACATTGGAGCCCTAGAGGGAACCATGCCCTGGGGAAGTCAGCAAGGCCTTTGGGTTTGCACGGTGACAGAAAGCAGAAATTAACACTGAAGTCCCACCACAGTTTTTCGGGGCACGGGAGGCAGCAGTAACTCTGTTAACACTGGACTGCAACATTGAGGAGTGACTTCAAGAAACCAGTGCTGTCTCAAGCTGATCATTTACTGACCTCCTTTCCAGCAGAATGCTGTTGTAATCACAATGCCTTAGCCAGGCTACTTCTCCCTTCATTTAAATGATTTATTTTGACATCAGGCCCTTTTCTGTTCAAAAACACTTCCAGATACAGAGCTGGAGATTTCTACTGACAGCAAAGGACTTATACTTCAGGTCAAAGAAATCAATTATGTGCAGCACTCCCATCAGGGGCAACACACATGGATGTGATACAGAAGTGTTCCGCATCTGTGCGGAGTCCAGTAGTGCAGTCTGTACTTTCTCCATAACCTCCCATTTAATCCCCCAGAAAACACACAGCACTCAAGGAAGCAGCGGACAACCTTGCCGTGTACCGCTCAGAGAAGACTGTTTGCTTTAACTACTGCACACAGCACTGGGAATGCAGGGAATTTTGGCAGAGTGGGAAGAGGAACGAGTTGTTATTTGGATACATGAAAGGCAAATGCACTCATTACACATGATCTTAACCAGATGCATATGCAACGTCTAATCTGTGGCTAATGTTAAACGATTGGAGAGCTAAAATAGCTTACTTTATTCTTGATTATTCTGTAATTTCTCCACTAGTTTCATTTAAGATATGCTTGAACTCTATGCAGAATACTGTTATGCATACTGCTACTACACCAGGAGTACGAGATGCCTTGAATGTTAACATAGTCAGGAAGTTGTGTATTTATGCACTGATTCTACAAAGAATTCCTCCAGTGAATTTTAAGGAAAAAGTATACTTTGAACCATACCAGTGTATTTAACTAAAAATTAATCTACGTGAAACGGTAAAGAAAGAATCACAGTTTCCTTAAAATACACTAAATAAATTATCAAAAGTTCCCTTTTAGAACTCAATCACCACATCTATAAAGAGGAATCAGTAACTTCCTAACTGTGACTTTTTTTTTAATTTTCACTTTGAGGGCTTATTCCGAAGTGCCCATATAAAGCTTTAGTTACAATATTTACTGATTGGAAAAGCAATTGACTTTCAGCTGTGAGGTAATGCAATATTTGCTATATATAACTAAAGTCTTAATGTCAAAGGCTAGAACTTTTATTTCATATAGTTATACTTAAGAAATAGGGCTTGGTGGGCAATTGAAATGTAAAAAAACCCCACAATCAAGCAAAAAAACCCTCCACTGTTTACCTCAGTAGTTCAAACATACACAAGAGCTCACGGAGCTCTCTGAATAAATTCTATTAAGAAAACAGGAATTACTGAGATTAATTCATTTATGGGACAGCATCTCTCTAGTCTACAGTACACACCGAACTCTAGTTTCTATGTTTCTATTCTGTTCAAAAGAAGGCTCCTATAAGGACCAGAGATGACCTTTTACTGTGATACATGGTTTCTGTTATGAAGTCAGAAATCTAATTATCATCAGTGTCTCCTAAACGTTGACTGTATGAACAGTTAATCAATGATTGGTGGGAGAAGTCAAACAGCTGTGACGACCACATTAAAAGACAGTCTAGGTTACGCTTGCTAGCCTCAAAACACTCTCGCAGAAAGCAGTAGGTATTTACAGAAGATTCATGTTCAGAAACGTCGGCACACCAAACACTGCACATGTCAGAGCTCTACTTCCAACCAGAGTGCCTTAGCACTTGTTTCCAGTACCCAAAGGAAAAGCCAAGAAGGAAGCCAATACTGTAAATCTCCCACATGGGCTGCTTTTTGCATTATTAAAAACCTTCAGCTAACTGTGGCAGCACTAGACAACATACAACTCAGCCAGCACTTTGTTTGATTTCATATAAAGTAGACCCTCGTTAGACTACAAAGATCATAACAGATTAACCTGCTATTGTCAGCTACCTAGACCACAAGTGAAATAGTCTTGAATGGGAAATTAACTTAAGATGTTTTTTAAAAAAGCGGTATACGTCCCCCACCATAAAACAACAACAAATCAAAACCTCACACAGGGAATACATAAACCTCAGGGTAATTTCCCTAGCTTGACTTGTAAGAAATTTTAAATGCCAAATCATATTCCTTCATCTCCCTAGAAGATCTGTAAATCAATCGATGCATTTTTAATGAGCTCCCTATTGCAGTACATAAATATCACATGCACCCACAATTAAAAAACAGCCATATTCTGTCTGAAAGATGACATTCTGTTTCTACATTATTTACTCTGTTTTAAATGAAACCTCCCCACTACCTCTCAATGTAAGATACTACCCTGTTTGCAGCCACTACTGGAGAAAGACTTCATCAAAGAACTGCAGAGATGTCTGCAATTATTTTATATTAGTGTCATTAGTCATTTAAATTTTGTTTGGGTTTTTTTTTTGAAGTAGTCTGATTTTTAGTAGCACTGATTATTGCTTTCTGAAAGCCACTCTGTTTTTGAGTTCTCCAGGTGGGCCCATATCACTCTGAGAATCTTGGCGCTTTACTGTGTTTCACTGTAAAGCATCTGCAATGTATTTGCATTTGGACAAGCGAGTTGCAAAGTTACATATGGAGACAGAAATTGTACCCATTAAAGATATGCTTGCAGTTGCTGTCACCACATCTTTACCTTCATATTACATGCTAATTCCATCAGCTTTTTTGCATTTTCTTCTGAACGGTATCTCTTGGGCAGCTGTACACGGAAGAATTTTAAAGCCCCTTCAAAGTCAGTCAGTAACAAATCATCCTTGGTAGTCTAGAGACAAGGAAAGAAAAACCAGTAACTGCAAAGCAGATTTTGTACAATTACTCAATTTCCAGAGACAATAGCGCGACAACAGTTTTGTAAAGCTCCAAGAACGTAACTACTTTTTAACCTTCTGCAAACAGTGTTCGTTTCTATTTCTGCAACCTTCTATTTCCCCGCCACCCCACCCTCAAAAGCACTGTGCTATACAGGGCATGCCAGACAACAGCACACGTAATACAGGAAGTTGTTAGCTTTTTTTTTTTTTTTAAAAAAAAAGCATAATATTTTTGTAACCGTCATCTTAATTTTTTACATTGTGCATGATCATGATAGAACACAATGTAATGTTGGATACTCACTTTTAATAATCCCAGTGCAACGTTAAAGATAACACTTATTCCCTGGAGAGAAAAACAATGACAAAATAAATCAATTTCTCAGTATTTACAAGCCTGGATATTAATTTATTTGGTGGGTTTTGTTGTTTGTCTAGTTTCTGTGAAGAGGACAACCAGGATACAAGTGCAACCAGGTGCTATATTAAATCAAAGGCCAGGAGAATGACTTTGCAAACAATTAAGACAGTATCTTTACTGGATAGCCATTTTACATAGCAAAACAATGTTTCAACACAGGTTTTACTATCTCCTTGGCAGTTTGAAACTCTGAAATTATGAAGGCACTGTTGTGCACTTTTTTTATTTTTTAATGACTAGTTGGTCAGCTCAAGATCATTTAATTTTCATATAGCAACTTCTGAAAACACTGAATTCAAATGCAGCAATATCTACATCAATATATTAAGTTCTGGTATTAAAAAATTGGGATAATTCATGTAATGAAAAAGAAAGTGACTCACTTTAGGACAGAGTCCCACGTCATCTATTTTGCCACTACTTGTTAGAAGTGTTCTATATATATTGCCCAATTAAATACAGCCTCTATAGTCAGTAGTAGCATACACCTTCTTAAGGGGTACCTTTGATAATCAAGACACGTTGCTCATCTTATTTCAAGATTCTGTCTTTCTTTTTCCCACTAAATTATTCTTTCACTTTAAAACGGTAAAAAAAATCGTTAAAACTTCACTATGAACACATTTACTATTTATGAATTGAAAATGTGTTTCTAAACAAATGGAACTGATTTTCTCGATACCATCTGTTGCTTTCTATTACATTGGCACATGGACAAAGCAAGCTGCAAAAAGATACAGAGAAAGGGTAAAAACATTGACCAGGAGATCTATGAATGCTGAAACCCTTCAGTAGAGGAAATGCAGACAAACCGCCACTTCACAGTAACAACTGCAGATCCAATGAAGAATGGATGCATAATGTTAACCAGTGAGTAAAAAAGCAAATCATTAAATAACTCAAGGATACTTCAGTACAAAATGTGATTTGTTCATTTATGTTAATAAGCTCTGACTCAAATTACACTACTTACCAGCATACTACCAAATATACTGTTCTAAACATGATTACACACAAAATCTCAATGTAAATAATTTTGCTCTCTAAATATATGCTGTGAAGTATAAAGAGACTTCAAGTTTCCAGGAAGAGAGCTCCAAGGTTGTTACATTACCAGCATGAGAGTTAGCTGGGCAATTTTATACACAATAGCCTCCATGCAATAATAGTCTAGGGGGAAAAAGTTATAATTGCGTATAATACAATTTAACAACAGAGGAATCCACATATTTGTAAATTAACTCTCATCTCAGTAGCACTGTACAGAATCTCACATAGATTCAAGTGTTAAAAGAAATAGGAGATTATAATCTCTTATATAGATATTGACTCTTAATTTATATCTTTAAAATGCTGAGAACTCTTTTTCATTGCAGACATATCACTTCTACATAAAAATAATTATCACGTGCCTAGCTCTGAAAGAACAGATAGTAACAAGGACATGAATCAAGATAGTGAGAAACTGTCAGAAGTTGCTAGCAGTACAAGTTTCCAATTATAACACATACCTCACATAAGAGTAAGTCAATAATATGGAAGACCATGTAGAGAGGGAATTTTGCAGTGAACAGGGTAAGGAACCACTGGGAAGCATACATGTGCGCTTCAAGGCTAATGTCCAGAAAGTGGTTATACAGGTCAGGAATGTATTCCTAATAATAAAAAAACCACATAAACACTGAAGGTTAATTTATACTATATTGGAACTGTAGCTGAAATCCCAAAGCAACAGAAGTAAGTAGGGTAGAGTGACAATCAGTGCAGCAAGGCAGGCTTCTGTATCCACCCATGCCTGACAAGACAGCTGCCTGACACGCTAAAGGACCTTCTAAGGATGCCGAAGGCTTGCCCCAGCGTGGATGCTCAGAAGGACACTGTATCACATGCACAACGAGTGCGATCTCTGAGCTCTCACCTTAGCAGGAAACCCAGCCAGTGGATGTGCTGACACTGCAAAGCCGCTCTGCAGTGTGCCTGCAGTGAGCTCAGAAGTCACTGCTATGCCAGGCCATACGAGAGCCACTCCAACTGGTCAGACACGTCTGCCTTCAAACTTACTGCACACTGCCAGCGGCATCAGTCTGGTCTCGAGTCAACATTCTCTACTCTTAAAAAACCTCCAATAGGATAGTCCTCACTTTTCGTCCTTACTAAGAGGTCACAAACGCTATTCATGTATAAGATAAATTGCTAGTTTTGAATTGCAGGCTCTGATCCATTCACTTCACACAAGTTTGAACACCTACCTGCATGAGGCGCTCCAGCTGATAGAACTTGCAGTGCAAATCTTCAAAGTTTTGTTTGAAAAGTTCCCTGAGTCCATAATCAAACATGATTTTGACCAGAACACTGAAAGCTTGCTCCTCAGGCATCTGTGAGAGTGGAAAGTGTATTTATCACAGAGCATTTGAATCTTTCATATCGGTTCCATTTGCCCTTACCTCCTTTCTCCTCCCTCTTACAGAAAGGCCAAATTGTCGCTACTTTTTGATCTGGCCCTATCCAGTTTAAAAGTAAACAAGAATATTAACACACAAAATGAGGTCTAGTGTTGCAAACGGCATTTCATTCTTATTCTGTGGAATAAACCACCTCTCAATCGCCTGACTAAAAATACATCTTTCAGACATCAAGACCGAAGCAATTTCTTGGTGTCTTTGTTCCAAATCATGTCAGAAGCAGAATCCTACAGATTTTCAACAGCCTAACCCCTTGTCACCTACATAACTAAGACAGAAGCAGTATTACTAGAGGATGTTAAACAGGATCTTTCCCTTATTCTTAATGGTATATTTACCTTTTTAAATGACATTATTACACTTGATGTTTATTTATTAGATGGCATGAATAAGAGAGACCAGTAACTGCTAACAAAAGTTCCACGTATCACAACTCAGCATTGGTTTGGTAAAGTTCAATATCCCTTTCCTGCCAAAAACTGAAGAAACACTCATCAGTGTTCAGACATTTTTCCCTGACATCAAAATTCAGTTTTCGTATTTCTATAGTAAAGTCTGACTTCAGGTCAATCACTTGTTCCTGTAAAGAACAGAACATCCATCTCAAGTATTCTATTATTAATCTGCAGATGGAGTTTGGTAAAACTGAAAACTGAGACATTCCAAACTGGTAATGAAGGACTCGCAGAAACTTAATTTCCTTTTCTGCAACATTTCTTTTTAATATTTATTTTCCCAGGCAGCAACACTCCAAAGGCTGACTTCAAAGAAAATCAAATAAAAAGAAACTTATTTGATATTTAGCCTTTTAAAATGCATACATTATTCCCCGAAGCAACAGCTATTATTAAAGAAAGAACTCTAGAATAACGCATGGTTCATTCTTGACAGTGAGTCTCTCTAATGCAATGGATATTAAAAAAAATGGACATTTGACAATGAAAAAGCTAAAAGAAAGCACGTATGTTTCAGTAAAAGTGTTCAGTTCTCCTATCAGAAAGTATCACCCTTCTTGATCTGATTCAGTGTAGTAATAAAGAATTAATTGCTCATCAAGTAAATATTTCAGATTACAGTTACAAAGAACTAAAAGGTTGTTATCATTAACAATTTGGCTTTTGTTTCAAAAGAATGGAGTTGACAGTCTCTTCTATATCCTCCACTGACTTTACAACATTATGGAAAATACTCCACTGAAGACCAGACTTCCTCTTCCACTGAAAACTGCGGAGAACTCTTCATACTTAGTTCTCTCTGGTAGCAACAATCACTAAAAAGCAGCCGGGGAAAAGAAATCTCAAAACGCTACTGAGCTTAGGAACTGTGTTCAGTTTCAACTACCCATGCTTGCAATAGAAACACTGATAAAAAGCAGACATTACTTTAAAAAAGAACGGTCTATAAATAATTTGTACAGATTTCTAGTCCTCTCCTATTTCCCAAGCGTTAGTGAATCTAAAACTTTTGCTTCTAATATACAGTAACCATGAACCTAGCTTCTGAACAAACAAGCAATTAAAGGATATTACTCTGATGAGATCACTTCTACCAACAACAATTAAGTTTAAAAAAGCACAATTCAGTATCTTAAAAAAAAATTAAAATATTACTGTATCCTTCACTAACCCCTAAAACCAAGAAGCACAAAGGCCTACAGTACAATAGCCCACATAGGCAGCGTATTGTTCAAAGCACTGAGACCTAATAAACTGACATCCCACCAATGTCATAAATACACTTCTGTGTATACAAGACATATGGCAATTACCATCCATGTTTCTGACTGATTCCAATAGAAACGTCTTCTAAAAAGCTTAAATCTGACCTTGAAACCCTTTAACAGAAACATTTACAGTGTTGTCTTATACACAAATTCCATGCCTACTAGTGATCATGAGTACAAGCCTGTGGAGATTCGAATGGAAGGGGTCCTGTAACAGAAACACAGTGAAATGAACGCTGACTGTAGACAAGACTCGTTACCAATACCACAGTAAGTTTTAAACAATGTACTCTTCTCTGCCTAAAATCACATTATTATTGACCAACATTTAAGAGGGTATGTGGCCTGCAACCCTATTAGTACAGGAGTTATCAATGTTTGATAAAGTAATCTAGGCAAGTGGAGCAATATTTATTCTTAAGCTTAAAACAAACGGGGGGAAAAAACCACCACTTACATGTAGAAGCAGCACAGCAGCAAGAAATGATTGACCTTGACAGTAGCCAATCTCTTCATCATAGACAGAGTAGGCCTAAAAAAAAGAATCAAGACTTTACAGGATATCTGTCTCAAGCTACAAACACAAAGAAAACAAAACACTGCATTGAACATAGCTCCATAAAATTTTCACAGGGTTGCATCAGTTGCCATTCCAATGAAGGGATAACCTGTATGAAAATCAAACTGTGATATATAGCAGCAGTGGCTGGTTACAGTGATGCACCAAGACTGCTGCAGCCTATTAAACCACTTATGAGTGCTTTTACCTCTGAACAGGTGCTACAGGGACATTAGAAAGAGAGAGAAACACTAGTTACACAAAAGAAAGAGTGCTGGAAGCTTAAAACGTTCCGGTTGAGATAACTGAATAAAACAACCACCTGTCCATTTTTGCTAATTTCTTCCTTTCAATAAGCAACTTCAGTGCATGCCTATGGCTTTATAACATTTATGGGAGGCACATAGTTATCTCCAGTTTTAAAGACAACTATGTATGACAACAGCTTATGGCATACATTACACATAAAGGACACACCCAACATCAGAACATTTCTTTTTCAAGACGCAACATCAGTGTGATTTCCTGTGTCCCTAGCTTTGCCATCCCAACTTAGACAATATCGACAAGTAGGGAGCATGCGGCAGCCAAAGGTGACCTGCTCTTGGTCAGTATGGAATCAGCCCCCATCTCCATCACAGATTATAATTTGTCCAGCTTGAGCCAGGCTGACACGTCTGGAATCACACAAAGTCTCTGTACCAAACACCTTAGCGTTCAGGAATCCAGAAGGGCCATTACTTTAGGTCTCCTATCTGAATGGCACTATAACCAGCTAAACATCTACAATAAGAACCAGACCGAGTCTAGTGCTAGAGTCTGTCTCCATGACACGGTTAACTAATACATACATATTCTTCTCAGATAACAGTTACATCTGTTAATGATGTTAAATACAAGATACCAAAACCAGTCAAGAAGAATTTAAAGAATACCTTGCATATTTTGTACAGGGAGTCCTGGCCATCTCCCCCAGTATCTTTAAAATAATCATGAGCAGGGAACGTTCGATTGATGTCTCGGGTGATAGCACTGTCTTGTGGAGACTCCTATTGGGGGGAGGGGGGGTGTAAAATAAAACACATCAAAAGAATATAAATTACAATATGCTAGGACTGAGAGTTACGAGATTGGCATTGTGTTCTGTGCACTGTTCTAAATTTAACAAAACACAGTCTACTCAACCAAAACAGACTGCCTGCAGGCTGGCAGCTCCAGATCACAATCTTGATAGATTTGGTTACCTAAGAACATCTGGGAACGGTCAGTGAGTGGTAGAAAAAGCACACACACAAAAGTGTTCCAAGACATTGCAATGCAGACAGCAGCCTTCCCTTGAAGGCTTCTGAAAGCAAATACTGCCCAGTCACATTTCTTTTATTTCACAACTGCAGAGAGTAACAGTCAATTGTACGCGGCTGCATGCTGCTGTCCAAAACTGCGTCCCTTAGTTTCAGCTAGAGAAACCACTCTTCATCTCCTCCACAGAATTAGACAAATAGAAAAGTAGAAAACTGAGTACGAGCCCAAGAAAGACAGCATTGTATAGTAAAACATAATATAATGCAGGGACAGTTGCCTGTATGAGCTGGGCATTTCAGCATGAAGAAGATGGAACTTTGTTCTCTACATTGCTCTGATGCAATCAGTTTCAGATGCCTTAGATATTTGGAAATCTGAACAATAACAAATAGCATACAATTAAGAAAACCAGTAAATGTGAACAATGGACTGAAAAGACCAGATGGAAGAAACACCGAGCAAGTCTGCATCAAGGGCAAGTCCTACACAAAAGGCAGGGAAAACTCCTGGTAGAGATGAAAGGAACTTGACAAAGCATAACAATAAACACAGTAAACAGTAAAAGGGAAGCCTAGGGCCTTTTCCTCCTGACTTTTATCTGAGTGATTTAAACACCAAACGATCTCCATGCAATTAGTTGGCAATACTGGCCTTAGAGAGCCCACCCTATTAGGAATTGTCAGTATTGCTGAGGATGGTTTAGAAGGAACCCTAGTCCTACCTTGGAGAAGTATCTTGAGACAAGGTTTCCAGAATATGGAAGAGGTTTGTGTCAGGCACATCATGAGAATCCATGAGCATTTGTGAACAATGTCCAGTTAAACCTAATTTGCCCTCTACAACAGATTCATGTTCCGAATGGGAAAATAAGCAGGTGCCATTCCCACAGTGAGGTCTTCTCGGGTCTCTGCCAATATTAGACATGTGACTGAGTGAGATGTTCTGATCCATCTCATTCAGTTCAGTTTGAAACTATTTCTAGTGTAGTCATTTAAGCCAGAGCTCATAGCACTGCAAGGAAAAGTATCCTCTGACAACATAAGAAACTACCCTCCCCCATTAGCAAATGAAGTAATTTGCTTATTTAGGAAGCCAGTGGAAATAGTTCATACACATCATACATCCTCCTTTAATACAAAAAACAACAATAAGAAATATATATTTTAAAAAACACAAACCAAACAGTGACACAAATGAAAAAATTACTAACCAGGCAGAGAGAAAAAAGCTGTCAAAAGATTTGACGCAGTCTCCAAAACCTTTACTTTACAAGGAACATTTATGCGAATTGGAAGACTAAGCAGCTTCTTCCATGTGGATGGAAATGGGCTGCTGAAAGAGGCGGTAAAGTCTCCATCATCACAGGTGTCCAAGACTCAACTCAACAGGGCTGTGAGCAGCTTTATCTGGTAAGACCTGCTTTGAGCAGAGGGTTGGACTAGATGACCTCCAGAAGTCCCTTCCAACGTAAGTTATTCTGAGTAGCATACAACAGAAATCACTCACTCAAGCTCTCTTTAAAACACTTAATCTACCCAGCATGCAAGAGGCAATTTTAGTGCGCCTTCTGAATCTGAAACTGTGCTCATCATATTGAATTAAAAAATGACCTCTATAATTTCAGAACTATTTCTACAATTTTATGCTGGATTTTGTGATTTCTGATTAATCAGATCTCAGATTTTGTATGGATGTGTTTCACCATGTCTTGTACCTTTTGCGGCAGTCATGACCCAGCTGCTATCTAGCTGATTACTATAACCATTGCTATTACCCAAGTTGCCAAAATAAAACAGAAACAAAAGCCCTCTGTTTGTCTGTAGGCATTTCTTTCTGCCTACGATTGGTCCCTCTTTTTACTATTTAAAAGATGACTTTCCGGGGCAGCTAATGAGAGCAAGAGCTCCTTGGGGGTGGGAATCATCTGAAAAGATGCCACAATAATCATTAAGCAACCATTGCTAATGAAAGGGTCAAAGGTTCCCTTGTTAGGTGGCTTCCCTGGCAATGACTGAACACAAATAAAAAAGCCAGTCTTCTTCACATGTGAGATTACCACGTAACAGTGCCCAGGTTAACACTGCAAACATACAAGATGCTCTGTGGAAGCAAAACAGAAGAGATGTTTTAATTTTCAAAAAGTTTTACTATATCCAAATAACCCATATTTCTGTTAGACAAACGGAAAAAGTTTAGAAGTAAAACAGTTAGTAAAAAAGTACATGATGTAATCAGTGTGAAGATCATAAAATACAGCTTTTAGTTGATCTTTTTCCTCAAAAAACAATTTTGCAAACAAGAACAAAACTACCATGGTGTGCTTGATTTTCTCTTCTGATTTTAATCCAAGGTTAATGCTCCTCTCTGTGGCTTAACACAGACATTTCATTAGGAAAGCATTACACTGCTATTAGAATCAAGTTATTGGATTGTTTTGGAAATTATATCAAAAGCACTGTTCAGCATTTCAATTTGATAATAATTAACACGCCAAAGAGGTCTGTCTCATTATAAGGAAGCCAGAAACAAACAAAATCCAATGCTAAATAAATTTCATACAAATATAAGCCTTTTAAGTCAACAAAGACAAGTAAGATAATGGCTGGCTGTTAGCTTCAGCTAGTTTTGCAAGTAGAGAAAGACAATGCTCAGAAACAATTCTGAAAACTTTAAAGCATGTAAATGCAGTCTTAGTGATAACTTTCAGTTTCTTAAAAGTTTGCTAGACTGAATTACAGTAAAGTACTCTGCTTTGCAAGAGCACAGGTACTGTTCACTGCTAATAGCCATTTGTGGTACCAAACAAGTGGGTTTACTGCGTGTTACCTGTGTTCTGCTGCAATGGCAAAATAATCTTAAATCCCCATGCCTTTTAATCCACTTATTTAATAGCAGAGACCAAAGCACCTGGTTGGAAATGCTTAGGATAGGCTTCTCAAACAAATCACTCATTATGGCTAAAGAGAACTAATTAGTGGTCTCTCTCTGGCTTTGCGTGACTTGTTCAGCACTTGACTCCTATGTTTCAGTACAATTCTTCAAGTAATCTGTAACGCTAGTTCCTGCAGCTGAAACATAGCTTGGGGAGAGAAAAATTAACGGAAATGATAAGGTTTAAAAAATGTTTTTCAAACCACGGCTTTGAAATCTCCCCATTAGTACAAACTGCTGCAATCCAAGCATTGTGTAACCTTTTCTTTACTCCTATTTTTATACCTTGCTGTGAGAATTGGCTCAATGGGCAATTTCTCATGCTTTCAGGGGACTGGGAACTGAAGGAAACCCTTCTGAACCCACACCCTTCACAAACTGGGATTGAAAAATAGAAAGCTAAGAATGACAGGAAGAAAAAGAAAGTAATAAAGAAAACAGAATGGAAAACAGCCATGAGAACTGAAGCAAGTGTAGTGAAGACTGAAATTCTCCCAACAGTTCACCACTCTGAAGGAAAGCAGGAAAATGTAGATGCTCAGACTAAGAACATACCCTTCCTCCCCCTCTTTTATGCACTTTAAAATATTAGGGGAGTTATACTGAAACCTTCCTCTCCAGTTGATTTAAAAAGAAACTATGCGAGTAATTATGGAAACCTGGACGCAGTCCAGCAGATAAAAGCTCATCTATTGTATCAGCCTGTATGTAAAAGCATATTGGTTCCCACCTCCTAAACTGGACACACTTAAAAGACGTTTTCCTTGCGTTTTTGTGATCTTCCGGGGACCATCCCGGGATCTGCAAACCATATCATGCAGCTACAACCTCGATCAATGTCTTCAGACTGAGACTGTGTTACTTTAGAAGCTTTTTCTGTAGCTTAAGCCACAATTAAAAGACATGGAATAGCTGGAGTTCCTAGTACCTCTTCATGGGGCTGATCTACTTGCAGTTTTCAGCAGCTCAGGTTTATTCCTCCTAATCCCCTACATAAACCCAAGAGGATGAAGAAGCAGCAGCAAAGAATTGCTGAAGGGACAAGACCTGTGATGAAAAAAAGCTGAAATAAGAAATCTCCAGAGAAGCAGAGGAAGTTGCCTGCTGGAAATGGCTCGCCACCCAAAGATCAACTCCTGTCTCACCAGGCTACTGGAGAAATCCGATGGGGGCATAAAACATAAAGCCTTTACCTAGACACAGGTTGACTTCAAAAACAACATAAAAATGGAAAAATGGTGAGGTCCAAACTTTAGATTCCCTCCTGCCCCCACCCCCAGAATGATTCAAAATATGGAATTTTGCTCACTGGAGTGAGTTATCCGACACATCCGCCACAAAAACCAAACTATGCTTGATTCTCACTCTTGCCACAATGGGATCGATTGTCACATTACAATTATTGCTTAGGAAGGTCCCACTGACTTTGCAAGGATTTTGTCACACAGAGATTACTGTGAGAAGGGTCTACAGACTCAATCGATGAGTGGAATTTTACCTGCTTTGCCAAGGGTCAGATCAGCACGCGGCATCTTGTTGCAAGGCATCGACAAGCCATTCAAGGGAGCAACAAGCCAGCTGACAGCTTTCAGCAGTTGCAGCGAGCAGAAAAAGCCAAAACTCTCCGAAACTTTCATGGGCAGCAACAAGGGTAATATTAACCGAGGGGGATAAGTTATTTTGAGCAGATCCATACATTCTAAGTACATCTGAAAATATTAAAAGGTCTTTCGATAGCTACTTTGAATGTCAATAGGGTACCATGTCACCAGGTCTATTTTGCAGGTTGATGGCATTCCCAAGTTTACTTTTAATAGGCAATATTTACACTGACTTTTATACAGTGCATTTCCTGCATTTGTCTTCGTCCAAACCACTGTGAGACGGTTTTGGTAAGAAGAATTACACCTGCTACTACGACCTTAAGGAAGTATCACAAAATCCACTTTCAAAGCAATGTACTTGTTAACTTCTCACAAGAAATGCTGCTCGCAGAATGTAAGCGTTACCTGGAGTTAGCACTTACCAAGAACATTAATAAATAAATAGTGTTTGTGGAAAAAACCTGAATAATTTAGACAAATTTGGAATGGTTAAACAGCTGCAATTTGATACAATAGTGCATTGATACAGCATACTTTCAGTCCAAATATGGCAATATAGTTCAATTCTAAAAATAAAAGTGAATCCCTTGTGATATCCAGCCCTTTCGCTGTGTTCGTTTCCTTTTAGGGCTCAAGTTTCCCACAGGAAAATTATAGAGAGGAGTTTGCCTACAGTGCCCTACATCATGTATGGATAAAGCATAAACACAAAACGCATGCTGGAAGGTTTTCCTGCTCTTGGCAATTACGTACAAGCCAGACTATTTAGAGCAATCAAGATAAGAGGAAAAAACCCCATCCACTCCCAGACGAACACACCTTTATCAACACAGTTACATAAAAGTCATCCAAGACAAGACGTGAAAACATGTGACGTATCATTTATTTCTTAAATGTATTTATGATCCATTCAGACCTTTCAAATAAAGTGTACAAGTGCATTTCAGAATAAAAAACTACACTCTTCACACAGCTCTGTAGAACACTACATTTCATCAAGAAACTTGAAGCAAAAACTTCCTATTAAACCACCCATGCATCCTTTGGCTACAATAATATCACTGATCAACAAGTACTGCTATTCAATTCTGAGTTTCCCTTTAAAGAGAAGGAGCATCATAAAATATGCTACCCCTTCCAGAGACCTCTCTTTAAAGAGAGAATATTAAATAAATTAGCTAGGCTTTTAGGCAAAACAGTAAGGCTACTTAGTACTGTTGATGCATGATCCATATATTTGGAGAACAGGCAATCCTAGGCTACGTGAAATGCGTCAACAGCCCTTGAAATTTTAGTAGTATCAAGATTACATCAATCCAGAACAAATGACAGACAAAAATGTAACCAGTGGAACAATCACTGAAAAATGTGCAGTTTCTCTTAGGATGGGAAGTGCTGTTAACAGATTCAGAAAAGTGTTTATAAAATTCCCTAAGAACCACATTGACATTCTTAAAATTACATATTGAACAAAGCCCTAAACTGTGTGGCTGTACAATTACTGCCGTGTCAAATTGATTGTTTTAAAATACATATATACATATAAACATATTTTAAAACAATCAATTTGACACGGCAGTAATTGTACAGCCACACAGTACACATTATATATAAGTATGTACATCTACAGCAAAAAGGAAACAAGCCAAGAGATGTATGACACAGCTGGGGTACAGATCATCTCAAAGGGAGTAATAAATTTATTTGAGTTTTAATAGCTCATAGCAAAATTACCTCTTGGAAATAATTATGCAAAGATTTAGAATCAGATATTTACATGCTTCTGATTTATCTAGTTCCATTTAATATTTAAAAATATGCAAGTATTATTTTCTATCAGTAACATTTGTCATTTTTGGCTCAACCGTAGTTTTTCTTATTATTAGTCTTAGTTGAAAAATCAGCTACAGAAATGTCTATTAAAACAATGGGGTAGAAGCACCCCTCTCCCCTGTATTTTAACAACAACTCTGAGTTGGCACAAAATATGTAATTCTGGAGCCACGATAACTCTTCCTCAGCTGCCTTGCATATCAAAACACCCATCTCCACCATCTCCCCCTTCCCTTGCAGAGTACAAAACAGAGCAAACCCAGGCAGAGATGGGGACGTTCGAGGAGCCCAGACTGACACCCTGATACTCCCCACTGTGTCAGAATTAAACACAGCATTACAGAGCCTTAAGGGTCGGACTGGGTCTAATTCACCTGTTTGCTTTTCTAATCTGCTTTGGTGGATTGTTTTCCGTAGGTTATTTATAGCAGAGGTTTCACACTCACTCCTCTTTCTCATCGTTTAATACAAAACAATTTCCAGCATTAAAAGGTGCACAAAGTTCTTACAAACACACATACACATCCTTACCTGTGATTTTGTCTATCCTTGGCCTTTTCACTGACACAGGAAGAAACTACCAGTTTTAACACTACTCGTGTAAGGAGCTGGACTGCCTCCCAAACAAAACTCCTCATAACGACCCTCTGACAAATGTCAAATCTCCTCAGGACATACTGAAATAATCTCACCAGTGGCTTCTGCTGTCCCAGTTACTGTGAAGGCGCAAGGAGACAGGTGGGACACAAGGAAAAGCGAGCATCCTTTAAAGTAAGATCGCTCCACTGTATTTCGTTCAGCAAAGCAACCTAAAAGCACATGCACGCATAGCCTCCCATGCTTGCAGTTCAATTGTAAACAGCATGTGGAAAAAAAACAATTAAAAAAGGTACTAATACAATTTTGAAATCCCTGAAGAAAAGACATACCCACGAGTATTAAGAACAGTAAAAAAGCTCATCATTAGCAATTGCAAACTCATTTCCATCCTGTTGCATTCATTAGAGGAATACAAAATTGAGTCTAGTGTTTACATGCTAGAATTACAATAGAAACTAGATTTCAAAGGTTACATATGGAGAGAAATTTATCAGCATAGGAACTTGCAAAACACTGTGCTGTACAGCATTTCTAAAGACATAAGTCCGTGAAGACAACATATGCAATTGCAAATCCTTTCAGACAGTTCAAAAGCGTGGCTGGAGGTAATGCTGCTTCTGTTACCTGAAAGGATTAACTGCACCATTATTTTTAGTAGGTTTTAATGACAACAATTTATCCTCAAGAAATAGCTAACCCCTCAAAAACCGAGGTGATCAGAAACATACAGGTACCTTACAGCCCTCGGGGTTTTATTTCTTTGTACACTAAACATCAATTCCTTTGACAGCATCTACAGAAAATGTTTTAAAAAAATGTTTTTATGAAATACTTTTAATACTCAGTAATGCTAATATTTAAAAATACTTCACAGTGTGGTACTAATGTAACTTCATAAAACGAGCAACTTGAGTTAGCTAAAGCTCAAAGCCTTACATTATATTAAAATAGTCCAAAGATTTCACACACACACACAAAATCACTAGCACTATAAATATACCTAAGCCACTTTAGTGCAAAGTCTGTTTTTGCTTCCCCTGACAAATCCCTCTATGTTCCTGCCAGCATATTAAAACGTCATCCTTTACTAATCTAATTATTGATTTTCAAGGATTCATTTACAGTTGGAATCCCAGAAGAAATTTTCAATGTCATTAAGCATTTGATTGCTTCTATCACGTCATCTTTGTAACATTTAAGAATGACTCGCATACGCACAGCAAGATTTGAGTTCATCTTTACAAGGAGTTACTTGAATTTATTTCACTTTTTAATTAAAGGATCTCCAGTAACGACCATCAGAGAGAAGCCAAAGCTTTGAATTACAAAATTGCTATCCTTGTCTTACAAATTCATAAAAAGAAAGAAGTCAGAACAAAAAGTTCAGACTCCCTTCCCTCTCCCTAACCACCCAAGGGTACATGCTGTATCTCAGGCACTGCCTCATGCAAAGGAACTGCCCAGGTGTAGCACTCCTCCGCACAAGCAGCAATTGCTAACTTCAAAATGTGTTTGTCTATCTAAACATAACCCAGTGCAGTGTGCATCTGCTCAGCATTTCTAAAAACTTCTCAGCAAATAAAGCTACTGGTTATCAACCTGCGTACAGGTAACAGTCCCACAGTGACTTGGCCTCCTGGTCTCTCCCCGGAGCAGAGCCTGCACCTCCTTGGATCAGCTCAGTGATCGCGACACTCCCCCCAACGTCTTCAGGCCAAAACAAAGATGACTTTAACAACTTCTGTTTCTCAATTTAAGTAACCACAAATTCACTAGCTAGAGAGTCAGTTTTGACTGGACAGATTGCTAAAGTACACCAGAGGCTGTAAATAAACAACCTGGATCAGGATATGGGAACATAACTTATGTTAACATTTTTATTAAGTGCTAAAGCTCAAGAGATCCAAATATGATATGGGTGAAATCCGCAAACACTTTCATTTGCAACCACCACTAAATGCATGTAGAGCAGACACAGACTGTGGTTTGTTTTAAACTCTGCAATGGGAATAAAAACTGAAATGTGACAGAAGTCAATATTGAGTGGAGAACCATCAGCAAAGCTGCCTGCATAAGCAAAACATTTCACCTGTCTAGAAAACCTTGTGTCACAGGAAAAAAAAAAAAAAAAAACAAACAACTGAAAAGCTGACTAAACAAACTATCACATCAGGTTATCTCCCTATTGCTAGAACACCTCAGATGGTCAACCATGACACCGACTGGTATTATCCCATTTTACCTGAACTGAAATGGAGGGGCTGGATCGCCACTCCAGGTCTGAAGGGAATCCGTTTGCTGCGGGTGTGGGAGCTCCGAGGCTCAGATGAGCTGCCTTTGGAGTGCAGCAAAGCAAAAGCAAGAAGGTTAAACTCCATCTTTTAAAAAATGTATTGTAAAGGATATGACCCAAATTAAATACTCCATTGTTCTGACAGAACTGCAATTTACATCCTACCGTCAGCACAGGCACAGCCGTCCAGCGGGTTTCCTTTGTTTGTTTCCACTGGCCACAACTTTCAGTTTCTTTCTCCAAGTACAACTGCATCTGGTTTTACACATACTAAATTTTAATTTTGAAGAGCTCTCTTCTTCCAGAAACATTTTACATATAAAATTTTAGTATTAAATTGTCTGCCTTTGCCTATCTGCAGAAAATGTCTTTCAAAGTGGTACCTCTGCAATGCACAGGCAATAAGGGAAGTAATAACTGAGACGCTTTAAGACCTCGGCGGTGTCCTGAAGTCAGGAGAAGACGTCTTTTCTTGTGCAAAATGGGTTGTTTTCGGGATGGGGGATTCTCCCATCATCCTAAAGAAGGGGCTGTTTACTTTGCTGGAGACAGTCTGTAAAACCTGATGGCCCAGCAGTCCCAGCAGCTACGACTTACCCCAAGGTCTGACCTGACCTCAGCCAAATGTATTCCAAGCCCACACTATTACAAAGTCTCAGGGACCCTGAAGCGAGTAACAGATTTAATATACCTGAACGACCTGAGACCACAGCCACATACAAACAACAGTATTCATCGTATAAAGACTATGAAATGTAAGAAAATGCCTGTGTCAACCACACTCTCTAGAGCTCTGAATTTCAACAATAGGAATGGAAAGAGCAGAGCAGAAAATGGATTGAAAGACACAAGCAGGCTGAGACAGGAGGGAGGAAGTACTGCATTCAACCGGGAGAACAAATGGACTCGGCTTGGGCATTTCCCCACCGCCGTTATGCCCCAGCCTCTCCCCTCCTGGAAGCCTCAACAGAACAACCCCGGGGTTTGCAAAGTGTCCATTCCTTTAAGTTGCGCAAGGGAAGACAGCTATTCTTCCCCCATTTAAGTTTAAAAACCACGGAGGGCTTTACACCTCTTGGATCTCAGCAGAACATCAGCTACAAACATGTGCTTTGCCAACTTCAGATAGTGTTTGTAGTGAGGTATAAATGCAAGTTTATCTTGAATGACACCACAGAAAGGATGTGCCGTTGTATTCTGCAAAGTCATAGAAGGAAGAAAAAGGTTTCTAAACTAAACAACAAAATAAGGATCAGGTCAGGCAAATGTTTTAGCAGGTGCTTCAAGTACCCAGAACCAAAAATGTGTTAAAACAACAAAACCCTCCAAAACCTCCACCTCCTCTTATTAAAATTACCTACAATAGATGAATCAAGTAATTGGAAAAATTTTAAATGGGCCTTTTGTTTGTAATGTCTAAAGGTAGGCTCCTATGCTCAGATATTAGTTCCTATAGAAATATGTTTTTTAAAGCATCGACCTGAATTAGGAGTAGAAGTTCTGTCAACTTCAAACCCTTATGCGGACTAAGACCAGACTGAAATGTTTCAGACTTCCTGACTCATGAAGGTTCGGTACGTCTGTTATCATCACAGCACTTGGTAATACCACAATAAATATAGAAAAATCTGCTTATTAAATTTGCATACTGAATGTTTCCATCTCACATCGCATATATGCCTTGGAAGTGTCTTTTTCAGAACAGACGAACTGCTGAAATTTAGGAGTTCTTACAGGTAAAACCTTTATATGAGCAGGAAAGGAACAATGCCATAGAGATGCAGCGCGAGACGGAAATTTGAAAATTCTCATTCAAGTCTCTGCTGTAAGAAAGATTCTTCACGCAACCTCATGCTACTCTTGAGATTCTCTGTGCCTCGGTACTTTGCACCACATTCTTCTCAAAGATTTGTGACAAATATTCAGGATTGCCCCTTGGCACTCTGACACTGAGCCGTGTCAGAATTCCAACTAGTAGAAACAAATTTCTGAGTGATAAGAAGCTTAAAAACAAGTACAAAACCCCTAATAGCAAATAAAGACTGTAGAAACTAGTAACATTTAATTAAAAAAACCTAACAGTACATAACAGCAAAACTTGTGTTTCACACAAAAGATATCTGTTGAGTTAAAAAATACTGTCACTTGATTGGAGATTATAAAAAAAATAGTATTTCACAGATTTTCTGCCAACCGATTTGGAAAATGACAATATAATCACAACCTAAACTTCCAGTAAACTTAAAAAAAACAAAACAAAACAAAAACACAAAACCAAGAGTTATAGATGAAGTTGTGCATATAGAAATCCTTTCCACGGTATTAAAAAAAATGCCACTGAATTGCATCCTGCAAATTCAACCTTCTAGCAGCTTAATTTGAAAGTGAGACAGATAACCCTAATTAAAAAAAAAAAAGAATTTATAGTCTGAGATGGAACTTCAAATTTAGTTCATTTAATCATATCACAACATGCAATTTTTATGAAGATGTAATATGATTTCTGTATTCTCCTTGGTGTGGCATTCATCTGTGTTACGGTCTTGATACCAATTTCTAAAGCACCAGGCACACTCGGATACAAATATAGCCAGGAAAGGATTAGTTTCATACGTACAGTGATGAAAGTGATCCAACTGGAAAGTTTGCTGCCTAACAACTCATAGCACAGATTGTGATGAAAAGGACTACTGTGCCTCACGTTAACTGTATGACAAAGGATGTTAGATGGACTGCTGAGCAAACAAGGTAGTGCATTTCAAAATTATTTCTTCCACAGTTGGCACAGTGAACAAGATTCACGCCCATGCAATCTCACTGAAGACAACAGACTCAAATGTTATGAATATTTAAAACATCTAATCACATACAAACCTAGATCAACATTAAATTAAGTTAGAAAAAAAAAAGTAATTTAAATTAAAAAAAAAATCAATAAATTAACACAGACAAAAATAGAAATATTTGACACTAAAACTAAGCTACTGAGGCAACATTTAAAAGTGTCTGTAAAAACACTGGATGAAACTTGAACGCATTGATTGGCTGCAACTCCTCTCCATCCTCATCTCCTGGAGTCTTCCAGATTCTGATTTTCACCTCTCACGGAAGTCATCTGAGCTGATGAGGACTTTCAGATGAGTAAGGCAACTGAACACAAGCCTGGCTGTTAGGAATGTTATAGCTGAACCTTAGCTGCAAAGCAACAGCTGCAAGCATGCATCTGCATCCGCAACAACCACTACACTTTAAGTACAATTCTAGGCTTATAGCTGAAGTAGCAACTGCTTCACCTCGAGTTAAATCTTTATGCCATGATTTAGATCCCTTACCACTTTTTAAAATTTTCCATATTCTCAAAAACTAGCATACAATGCTCCTATTTAAACCCTCTATTCATGCCATGAAAAAAAAGCAACAATCTTTGCTCTCCAGCTTCCACTTAAACCTGAAACTACCATTTTTAGGGTTTTAGGCCCTAGCAGATTCTTTTCTATTAAATTTAATCAAATGCTATTTTAGTGATAGATTGCATCAATTCAAAGACTTGGTAAGGTGAAGAGTCAGAGAAAAGCTACTGGGAGTTTACCTGAGAGGCTGTTCCAAAATACCCCCCCCACATGCTTTGATATTAGTGACTAAAGCCCTTAAATTGTTCCCCAAAGCCCACCTTTGCCATAATACCTACAAAACACTGGAGAACAATTAGCCAGCTGATGTGCTGTGAGCTTATTATACCATTTATAAATGACTCACACCCTTACGCTTCGGCTCCCCCCACGGCTGTCTGTGTCTCTAACCAAAATTCAGACTGCAAGAGCTCTGCAGAACACATCACCTCTATCGTGTCTGTGCAAGGATCACAGCGTAAGCCCTGGCTCTAGACACTGCCTTATTACAAAAGATAACAAGAAGTGTCGTCGTGAAGGCATCAGGGTTTAAACAACCTTTGTTCTTAAAATTTCAGATGAACTAAGGAGGAAGTTTATCTTGAGAGGTTTGGACTATTGACGAAATACGTTGAAAGCAGACCAAGATATGACTTAAACGTGCTTTGTAACAGGGCTCTCAAACCAAAACTAGGCAGCAATAGTAGAGGGTTCTGCCCCATCCTCCCCAGGAACAGGTACACACACATATCCATAAGAGGAACTCAAGCCTATCAGCAATGAGTGCTGACAAGCACGAGCCATGCCAGGAGTGCTTCACCCCACTGATCCCTCTTTTCTTCACTGTTTCCTCACTGGCAGCCTCACAAGACTGCACTGGAGTAAATGTGGATGGGCAGCAAGCAGGACGGTCTGTAGCAAGTGCTGCATGTGCAAACACAGGACAGAGACACAAAGCATTATCCTCCAGGGCAAAGCACAGAAGACGAGAGGCCAGGGCTCACAGCAGACCGGAGAGGAGGGCATGTGTATGCGTGTGGGAGGGACAGGGTAGAGTACTAAAAAGAGGATGATCTTGATATATAACAACAGTAGACCTGAAACCATTTATCAAAAATACGGAGTCTTCCCTTTGGCCAAGAGAATTACCCCAACTCTAAAAAAATCAAATTACTTTTCCCTAATATTTTTTCCTTCCCACTATGACTAACAAAGAGTGCACAGCAACTGTAACACACGAGCTCACAGAATTCCCCAGGCTCACAGCAGTCCAATGCACCGACTGGAAGCACAACGAAGGAAGCGAACTGCGGACAGTCATAACCTGCTCTCAGACCAGAGGTGTGGCAGGGGGATATCCCTGTACCAGGGGTAGGGTGAGATAAGACGATGCAGACCGTAATCCATTATTACAGGAATACACGGTTCAATTTCATTTTCCAATATGGCATCAGTAAAAAGACAAGGATATTCGTTAGGAAAACTAATCCATTTGAGGGCCATCCTGCCTTCTTAACAGCATTACAGTACTCAAAAATATTTAATCTAAGCTAGCTTGAAAAAGCTGTGGTCAATGAGATTTTGTTTCTCAGATACTGACTTTTTTTGACCAGTTAGATACGCGTTTGCCAACAGGATTTAGCTCCTGCTATATTCGAACCGTCTTTAATCCCATGAAGGCTAAAGAAAAATGTCTCTGATTTAGCTCTGTGCACTTATGAATAACTCAAATACTACAGTTAAATTTACAACATAGTTCCCTTAGCTGTTTAGAAGACAATTGTTTTCTTTCCTTTCCCCTTAAGTTCTAGTATGTAAAATATCAGAAGAATTTAGATTAAAAAAAAAAAAAAAAAGAGGACATGTTATTTTTAAAGTTGTTCTTGAGAAAATTTCCACATACAAAACCGTGGCATTTCTCCACTGGTTTGAGAATAATTTTCACACGTTGGCATCATCCTTGAGTGGCTGCCACAACTCTGGTATCATAAAGCGACATGTATTTTCTCTTAGCTTATCCAAACACATTTTATTTAACTGCTAAATTTGGTCTGATCCAAGTTTTTCTTCTTCCTTCACAACAAACAGGAAAAGGCAGATGCCGTACTCTGATCGCATACACGCATCCTACCAGAAAAACGGGGCACGGAAGCCAGATCAGTCCTCCTAAGCGTACGACTGTTCAGATCACATCGCTGCACTCATGGCTCAATAAGACTTTAAGTTCACACTAAAATGTTCACATTGTTCACTACTGTTCTAGAAGTCCTGTCTAGGTAGCACTGAAAAACAAATTGTTTGGCCCCTTCCGTTATGATGCTGGAACACTGTGTCAATATACTTTGGCATATATTAAAAAAATCCCTGTAATATACCATATACTGTGACATTTCCACTTCAGATCTATCATTTACATGTGAAGCACGAATCTCGAAAGAACCTAGTAAAGCTGTAAGAAAGACTACATTTTGCCGAAGCTCTCAGACACCCACTCCATTCAGTCACACCAGCTGGAGAGGTAAGTGTCAAGATACAGCTTTATTCTTAAAAATTAATATGGAGGTGAAACTCCACAGCCTCCTCCACAGCAATAATTTTTTAAAGTGAAATCACAATGATATGTGCTCCTGATTCTTCTATGTCAGCAGCATTTCTCAGAAACCTTTTTGCAAATCTGGACATCTTAAAATCCTATTTAACTTATTTTGCAATTTACGGAATCGTCCCTGCACTTCCCAGTCCAGCTGATAGGCGTCTTAGACATGACATCCATTGGAAGATCTTTTGCTCCTAGAGGTAGAGGAGTCCTTAGCTACCCTCTGTCTAGCACAAGAGGCACAAATAGCCCCCGAGAGACGCTTAAGCCCCTTCTGAAAGACACTGTTGGAGAGACTGTAAATGACACAGTTGCAGAAACTGTTGCTAATTGCAAGCCAAGTGGTCAAGAAGGATGCAATGCGGTTACTATAGACATTGGAGCTCTCCAGCAGAAAATAGATTATGTAGGGCAACCAGAGGATGTAGAAGACACTGGTGATGCGGAAAAGAACCATGGCATAGCGCTTGTCCGGGCAGGGCTGTGCCTCCCCAGCCTCCCCGTCCTGAGAGCTGAAGCGCACTCGCCTCTCGTTGATCTCCTTGGTGTGCTGCTGGCAGATGCGGAAGATGTTGAAGTAAGTGAAGCAGACGATGAAAGCAGCCGGGGCATAGAGCATCACCACAATGAAGAGGGTAAAATAGGGATCGGTGTTCCAGGAATTGGCACACCACTGAAACACATCCCCGTGATATCCAGGCTTTCCCCAGCGAAAGGACGGCAAGAAGACGAGGCAGGAGTACAGCCAAATAATCAGTATGCAGATTCGAAGTCTCCATGGGGTAACCAGCGTGTTGTAGGTCAGCGGCTTTGTGATGGCAATGTATCTGTCAATACTAATGCACGCCAAAGAGGCCATGGAGACGCCCTTCAGCACTGATACCACATAACCAAAGATTTGGCAAACCAAGGACTCACTTAAAACAATAGGATAGTGCAGCAGAGACAAAGAAGGCACCAGACAGCTCACGCCCACCAGGAGGTCAAGCATACGCCTAGTCTGGATGAAGTAGCTGGTGGTGTGGTGGTTGAGCAGAGGTGCACAGTGAAAGACAAATATCACAATAATGTTGCCTGAAATAATCAGCACCATGAGGAACACAATAATAACCACTTCCAGGAGGCAAAAATTGATGGTCTCCAAATAGCTAATGGCCAGGAGACAGAACGGCCGGCCACTCTGGTTGCCAACCAAAGAGGAGTTCATCTTGAGCACTGCAGTGATCTCTTTACTTCATGCTCCTGCCTGCTGCCTGCAGCCACTCCAAGCAGCTGCTGTCATTGCGGCTGGTGCTGTGTGTGTAGCAATGTCAAAACCGGAGCTCCAGTCCCCAGGGCTGCTCCAGATGCTGCTGCTGTGCATTGTCTGCAGCACAATTCCCCTTTAAATCCGGCTCCCCGCCGCTACTGGTGCACCGGGACCCAACAGCAGTCATGTCAGCAACTTCACACACACACACGGGAGAGGGCTGATTTTAAAGCCCTCCCGGGTGGGCTGCCTCGCCGAGGAGGGATGAGGGGTTGGGGGAAAAGGGAGATGGAACCTTCACCGAGTCAGGACGAGAGTCCTCCCAAAGGCTGACAGAAGAGAAGGGAAAGTGTTTTACAGAACCGCCTCTCCCCCCGCGCTACCACCTCCATCGCCACCCCTCTTTCCCCACGCCCTGCTACGGCGCTTCCCTGCCGCCGTCTGCCCCCGCTCCCTGCCAGGCTCCCGCTGCGCCTCCTTCCCCCCGTCCCTTCCCCACGCCCTCGGCCCGGGGCTCCGGGCTCCGGCCGGAGGGCAGCGCGGGGAGGCTCTCCGTGCGAAGCAGCCTCCCCCA
>NW_008825521.1:598301-636210 GCF_000699105.1 Pygoscelis adeliae
CCCGGCGCGCCCCCACAGCCTCCGGGAAAACAAGCGGCTCCCCCGCGCTGGACAGTGGCGGCGGCGGCAGGCTCTTCCCTTGCACACCCTGGCCCTGCAGACAGACACACACCCACGCCCTGGTCCTGCAGACAGACAGACACCCACCGCACACCCCTGCTCCTCCTTCTCAGCACCTCTCTGCACGGCAAATGACAGCTGTCCAAGCAAGGACGTGAATTCAAACGTTCAGTTGTAATTTAAGGCTTTTGGGGAAATGCTTATTCTGGAATAAACGTGTCTTTCCTAGGTGTAGTTTGTGTTGCTTAGGAGACACCTGAAGCCAAGGGCAAAGCTGAGAACTGTGTCCCACCAGTAATCCAGATGTTGCTCCAGGTAGGGAAGCACCTCCTGTATACGTACACACAAAACCCAAAGGCGTCGCTGTCCCTGACATTCCCCGAGACAACCTACACCAAACTAGACAAACTAGAAAACCCAAGGACATTCCAGAGAGCAAACATGCAAGAGATTCACAGCATAGCACTTAAACTTGTATTCACACCATAAGCTAATACCATCACGCATATTTAACCAGAAAAACCTCCTCAATGCATACAAGGCAAAGATGTCATCACAGGAGACTCGTATCTTGTTGTTTGTCAAGAGCGTTTTAGTCACTCGACATGCTGGAAAACACGTTCCCATGGTATGTGGAAGCTCGCGGATACCAGACTGCTCCACTGCCATGGCACAGGACAGGCCCATCGCTACGGGAATTGGTCTTTGAACTGATCAAACCAGTAAGAGACTGGAGTGAGGCTCTTCAGCAATTGAAGTCCTTTTGTCAAAAATGAAAGCGTGCAACTGGCATCCTTACGAGTGTAAGTCCACACACTGAATTCAGCTGACACCAACAAACCCAAGGTTTCGGTTAACCTAAGCTAAACGCTTGTTATTCTGTGGGATACCTAATGGAAAATTAATTGTAGCCAAAGGGATAGATCTCAAAGCAATCACACTGCAATGCTTGGGATTTTAGCTGACCTGTAAGTAGAAAAAAAAAAATTTACGATACACTTGTATTGGTCAAAAGTCTGGGCCGGACAACAGCATGACTTGGCAGATTTTTAGTTAGTCTTGTGCAAAAGCCTGAAAACAAAACCATGGTTTTCCCGCCCTATCTTTACCCCCAGAAAGATCCCTTTACTATTGTCCTTCATTTTTGTTAGAATTTATGGCATTTCTACTCATGGCAATTGAAGTACTAGAACTGTAGCTAGGAAACAAACTTTGAATTAAGTTTAGGCAAGGGTATTGTGGTTATACAAAAAACAAGCTATGATTGAATTACCGCTGGAGAAACGATCTCCTGTCTTTCCAAAGCAGAGAATTATTTACATACCAATTGATTCAAATAGTATTTCTGGATCCTTAGGCATGAATAGACACATTATAAACATCCTTAAGAAAACAACAGACATTGAACTTTAAATATATCTCAGATATATAAAAACAAAGTAGTATTGGAAATGGTGAGACTGACCAAAACAACATCTGGTTGCTGAAATTCAAAACAAACGATGCACCACCAAATCACAAACTCCGCGATGTTTAGATTTTTCGTACAAGCTTAACTCCTACACAGCTGACAGGTATTTTTGTAGAAGAGACAGACCTGTTTTTCCCTTTAACTGACATTCTATTGTTTCTCCAAAGCTGAGAGGAGTAACTCTATTTGAAGTTCATGCCAACTTACTCCTGCTTGCTTAACACGCCCAAGTCCAAACCAGCAATATCCCAAGTTAATTCTCTCAAGCACCCCTGCACCAGAAGGCAGACCGAAGTGGCCAACACAGGGGGTGAATTGCAACCGGAAGGTACCTGGGCTGGAGATAAACCTACCTGCTACCCCAGCTCTCTGGTCAAGTGCACAACCAGCCTACCGAGAAGAACCACTTCTAAATGACATTAAAACATGTGGTTCAGGTGGCTGAGGTCTGAGAGAGACTGAAAATATTTGTGTTGTAGAGACTTCTCCCACTCTATACAGTGACACAATACAACCTCATCTAAGACTCTTAAAAGGTATTCAAGAAATCATTCAAAGTTACAACAAGAACTCCTGGGAAAACTACTGCTTGTAAAAGATAATTAAACTTTTCTCACCACATGATCAAAACTAATCAAACAAGGGATCTAAAGGTTCAGGCACACAGACAGCAAGACTACGTCATACTTCTTATACTGTGATTCACAGATGTACGTTAGGTTTAATTTCAGTTGATCGTACACAATCGTGGCCCTTTGTACTCCTGAAAATTAAATGTATTCTTCTCAATTTATATGAACATATGGAAATCTGATTGTGATACAAGTGGAAAATAAATGTTAGCCACCCACAGCTAAAGTACTGTTACATTTTATGCCACTGATGAAGCAACACAGTCAGTCAAATAATGGTAGTGACATTTTAAATCATTTCTTCATTAAAAACTAGTATCATTTGCACCAAGACAGAGGATTATATTTGGTACAACTTTTGTGTACTGTAATCCTCTACTCATGGAGACAAAAAAGTGGGAAGATGAGAAAGTGGGTAGCAAGAGTCCTGCTATAAGGAAAACTGGAACAAATTCACCTCTTACCAGGCCTAGAATTTCTACCAGAAATGGTAACCCTGGGGAAACATCCCAGGATACTCCTCCTGCCACTGGATTTTTTTTATTTTTTTTTTAATTTGTGCCACAAGATGTCCCTCTCACGTCATAATTTTCTTAATATAGTGTATTTATCTGGTACAACAGTTCATGGTTTTTTCCTTTCGACATTATTTCCTCCCACACAGACCTATGTGCAAAAGCTTTTATTTTCTCCTCGATATTGTAAATGTCAGGTTCCTAAAAGTTTGGTATTATGAAGTACGTCTCCATTGAGAGATCACCACTGATCTCAGAGATTCAGTAGTTGTATTAATCCTTTCTAAAAACCTTGTCTGAAAAGTGGCTATTGTCTATTTTGCTTTGTATCGTGATTTTTTTTTTTTAACCTGTGTGGCTAGCTTTACAAGTTTTCTACTCAGCAATACTTTCCATCCACCTATGACTGTCAAAAACATGAAGTATTTTTCCTGCAGGTGTCCATTAATGCCTGGAGCGAGTCCCCATGTCTCTTCTCCTACCTTTCAGTGGCTGGAAGCCTGAAGATTAACAGCCGTAACCACGGTTGCCAAAGTCCTACCAGGAACAGATGCCTCTCAAAGGGATTGTCTAGATCATTTTACTTAGAGTTTGCTTTCTGTCCCCAGTAGGGACATGACCTTAATTCATTGGGCTGGCTTTCATCCACACTCCCCACCACGAGCACAGCAATCTGGAGTTGCTAAAAGCTTTATTATTGCACACAGATGGTGTGCAAATTCACTTTGGTTTGTGGAAGCACCAAAATGGTGAAACGTAGACACCACCGCAATAACAAAAGCACGGAGTACAAAAACCCAGCTAATGTTTATCAAAGAAATAAGGAGCAAATAATTAATAAATACTGTCATGATGACTAGAACGCAACGAGCACACCTTGAGGCATGGTTTCAATGCCGTTTTTAACGCACAAGTCAGATTCAAGAAGAGACCTAGACACAGCCTTGACTGGTAGAACACAACAGAAGACATTTCCTTTTCAACCATTCAGTAGCCACACATCAACAATAAGCAAAAACCTATCCTTGCAGCAGTTAATTTGCAAAAGAAAGCAAAACACACAGATTCGCCAAGCACCAGGGGCCAGAACTGCACAGGAAAGCAAACACCAGAAGAAATACTGAGGCGCCTGCATCCAACACCCTGCACACAAGGGAAAAGAAAAAAAAAATCCCTGAAAGAGGCCAGAAGCTTTTGAAGCAGCTGTCAACACAGATCCTTATTAATTTGGGACTGTGCTGCCGCATGGGGTCATGAAAAGCCTGACAGAAATGAAATGCAGCTACAGGAATAGAGGTCAACATTAAGAGAGAAGGGGCACTGGATTATGAGTACTCAAACAGGCTTACTGCATCTCCTACTTGCACTGAAGAGCAAAGGTTTTAACATCAACTCCTTGTGCTTCCGCACTACGCCACAGCAGTTCTTCTCAGGTATACCATTTTCAATGCATGGTAATGCAAATAACTGCACGCTTGCCAGAGAAGAATTTGTAATAGTGACATGCAAAATATGGCGAAGCATTACGGGAACGGTAAAGCAATATATTATAAGGGACCCTTGCCTTCACATAATTAACAATTTTTTTTTTTTTTCCTCCAGACATGTTTACTCCTGTGCATTGCTGCATATTGACTGTAACTGAGCTGCTATTTTCAGAGCAGTAAGAATTAGTCACATTAGAACTACAAAATTGTCAAATAATCTATGAAAGGCATGAAAATAAAAAATGAAAGCCAAAGCACAATCTAGCATTATTATACTGTTAGCATATACTATATACGACGGGTCTGCAAACGTTATCTTCCTGGGTCTTGAATTCATGTTCTCATCAGCCTCCCAAGCAATCTTTGCCTATTCTCATCTTTAGTACTTCCACACAGCCACTGATAACCTTTTTTGAAATCTTATGTTTCTTCCACTGCCTGCAGATTGAGGAAATCACAGTTCCACTGTGAACCAACCAGATACTTTTGCTCTCAGAGCACCGATCTTTGTCCATTCTACAGAAACAGCCATGGAGCATTTTCATTTAAAATTACATTTACGTCAAATTCACTTAAATTTACATTTAAGTCACGATAAGGCAAACAGCCTCAACAATGGTCTAATACGGCACTTCATTTTCATTTGCTCAAGCTGGTTATTGTAGCATGCTGGTAGTATACTACAGACCTCATATGACCATAGAGGAGCCTGAAAATGGTCATTCAGTACTCAATGTCTTTCATTGTTTAATTCCTTAATTAGTTTTCATGCTGAATGACCAGTGCAGGTATAGCCAGTCCTTTTGCTGCAGAGCACACTGCTGGATCAGCCTACTTTCCCTTTTACTTGGACTCTAGAGATGCTTCCAACACATTAGATCCAGGTTATTTCCTTTGTCTCTGCCAAATGTAAACGAGTGGAAAGGTTTCACAGATTTAAAAATGAAGTGTTACACGATTCCTTTCTAGCTCACAAAGACAGCAGCAGTACGTGTCACCAACTATGCCACAAAGAGATAATCTTTTCCATTCTGATACCAAAACACTGAAACAGAGAAACAAGTGACACTGTCAACTACTCACTAGGCAATTAAAATAACACAACAGGAGTAACTGTGATATACTCCTTGCCAGAGTACTCAACCTCCACATTAGTTGTATGATTTATTCACCATAAAATCCAAGTTATAGTTCTACAATGCACGTACCAATATTAAGGAATTCAGATCAAGTTTCTTCTATATTCAGTAAGTGTGTGAAAGTAGTTATGGCAGAACATTTTTAGCTAATCTAACATGATTCATTCAAATCACGTAGGATCCTTCCTGCACGATTCCAGCAGAAAACGAGTTTAATTTCAGAAGCCCTCTTGCCCTCAGAATAAGGTCTTTAATTGCTCCTTGCGAATCTGTACCATCAGAACATAGATATACAAAGGCCGATTCAGTTGCTTTGCTTTTTTAACTGGTGAATAATTAATTTCTGTTATATTCGTACTGAAGTTGCATCATTAATAGTTTCTAATATAGTCCTTTTAGACTTGCATGTTTGATGAAAGCAGTAAAATACAATGTATCTATACAGATAATGGTCAAATCCAAATTAACACATTGGTTTTCTGGATAAGGAAGTGACATTTCATTTTGTGACCCATTTGTTACTCTAGAACTTTGAGAAACACCAAATGATATCTGTATACATGATTCTTATTTTCTTTTCCTATGTTACTGAGGTCAGCATTCAACATGAGAAGTTAAAAAACTGCTGTCTAGTGCAAAAGTGTCCAAAGTGTTCTGGTTTTTCTATCAAAAAAAGGCTGCAATTTCAACTAGCATTGGATTTTTAGCATAAATATTAAGACAATACAGCAGAATTCAGCTTTCATTCAGGAAAGCCAAACAAGCAAAGGAAATGAGCTCCCTGAATCTCTGTCAATTATGAAAGCAATTAATAGAATACTAATTTTTGACAAACTAACTCAGAACTCATCTGAGTAAAACAGAAGTAGGACTATTAAAAAGAAAGCACTCTAAGTAGAGATAATGCCACAATCAGCGCTGCATGTTAGGGTTTTTTTGCTGGAGAGAGGATTGAATTATACTCGCTAGCTGACACACTATATTCAGATACACCCATGAACCTTTAAGCAAGAGGATATACACTTGGAAGTCTCTGTATTTCCATTCCTTAAGGTATGGGGGGGAAAAAGATGGGGAACAAAAAAAGCATTCTACCTTTGTGATGAGAATTCGGTACTTCTCCACCAGGTGATCGTTATTATGACACCCTGCCAGCAACTGCCACACTTCTCCCCTTAGGGCCTCAGGGACACCACTTCTCACCAACGCTGACAACGTCTTTGGCCTCACGCTCAAATTGAGGTGCCTGGGTGTAGGTGAAGGCATTGTTACTATTATCCGAATACAAATAAACAAGTACATGAGCAACAACTGATATGTAACATCAAACATGTCAAATGACGGGAATTTCAAGACAGTCCATACGTTGCCAGAGTAAGTGAAATTCAAGTTATGAAATAAAACAGATTTGGAGAAGCTCTTTCCAAACCACTTCCTTGATTCCTATTAAATTTAAATATAATATAGACATAAGTTATAAAACACTCAATGAACCAAAACACTCCAGCAAAACTAGAACTGGAGGACAGATACCACACCGTGTAAGATTCCAAGCTCACACTACACCAAAATAAGAATTTGTTTGCAGAAGCATATACTGCTCTCTAGACTCCCTACACCCAAGCAGGCAGGTAACCTTCCAGGTGAGGGAGGGAGAGAAGGCAGGCAAACAGATATAAAAAAAGTCTCACATGGTTATCTAACTACATCCATGCATTTAAGCAGCTTCCACTGTACAAGCTAGTCCCATCTAAACAGTTTTTTCAAGTGAGACTGGTGACAGCTCATAAATTACAGCACTGTAGGTTGTAAAAACTAAACCTACATATAATTTGTGCAGTTACAGAAAGTTAAGCTGAGCAGTCCATTCGTGGCTTATACATAAAATCCCCAAAAGACACGGAGGCCTTAAATCAAAGAAATTACAATTTTTCTGCAGTTACTAAAAAACAAACTTCTAGGTAAAATGATTAAGAGGACTGATAGACTGTTAACAAACATTACTAAATACCAGTTTATTGTTAAGAAGATAATGTGATCAATAAGTTCAGTTTTTTGCCTGGCTTTGTCTAACAAATATGTGGATGATAATTTTACACAGACTGGGACTCCTTGTTGCCTTTCTCTAGTCTACAGTGTTCCAACACAGTAATCTGGAGACTAGCAGAACCTAGTACCATAATGTCCTCCTTCACTTTGCTTTCTCTAAACAAAATCAACTATAATAAAAATAATATTTATATAATAGTTATATTTATATTTATATACATTCATGTCTATAGACTTATATATCATATATTTATAGAGCATTTATTATACCTTTAGCATAAATATATATAAATATTTATATAAAATACTTGTTATGTACAAAATAATAAAAATCTTTGTAAAGGCCTATAAAACTGTTTTGCCTTAATCTCAGATCAGAATAAGTACAACAGTAATTCCAGTGAATACAGCCATGAACTGTAAGGCTGTAGACTAAAAGCCACACACTACTAGATTCTTCAAAACTATTCTGAAATTAGAAAATTGTGTGACTCAGCAGTTATGAGATATGAGCCAAAAATTATTTAGAAATCACAAAATACCAATGCATATTTAATTGCTACACAAATCTAACTACAGGATTCTAAAAAACTAGCATGAAACTACCTGAACTCTGATTTTTATGATTTTCAATCCTCTTATGTTAAAAGCTCAAGGATCATTACTTCCAAATACTCGGTTTTAGTTAAGAAGGAAAGCCCTTTAATACATGTTAAAGTTGTTGCCAGCATCAGCACAGAAGCACTTCATATCCTCTTAGAGCTGCCAAAACATTTTCAATGGGAGTCAGGCGGTTTAATTATCTTTGAGCCCTTGGAAGAATTACCAAAAAAAAAATATCCAAGTTGAAAGAAACTTTCTCACAGCAGCAGATGCATAGAGCTCATCTGTTAAAGATGTTTCTACAAGTCCAGGAGAGGGAGGGAAAAGGGTTCATATATAATTTTACCACAGCCTTCCCCTTCTTACAAACATGTCCATTCCTGATGTCCGCTTTCCTACCAAATTAGCACAATATATTAATGCAAAACCAAACTGGAAGTAAAAGTACTTACTTATTCAAATAAGTACTAAGTAATTACAGAAAATAAAAAATAATACTAAATTGTTATCACCTTAATTTAAAGAGAATCCTGGCTAAGAGGTCACATCATCTGAAGTGCCTGACTTATTCTAATCTCTGCTGTCCTGCTCCTTAGATCTAGTATTCTATTCAGATCTTTAAACTGCTGTGCACCCTTTGCCCTGCTCCTCAGTAACCTGAGGAAGCAGAAGGCAGCAACTAAAGCCAGAGTCAAAACACAACATATCTGAGCTCAATCTGATGTTGTGCCTGTCATCCCCCTTTGTGAAAAAAAATACTGCATTTTGCAATAATCGGCATCACTTTCTTAGAACTGCTCAGGCTATTCAAGATGAATAAAAGATCCTTCATGAAAGGAGGACAGGTGTTGCATTAGCAACTTGGCTGTCAAGAAACACTCTTCTTGTAAATTTGCATTTTCTAGGAAAAAAACAGAAGAGCTCATGTACTTCCTTCTTGGCAAGCTCTGGAGCCATCTTCCTTTAGATAAGGGAGGAAAAGCATCTTTGCCATCCAAGTACAAATCTCCCATATTCTTAAGCTACAGTTACTAAGATATGACAGCTGCAGGAAAAATTGGCTGTGAACTACATCAGACTTACAAAGAGGAATGGAAGTGATCTATGCAAAATAAAGACAAAGGAAGAGCTGCATTTTCTTTATACTACTTAGTTTAGGTTTTTCTTTAACAAAATTCCAGTGAAACTCACAGATAAGTAATATACTTCTTTTAAGAGAGAACCACCTAAAGACACAACATAAGTGAATTTCTATATAGTATTTAAACATGCACTCAAAAACAAAAATACTTAAAACATCCTCTGAAGAAATCAGAAAACACGAAGCCAGTGAATAAGGGGTGTCAGGGGGATAAAAGAGGACTAAATCCATACTAATCTCATCTCAGCTGGCTTCTGGAAATAACAAAAAATCCAAGCAGAAGGAGCAAACAGACTGAGAATATTCAGAGCTGTAATTTTCAGAATGTGATTTTGCCACTTACCATTTGGACAGCAGCTCTCCCCATGTCTCAAGAATTTTTTCTGCGCACTCTTTGGAAACATCTCCAGAACCACTTAAGAGTGGTTCGTCATTGTCTGCCAACCAAACAGAGGAGATGCTATGAGGTCAACAGCCATTACTCTACCTTTACAGATTTAAACGTTGCTCTCCTAACGGTATGTGTGTGGCAAGAACAACTCCTCCTCATTTGTGGATGCAGTGCTTGTGCACTCAACACAGAGAAGGCAGAAGTAGACTCTTCTCGGAGGCACGCAGTGATGTGACAAGAGACAGGAAGACAAGCAGCAACACATGAAATTCTGGTTAAAAATCAGGAAAAAAATTTACCATGAGGGCGGCCAAACTGATACAAGGGCCCAGAGAGGTTGTGGAAACTTCACCATTGGAGACGGTCAAAATGCAACAGGACAAGGCTTTAAACAATCTGTCTGGCTGGATTCACACTGAGTGGGAGGCAGGATTACAGACCTCCAGAGGTCCCTTCCCACTAAAGTAATTCTATTATTCTACCCCAAACTTTTGGAAGACTACAAAAATTCTCAGAGAGCACAACTTTTTGTATGTGAAAAGCTACAACACTATAAAAGCAAAAAAGACAATAAAATCAACATGATTCAACTGAGCAGCTGCAGACTTGGCATGTTGTTGCAGATCCCTGAAAGTCCACGAGGTATTTTACTTGAACCTTTTTGTACTTTTACTTTGAAAGCTAGTACTTTTTGATAACTTCCTTGGCTTGAATTAAACAGCTTTTTGAATGAAATGCATTCAAAAATGCAGTGGAGGGGGACAATTAGCATAATCACAGTAACTCTTTTTGAAACCAACACTGACGTACTCCCAGATATTTTTAAACACTCACAAGCAAGTATCATATACAAAAACTACATTTCACTGACACAGTAGTCAACATTGGTTTTGCATTATTGAGGAAACACATTCTTTTTCATTAAATCTATGCTTTCTCAACTGACACGTGAACTTGTAAGCAAGCTCTTGCAATGCTGCAAGTTGTATCAGTAAAATATATATATATATATATATAAAAAAAATGTTCCTGGTCTAGAAAACAATTCCACTGTGGTTTAGCATAGTGGTTAGAGATTGCTAGTGAATAACACTTTGCAAAGGAGTTACTTTTCAAACCAACCTTCCCCTCCTTTCCCCCCACCCAAAAGGGAAATTAAAACACAGAAGTGAAACAATTCACCCAAGGCCACATAGAAGGCCAGCAGAAAAAGTGAAAAAGTCAAAACTCAAGTCATCTACATTTCAGCTCAGAGCCATAAGGCCAGATGTTTATATACTCAGAACTAGTCCATATTTTGGTTTAAGAGAATTTTTAAAAAGCAGAAAAAAGATCTTGAAAAAGCATTAAGTTTCAAGGTGGGCAGGTCCTGGTATTTACGTGTTACAGATGACTATACTCGCCTTGCTGCTTGCTTATATTCCCAAATAATATCAGCTTCTCATTTTTACTCTCAAATCTGTTCACAGCTGCTCAGGGAGGGGCAGAAGCTACATGATAATCCCAAATTTTTAGCAGCCTCTTTTCACATTGTTCCAAATATATCACACTGGAGGCTTCATGAGGCCTGGGCTGAGAAAAGCATAGACACAGAAGTGTCAGAAAAGTGGGGCTAATGTTTCCTTAAAAGAATTTGGGCTACCAAGAATGTTAAATAACTTAAGGAAAAAAAAAAAAAAAATCAGTAGACCAGATTCTGACTGTAAAGGATTCAACATGTTTCATAACTATGTTATTTACCGACCGCCCTTTCTTTTGAAGTATACAAAGCGTACAATCCACTTCTTACCTTCCTCATCATCATCCTCTGGAGGAGAAGGAATCATCGAGCCCTGTGACCCAGACTGGGGCAGACGAAGAGAAGGGCTTGCTGTAGTTTTTCTTCTCTCCCTTTCTGATTCACTTTCTAGGCACACAACTTCATATAACGTGTCCGAGTTATTCTTTCTGTCCTTTTGCTTTATCTAGGAAAAAAAGAGTTTCATTTTACTGAGAAAAGCTATACAAATACCCAGATTACCTCACAAGGCTCTAACTTCTCCTTTTGGAATAGGAGAGCTGAGAAACAATTTTCATCACATTCTACAGTGAGGAATGTTCAGTCCTTGCAGCACACTTAACGCATCGTGCGGGCCTGCAAGTGTTTCTATCCCTGATGCCCTAGAACAAGCTGTAAGCATATTGCACCCGAAAGGCATGAATATCTATTACAGATACGAGCAGAAGCGTCGTTTGGGTCTGCCGTGCATAGGTAGCTCATCTTTTCAACCATAAATGGACTGGACACAAATGCATAGAATTTTAAAGCTCTAAATGCATCTGTCCAACAAATGGTCTAAGAGAGGAAGGTTCCTTAAATATGAAGCAACTCTGCCTTTATTTAAAGATTAGCAGAAAATTAAAAGCAAAATCTTTAAAATCATGTCTAATTTCTCTCTTTCTGGGGATACTGACAGTGGCAAAAGGAGAGTTTTAATAAAAATTGTTCATATTTATTTTCCCACCATGGCAATTGTCTTTAGCGATGCTTCCAAGTCATATATCTATATATACATTGCTGCAGGAACACAAATTGTTGAGTCCCAAAGTCTATTATGCGGTCTCATTTTCTCCTTAACTTTCAATGCTTTGATATCTTCCTTTCCTTTAAAGGAAGATTTTTCTTTCTGAAGCGATTCTAAAAATTTTAATACAGTCTAAGGATTTAGAACTTTTTTTTCATAAAGAAATAAAAATAGAAAGTAGAAAAGGGAAGGTGAAGAAAAGAGGGAAATAAGATTTATAATTATACTCTACACTAAGCTCCCACTGCTCAGTTTTATCCTTTGGAGTATTAAAAATGAAGAGAAATGAATCAAAACTAAAAATTACTCAATCACTAAATGTAATCTGAGCAAATAAAATCCCTCTGCTTTCACCATTTCCGAACAAAGAAACACTGCCAAAGTAAGATAAGCCAATTCTACACAGCTGTATTTTTAATAGGCTAATCATGACTCCATAGAAACAGGTTTCCCTTCCAGGCTTATCAGGCAGTACATTCTATATTTGTTGCTTCCACTATGAATTTTGATAATCTTCCATTAGTAAACACTGGAAGTTGGATAACCTGACAGTGCCTGTGGAAAAAAGAGAATTAGCTAAGATAAGTCACAATGTCTGTGAATTTGGTAAGACAAAAGAGACAGAATTAGCTAAGTAAGATAAGCTTCCTTTAAACTGCCAAACAGAAAAGGCACCTTTTGGAGGCTGCAGAATATTTATAGCCCAATAGCCTTAACTGTTCAAAATCTCCATGCTCCACCTCAAAAATACCCTAAATAAAAAGGCTGATCTCATCCACGAAGAATTTTTCCACCTTAAATTTTGAAGGAAAGTTTCCAAAATTTTTGTTCATGTTTTATATAAAAAATAGGACATACACAAAAAAGAATCCTTAGTGAACCTCATCTTTGTTACTACCAAGATGCCATTATTTGCTAGCACTTTAAGACAAGTGCAAAAAGAACTAAGAAAAGTCTTTTATTTCATTCAAAACCTCAAAAAAAAAGAACACTTATCAAGAAATCAGGACTCCAACCTTGCTTTTTTGGGCTGTGCCCGGAATTATTAAACCTTGGGAGAGCACATACATCCACGTTGTTATTTGCTTCTATATATTTTTATTTCTTTAAACAGGACTTTCATTTCAGAACAATAATTTCTAAAGCAGGAGAATGGCAGCTACTTCAAGTACATCATCTCTTTAGTGACTTGGACCTTCAACTTTCCAGCCTTATTTTGAGACCAAGCTACTGCCTTGTACTGTTATTATGAATATCCTGGACAGAAATAATCCTTTCCTTTTTAGTAGATAGGATTAAAAATTAAGTTGGAAAAAAACAGTAAAAGTTTTTAACAAGTTCTAGGGATTTTTGTGGTTGCTTGGATTTTTTTTTCCCCAGGGGAAACTCGGAGTATGTGTGAAATCTCTGCCTCCAGCTACGTACAAGGGGGAAGATAGACTTTCACAAAATATAATTTTTTTTCTAATCTCAGGTGGATGTTTGCTCATCTAAAAAAAAAAATTTTAAAAAGTTGGATTGGTATGATAAAATCAATTTAATGACATATCAGATAGCATGTCATCAGATAGCACGTCATCAGGATTATATTAAAGCCTTTTTTCCTCTTAACCCTTAATTTTACATACTTACCCTACTATACCGTTATGCAAGCAACTCTCAGCATAGCCCTGGTTTGCAGATAAATCCTCTGTTCCTTTTATTTCTGTGGTTTGGCTGGAAAATCCATAAGCCTCTACGTAACTTCGCAGCCTCATCAAAGCTGTCAAAATTTGCCTTGAAATGAGGACATCCAGCTTTTTATGGGAACTTTAGATAGCCAGCAACAATTAGCATTATGAAGGATAGCTTTTTGAAAATTGAAGGGCATTTATTGTACCTCTTTGACTCAGGAGCAAGATGTTGAAATATGAATATTATATTAGTAAAGGTTTTCCAGTCACAGGGAGAAACCACCATAGTGAAATTCTGATCTGACAACAGGCACTAATAACTACAACTCATCTTTACCTCCAATGCATTTTTATTTATTCAGCATTATGCCATAAACCTACCTCTCAAGTCTCAAAACAATATAACTGACCATACCACAATTATATTTGAAAAACAACCTTGCCAAATCCCAAATTAACTGTAGATTTTATTTATTTATTTATTAAAGTGTTACCTGTTTCAATTTTAGGAAAAAATTTTCAGTAGAGCTACGTTTGCTGAAGGGCCAGAACAATCTCTCATTAGGTGAACAAACTCTGACTTTAGTCTCCAGAATGAATCGAACAGGTTCCTGAACCTCAGTTATCACCAAATCCACAGCGGTAGTCATGAACAATACTTTATCTAGAGAGAAACAACAAAGCAATAGTATTAAAAGAAATATTTCAAACAAAATATTCCATAACCTCTTTCCTAGTAACATGAAAGAACAGAAGAAACTTTTTTTCAGAATTCAATTTTTTCCCTAATTTAACATCTCAAAACCCTCGAAATTTCAAAACAGGAAAATAAGATGACTATACACTATTCACTAGAGAGTAAGGAAACTTAAGTCTTCAAGCCAAGAAAATGATCTTGTTAAAGAGAAAAATTTTGCTTTTTCAAATCCCACTGAAATGTATCAAAAATCTTCATTAAACATTATAAAGGATCTGCATAGTTAACTCCACAGTGCAGATCTCTTGCCATCTAGCCTAATTACATTTTAGCTGTGTTTTGTTTTTACAAGTTCCTTAGACAACACTTAAGTCCCGCCATATTAAAGGTAGCATTTAAGACCATCTCAGCTGTGAGATTCAGAAAATTGACTAGACAGTATGATGCTCCGAAAGGAGGCAACTGGACTCAGTGACCTACGAGATCTCTTCTGGTACTAAATGATAAATTGTGTCCTTTAGGTAGGATGGCAGCAGCAGATTGTACCCAGCTGTACCCCACAGCTGACTTTTATGACTTTTCCCAGTCAATTCCCATGAACTTCCCCAACCTTCGGCATGCAACTGTGACAATAGATTGAAAAGATGATAATTCAGCTGACAACTTAAAAGAAGTAATGACAGATCTGTTTCAGGACTCGAGAGTAATGCAGCATCAGCTATTTTCAGGTTACAGTTGGGAGTGTTTTACTTTCATTTTCATAGGTACAGGAATCCTTCTTTTTTAATTAAAAACCTGGATTCAGGAAAACCTGAACTGACCACAGAAACTAAGCGAAGAAAAAATCTGCAACAGTCATTTAGTGCAATTCTCAATGGGATTCTTAAGAAGCTCTAATGGCGCACAAAGCATCTGCATCCTGTCCCCACACCTATACAGCCTCCTACTGGGATACAGTTATTCTTACAAGGTATTATTACTGAACACAGAGTTTTCTTCTAGCCTCCTATTTTGTTTAGATTTTTATGCTACATCTGGTATCCTACTTTCTGAGAATATATCCCATACTATGGAGAAAGTCCTTTTGCGGGATTCATCCTAGAAGAAAAGAGAATTGATCCGATGCCCACTATGTAAGTCATTTGCCCTGGCTAGGGATAATATCTGGCAAAGTTCATACCTTTTGGTGTTTCTTCATTTACAAACTGGAAGTGTGGAGATTTTTGATTCCAGCTCCCAGTGATCACGTATGATTTCCCATCAGAACTTTTACCCATGGACTCCTGGAAACAAGGTGAATTCATGTATTTTTATTTAAATTAAAGAAATCTCTATATTATGAAGTCTCAGCCCCATAAAACAGCTACTGCACTGGCAAGAGAAGGGCAAGCATCTGAACGAAGTCCATGTGACACAGTCCTGTAACAGAGATCATCTCTGAAGAAAAGAATAGAGTTCCCATGCAATCTTTGGTCTCCTTGCTGATAACACAAAAAGGCCAATTAATACTAACTGTTGTATATGTATGTGGTATGAACATCTGTCTAGTGAGACCTGAAGACCAATAGCTCATTTTGGAGGTGGTCATTTGACAGCAGCTTTCAGCTCACAGAGGTATAGGTGAGATCACAGCCAAGTACTTGGAAAGACAGGACCCCAAGCTGCAAAGGCTTTGCTTTTTTGTTGCCATTGGGGAAAAAAAACAACAACCAAAAAAAAACCCCCAAAAAAACAGAAAAAAGCAAACAAAAAAAGAAACACCTTTCAAGCTCCTTTTAAGTTGTTCTGGAAAATCCAAGACAATCCAGACATTCTGGCCTCATTTTGCATCATTCAGTCTCTGAATGACAGCTGCCTAAGTGGTAAAGCATTTAAACATAGGCGGCTTTAATCATGAACTGAGGGGATGTAGTTCATTGCCTCTAATACAAGAAAACAAATTAAATCAGAACACTCTCTTACAAGCTGCTGAACTTGTAAACTTGGCAGATGTTTCACATTAACACACCTTCTACTTCACTATGATGTTTTAAAACACCAGATGTATTTTATTTTATCCTAAGTAGCTATTTCATAGAATAAATTTTACTCTAAAACATCTTGAGATCCAGCTTTATTCAGCATACAAAACACATGTTATTCAGCTATTAAGAACCAAGTCAATATTTTATCTTTAGTATTCAGCGTGTCTGTCTTCCCACCAACCTTATTTTCCGGGCAATCGAAAGCCTGGTAAAAAGCAAAATTATTCATGTAGTATTGGATCTTTTTGGGTACTCACTACTGTAACAAGCATGTACTTCATATATATTAACAAGTTTGTTTTCACAACCCACTTGTGAAGTCAGATGATCTCTATCATCATTTTATAGATGGAAAAGTAAGTCATTAAAATAAAGCACACGCTAATTCTCAGTGTTATATTTGAAGCCGCTTAGGCCTCAATTTTTACAGTGATAAGTATGATATACAATTTTTTATGTTCAAAGCACAGCTCTTCAATATTCAGCACTTCCAAAAATAAGGTTCCATGTTTCTCATTTCAGGCCCGTAACTGACCGCAACATTGGGCAACTCCCTTGACCAAGCATCGGGTCATATTCTAACTCTGTAGCAGAGGCAGGGATTCAACCCAGCTGCCCAGAGCCTCACCCTCAATAGCATAAGCTACAGCATCAATCCCCATCAGCAAGTGTGTATAAGTGTGTAAATCTTTCCTCTCTATCCTGACATCATGCACAATTGTAATCAAAATTATTACTGAATTTTGTTAATAAAAGATCCTTACCAAATCTAAAAGGTGCATGTCACCACTCCGAACATCTTTCCCACGGCTAAGGAGAAGGCCAAAACATCTGCAAAGCCAGGCAAAAAATTAAATTGCAAAAATTAGACTTACTCATAAACAAACCATTAACATTCCTTATCTAAATATTCACTGTCATACACCACGTGCAGCCCATGAATCCAGTAACAAATGTCAACAAACCTTGACATTTGAAAGCAGCATCAAGCATGTCAAGCAAAACAACGTCAAGCCAATAATTAAAAATGTCGAGCAAGATTTCATAAGCATATTTACAGTATGATTTTACCCTGCCTACAGTAGCCTGGAAAGTTGTTCAATTATCTTTGTTTGCAAGAACAGTATAAAACAGACCCTGCTAACAAGGGCTCCCTATCCCGCAGGACAACTTGGCCTGCATTCTGCTCCCCTTCTTTTTTTTTGGAGACGTATTTTCATAGAATTTACCCTTTGATACAGACAAGAATCAGATGAAACGCAAGGACCTGTCTTTTATGGTTTCATTTCGCAAAGACTTTTGGCCCACACAAGTATATTCCACTTCATCCTCTGGTTTACCACACTGTCCTGCATTTCATTTCAGACTGCAAAGGCTGGCGGAAGCTGTGTCTTTTCCCTGTAGTATGAGCAGCACTAAACTCTGTAGTCAAAAACCACTAGTTTATTTCTAAGCAGTGAAAGATTTGAAGTGTGAGCTCTCCCCTTCCCCTCCCCTACACAGACACTTCATATTCTAGAATTCCAGACTGTGGCAAATTCAAAGCATACGTACAACAATATTCTCAGATGCAACAGAGATGAAAGGAAAGCAAATTGAAATAACTCAGTCACTGAATAGCCTCAGCGTTTAAGACAAACTGGCCACTGAAAATAGAAGCAGTATGTTTTTTAAAAAAATTTTGAAATGGGTATTTAGAGGGGATGCGACCACTGATTCCACAACCAGATCTGTGCAAGATTTGACTGCGCCTGCATTGTGCCCCCTGCTATACAAGCGCTGAACAAACCGATCTGATCTTCTGCACAATCCCACTCAAGAGAGAGGCATGGCATTAAATCACACAAATGGAGTATTCATAGAGCAATTACTAATCCGCTGCCTCAGAGGAAAGAACACAAAACATAAAACAGATAAAGAATTTTTTAAAAATCAATGAAATTACCTCTCAATAGCAAGTTCTTTATTAGTTGTCTGTTGGACGTAAATCACTATCTTCTTATCAATTCCTTGGCGGAGTTTAAAGCATTGCCTGTCCTTGTCTTTGGGAACCGCACTATTATTTACCAGGAAAGGAAAAAAAAACTCAGAGCGTCATTTATCTGTATTCCTTGCACGTATCAAAACCAGCATCAGACACTCGGTGAAGCCAGCTTCTTACACAAAAGCACTCAAGACCTTTCTTCCTTGCACACTGCAATCAGTAACATGAAAGAAATGGCAACATAATTAGGTGATGTTATTTTATCATCATTAGGTGAAAACCAAGGACACTTAGTTTTCAAAATAAAAACTGTGTTTTTATACTGCGTGGCTTAGTGTTGTGAGACTTCCAGCAGCATTTCAAGAAAGTTTCTAAATATTGATTTCCCAGGTAACACCAAGTATTATCTGTTAAGCAATTACTTTTAAGAAACTGCGTTATCGCTTTCTTTCACAAGGGAGGTGACTGCTGGGGCACATGATAAGCCAACAAGCCAAGTGAGTGCACCAGCCTTTAGACTATTTCCCTTATTTTTTCTCTAGAAAGCACCTTCTCCTAAATGCTGCAAAAAGAGGGGATAGTGTGCTGTGGTGGAAAAACCTAAAATTACACTTCAATGCTAATACACACGCTGAAGTTTTAGCATCAATATTCCCTGTTGAGCAGCGCAGTTGCACTAAATACTGGACAAATTGAGACTGATGGGTTTTTGCTTTTTAAGTCAACCACACGTTCACTTTTCCCTAGTGTATAAAAATAATCCTTATTTTATTTCAGACTTTCAAACTATGCATTGTTACCCCCAGGAGTTGCAAAATGGACTGTGGAGTATTGCCCATAGTTTAACACCTCCAACAAAATTTGGGTTTATTTTCTGACAGCAGGTGCTTACCCAGGCCAGGGAATGGCAGACTGCCTTTAACTGTCAGCAGGAGTTTTGTCTCCGGGGCCAGGACAGTGGATTTACATACTTAGAGCCAGTACATGCAGTCAGACCTCATTTCCTCGGCGTGACAGAAATGCACTACTAGTGACCCAGCGTGAAAAGTGAAGGTAGATGAGCCAAGACGGGTTCAGGTGCGTTAAAGATTGAGATCAGAGACTGAGTATGTGGAAAGTGTTCTCTCAACTTTCAGGTAAGTCTGGGTCTGCACACAAAGGGTCATACGAGGATTAGTGTCAAACTGACAAAGCTTGCTATTTGAACTAAAACCTGCACTGTATGCCCAATGTAGGTAGGATTCTGCTTAGCTGGAGGAAAAACCCCACTTTTCTTCACCTTGTATAGAGCAGGTACATAGCTTTTAAACAAATGCCCTGTTCCACCCCTAATGCAGCTGTATTTTTGTGGCCGAAAAGATCTTTAGATACATCTCCATAGCAAAGGCTGAGGTTCAGTCTACAGTCTATGCTGACATCCCCGGGCTGGCTAGGACTGAAACAGCTCTTAGCAGCACAACTTCTGTAAACCACGTAAGCATCAAATCCGGGGCTGGCTTACACTACCTGCACCGCTGTGGCTCTGCCGGCATTGGTACCAAGCCAGCAAGACTGAACTTCACCTGGCCTATCACTGTGTGCTGCAGCCCTGCTTCCACCCACCGTGCACCCCAGCGGCCACTGCTGCATCCAAGCCCAAAAACCGTCAGTATCTTTCAGGCTCAGGCCCTGAGCTAAATCATTTTTCAGTTTCAACACTTGAGCAGCCCTTTGGAGTGCTGAATAAATACTGAATTATTAAATGGGATTTATTTATTTAACAAATAAAACTTGAGCTGGATGTAAATCCAAGAAGAGAAACATCTCTGAAGCTGTGGCTAGAAGCCGATGTGCTCAACAAGCCAAAGTATTTGGCAGACATGCTGTACTGAAATAAAGACACTTCAGCAATTACAGAACACTATAAATGGTTACATAAAACATCTAAGGGCACTGTGTATAGGCTAAGCAGAAAAAAAACTTCTTAGCATAAACTAAAAAAGGTCTTTTTAGAAGCCAAGGTTATCCACCATCAGACTTAACATGAAAACAGCATTAGCCAATACAACGTGAAAAGCTGCTCTAATACTCTCACCCTACACCACCACTTGCTAATAACACCTAGTTCGGGGCGGGGGGGGGAGAGGAAAAATTAGTTTTGAGAACTCAGTCAGAAAACAGAATCAGTTAGAAACAGAGACAAGCTTTGTTCATAAAGCTTTTTTGATACTGATAAAGAAACACTAGTTTACAGATCAGAACAGGTGAGTATTTTAATGAAACAGATCATAGCAAAACCAAGGAGAACTACTATTGATGATCTTTGATAACAAATTTGAATTCTGCCTTCTTTTCAGCTTTCAATAACTAATACAGAGATCAATCCTAAGAAATCACAGGGAAATGGGTACGGGTGAAGGATTTATCCTTCATATTCTTAAAATGCATGATGTAATGAAAAGTTGCACTCACAAGGGGGAAATAAGGAAAGCTGGGTTTTTATTAGGATGAAAATAACAGCATGTTTACGTAGGCAGTGTCACTGAAGAAATTTACCTTTCCTGGGCAGCACTGGAAGATTTCAGCTTGAACTATGCAACTCCAGTAACTACCAAAGCACTATCATGTCAAGAGGAAAAGGGCCAGCATGTATGATTTCTTCTATTACATTCTGCTCTCAAACTTCCCTAGAGAATTCTCTCTGTTCAACATTTTTAGGAAAGACTGAATTGAATTTATCCCATTCACAGAGCAAAAGCAAACCTAATGACCAAAGTTGAAATGCAAAGTGGTCTTTATGTTCCTAAATATTTCAACCTTCTGCCTCTACACAAACATCTTTCCCATGACTGTAAGTAAACAACTGTTTAAGAAAGGGTTTTAAATAATATTATTACATTAAATTCTAGACACTTGTTGATCACAAATTCATGATTTTATGGTTGTTTTCTGACACTGGGTTGCATACAGAGCCAGATCTCTGGAGACAAAAAACACATTATGGACAACTACACCTTTATTTAATTCTGCAATAGCAATGTGGAAACAAGACTGAGATCTTGATCATCAAGCTCTTGGCTGATGAAGCAGTAAGAGCCCTGTACTAGATATTAAAAGTAAATGTGTCTTGTGACAAACAGATTTGGCTGAATACTTCTCTGGAGAGTAACTTATCTTTCTGGGATCAGCAAAATGATTTAAAAAATTGATTTTTTCTGAGTTTCTAATTTTCTCTGCCTTCTTTCATGAGACTTTATTAAAAACATGCACCCTTATGCCTCCTGTGGTATTAACACAGCCTCAGCACCTTTGAAAACCTGGCCGAAAATGCACACAACTCTGGATATGAGAGCACAGTCACAATGATGCATTTTCAGCTTCAGCAGCAATTCAGCTGAACACAACTTAAAATGCATTGCATAGAAAAGGGTTTGAAGACAAAAGAAAAATACAAAATAGAAGAAGCACTTTGCAGGTAGCACCAGGTTCAGTTCAATGACCAAGATGAAATAGTCCAGAGGGTCATCACTGTTTTACTTCCCAAAAATATTTATGTCTGGGATTCATTTAAACTAGAATAGGAAACTTCCAAAAAGGGAATTTAGGGACCACCTCAGACTCACACTCTCTATTCAGTCACTTTCCAACAGAACCAGACGCTGTATGCACAGAAATGAAGAATCTATACCTGAAATAACCTTTCCCGTCATCTTCTTTGATTTCCAGTGACACGGAGAAGGTGAAAATATCACTGTCTGGAGTCTGTGGGGTGGCAATGGCTGAGAGCGGAGTTTGTTTAGCAGAACGACGGAAGGCAGTGGCAAAGCTGTATAGTATTCGGCTTACCTGCATTTAGACGGCACCGAAGAAAGATCAGAAAGCTACAGACGTACAGAATGCAGCAGTTGAAACCTACCTGAATTTTCACTAAATAATAGAATGAGAAGTAACTGTACGAAAATAATTCAGTTTTAGCATCTAATGAACTGGTTTTCTACACTTCTTAAAAGTATAAACTATTAAATGTGCATTCTTATTTCATACCTGAGGTTTCTGTAATTTAACTTGGGGTAGGAAAAAACCAAAAGTGATTAATTACATTACTTCTAAAGTGCCTGAAATACTTCAGTTTCATTTCAGTAATAATGTTTACATGTACATAATTATCATTTGACAAAAAGATTCAACTTACAGCCTCTTGGATTTCACATCGGAAGACATGAATCCTGAAGAGTTCTGCATTGTAGTGGCTTTCAGTGAAAGCAAAGCAATCACTTTCAGGGGTTCCATCATGCCCTCGTACACAGAAAAGGATTTTATAGATTGGATAATTTGCTATTTCTGTGTTTGTCTGAGGATCTAAAAGTCTGTTAAAAGAGACAGGAAAAAAAACACAAAGCTTGCACCTTTAGAAGAATTATTCCAGCCAGATATTGACTTGCAAGCTTTAACAATTTCATAGCTATGGGTAAAGTACGTCACAAAGAAACTAGCTCCTGACTGTCATTTACTGCAAAGCTTGACCAGAATAATTGTATTTAAATTGAACAGCATAAAAAAAAAGCATAATGCAACAGACATTTCCACCAATAATCTCCCCACAGTTTTCAGGGCTTAGCCTTCAAAAAGCTACACTAATATGCAGCAGTGGATAGCCTCACCCCTGTTAAGCCTCGTGTATCAGCCACTTTCCAGCCCTACAAACTAAATACTTTCCAGGCTATTTCCAAAGTGTTCATCAATAACCACTCCCACTATGGCTTTGGGGACACCCTGGATCATCATAATATTTCATACTGGTCCTTGGACGTAAAACATCTTTGGTAAACAAATTCAAAGCATCACTTTTCTCAGATCTCTTTAAAACCCACTTTTTCCACTAAACGAAATCCCAAGTTGCTCATGTTTCCTCCCAGGTAAAGTGGCAGCTTGCTTCCTTTGCTAAAAGGAAATAAGATTAAACGCATACAGTCACAGAGTACACCTGAGTGAGCTTCATACCTCACTGTTCCTTCAGAGACATTAGGCACTGACAGAGTCACATCTAAAGAAATCTGGCACTGGCTTCGTAAGATGGACATCATTCTGAGGGCTTCCACTTCACTCCGGGGAGCGTTCACAGAGGCACAGCCTAAGTAGGTGAGCTTGCTGAACACCACGCTGTCCTCATCCGTCATAGGTGTAAAAGGGCTCAAATCCTCACAGTCTAGGGTGAGACACAAAGTTGAACGTAAGAAGCAAGACAAGGCATATGTAAGTAAATTATCAGAGATTGACTCATCACTAACTGAATGACAAAAGCAACCAAGAAACACATTACAGAAAGTCAGGTCAGGCCAAAATACTATAAGAAAACCCTGCCTGAAAGTGAGTTACTGATGGCAGAGAGCAACTCAGCTATCCCAACTCTACAACCAGTTCACTCAGACGGCTTCTTTTAAATGAGTGCACCGATTTTCATTACAGCAATAAGATGCATACACGAGCTAAACAGACTAATATTTTATACAGCCAGGCAAGTAAGCATAATATGTCTGCACACATCTCAAGGCTTGTATAGCAAGTGTTTTCAGAAGAGAGGCCAGTTCAGCATATGTTAACTCTTGCATCACATAACCTGGCATTTACTGCACTAGGTGATTATAATGGGAGAAATGGGGAAAGGTTGGTGGACACACCTGTACCTAAATTCTCCTTCCTTTCCCCACAAAAAGCTAGCTCATAAGATACCACCAGGCATTCCCCATTTTTTTTCTAACCTCCCTGGGATGGTTTCACTGGCAAACTCATTTCTGGTTTCTGGAGCCCTGCCACCGACACTGGGTTAATGGTAGAGGATGCTGAAGCTTCAAGGACAACAGGGTCTTCCCCATCTCCATCAGTTCTAACTTCTTCTCCATGGTCCCGACCACTTGACTGATCTTCCATGGGTGGGTCCATCAGCACGTCTTCAAGCTCCCTCTGCAGCTGCTGTTCGCTTCCATTCCCCACAATCTAGGAGCCACAAACAGAGTTGGGACACAAAAAAAGACTGTTCAAATGAAAGAAAAATACCCCCTCGGGCACAGGTTCATTCATATGGCTTTTTCTGCCAACCAAAGCAGCATTTAACAAATTTAACCTAGTTACAACCGTAAACACAAACTGCAATGTGCAAATGCTCACCAGTACGGAGTATGAGCATGCTCCTCCCTGCTTTAACAAATCAACAAGCTCAAAGCAGGAATTTCCTAGCACTGGAAAAAGTGAGATTACTTTTAAACTAGTCTTTAATCACCAACTACAAAGACTAGCTTATGACAGAAGAAACTTACAGATGTCCACAACACAGTCGTCTATAATAATTCTCAGAATAGTACCAGAAAGAGCCAAACGTTAATTAAATATGCTACATGGTTCATAGGTAAGACAGCAAGGTTTCACAGGAAGAGAAGAATCTGGAACAGGATTATGCCATCATGCTGAGGAGAAGAGGTAGTGTTGTTTTATTTCCTAACACTCATCTACAGCCTGACTTTGCACTCATTGAAGTCAACATGAAAGCATGAAGCAACCTAAATGGTACAAAAGTAGGTCCTAAGCTAGAAAGAGAATGAAGACATTAGTTTCAGCAAACTCTTAGATACTGTATCTAAGGAAACTCTTTGTCTATTCCTCTGCAATTAATAGGGAAGTTGCTGATGCTTTACACAGTTTAGAAATTAAGCACGGAAATGGAGTTTACAGAAGTATTTTACCAGATGGCAGTCAGAGAAAGGTGCTTGGTTCCACCACTTCAGCTGCTGCTGGTTATTATTGTTGGCACCAAAACTCAACCCTATAAGCAGATATGCATTTCTGTCGCCTGACGTCTCTGTAAGCTTACCAACTTAAGACGCTACACACAAGCTAATAAAATCCAAATTGTGCAACTACCCCAAGTTCTTAAAAAGAATGTAAATGAAGTCTTATTAAAGAAAATTTTCTTTTTTTTTAAATCTGTAAAATAAGATAGTAAAGAAAGGAAGTGGTTAAAAACAGGAGAAAGAATACAGAGCAGACAGAAATCTGCCCATAACACAATCGCAGTATTGAAGCAAATTCCATCTGCCTCAAAACTAGCACCTCATAGTAGAAAATTGAATTATTTTTAAAGTACCTGAAGCAATGGCCAAGGTTCTCACATTTTAACAGTAAATAAATCAACCTGAAGTCCAGTTAAGATTGCTGAAATAACACTGGAACAGATAATAGAACACCTTAATGCACACAGATAAGCCTTGCAATGAATTAAATATACTATGAGCAAAATACCAGATGTCACTTAAATATTTGTACGTGCATTTCCACCAGGCGTGTCTCAGGAATAATTACAGCGAGATTAGAGGTTTCTCAGCCAAGTTAGAATTCTGACATATGGTCATTTCCATCGCATCTCCAAAGACAAACTTCTCAGTTCAGAGGGAAAAGGAAGAAACATGAAGTTTACCTACTGTCTTCTCTTTCACACTCAGACCCACAATCTCCGAACAAGTATCTGTATCTGCAGCCTCTATCTACATTGCATTAAAGGTGTAAACTACATATTAGTTTTCTGGTGAAAAATAACTATTTAATATACAAGAATATTAACAAAGAACAGAAACTTCTGACCAGGAATTACTCTAGAATAGAGCAGAATACAATTACTTTAAGAGAAGAAAAGTCCCAGATCCCTGTTCTTCAGAAGAAAGTAGGCAAAAATGAAATTCACAGGTAATGAAAAAACAGCAAGCACACAAGATCCTAGAGGCAGGAGGGACATAAAAAAAAGTAATAACCTAGTGACTGTTTTACTACAGAATCTAAACAACAACAACAACAAAAAAATTCTGTGAGATGTTTATGGTCTTGAAACTCATGCTCAAACAGAAAGTAATTTTTTAGTATGGCTTAAAATACATTCATGTGCTATCTGGGATCATCTGCCAGGAGCAGGACAGAGTAACTGCCTTACTCAGCTGTACGTCCACAGAAGTATCAGTAACCTGTAACTAGTTACAGGAATCCACAGAGTTGCATTTTCCTCCCAATAATTTTAGTATTCATTTGCATGATCCATCGTGGAAGCAATGAAAAATCTTGCAAAAGCATGTGGTCATCAAAGGCATAATCCTTTTAAGTATCAAGTTTACTATTCAGGTCTTTGCAGGCATTCGTCAGAAAGATGATGATGATGGAAGATGCACCATGTTACTTCACACAGTTTGTATGTTTTGCAACAAAATATAATGAATCAACTATAATGTCCTGCCAGCCCTGTTAAAGCCTACATATTAAAAAACCTAAAATAACTTCTGGTTTACAGGACCTGTTTTCTATGAAACGTGAAGTTAAAATTCATTCTGGCAAAAACCTGCATCTCCTATGCTTTTGCTCACAGTGATTAAACAGACTTCAGTTTGGGCTTGGGAAAGGAAGGTGAGGAATTTATATCCAGTGAGAATTAAATGTTGTAATGGTATTAACATAAAACGCACATGAGAAATGTTCTATTCCATCAGGGTTACAAGCCAAAAGAGTCTGAATGGTGATCTACTGTATTTGGTAAAACAATCAGTATCAATAACTTATATCTAGATACTGCCCTATAAAACATGATCTTGAAAATAGAAGTTCCTAAAAATAGTAGTGACAGGTAAAACAGGAGTCCAAGTTGTTTACAGTGTGACAGGAAATAAGCACATAAAAAGAAAAAAAAAAAAAATCTGTCTCCTAAATACTCTAAGACCTCATCATCAAAATCTTCATTTAAAAAGTAATTTAAAAGAATCCCTCCAAGAAAGCCTTCCTTCTCAGCCCAGACTACCCTCAAAAAAGAATTCTAAAAGACACAGTAAATATACTTTTGAACTGGAGGAGCTCTGCTGTTCTCATAGCCCAGTACAACAGTCAAGTGCAACAAGCCAGCTGCCCGAGAAACGAGGCCTAAAATACAAATTAAAGCTAACTTCATGTCAACCAAAGTCTCTTAGGCAACCGTATAAATTCACCACATCGTGGGAACAGTGCACATTAAGATGTAAACATGCTTGAAACTTTGCTGCAACCCAGAAAACCAGTAAGAGGCAGCACGACAGAGTGCAGCTGAACTAAGGGCAGAAGGGAAGGATAAACAAGGTGCACCTAATAAATGCTTCATGTAGGTTTGCTTGAGATAGAGGAAAGAAACCATTCACCCTAATCATTGTTTTCTCCATTTCTCACAAAACTGAAAACTAATTTTACTTAACCTTTAAATAGGATGTAGCGAACTTCCTTTGCAGCAACACAGATTTATTAGAACTGTAGTTTATTCCCTTCTCCCGATGCATGTGCTGCTGGCCTCTGCTGTAAGAGGTCTCCTTGTACCGTGTAGTTTAAGAACTCCTGTTCTACAGCGTGCTCCAGAAACAAGGCTTTTGTAAATCCAGCTCACTCCCACTGGCAGTGGGCAAAAGCAGACATAGAAACAACACCAGAAAGCAGAGACAGCTAGCAAATTATATTTCTGGAAAACAATCACTGACAACCCCTTTTTAAATTGAACCAAGTATTTCAGCATAGACAAAAAGCAAAAACACATTTATGAATTATGACCAACTGAAGAAAAATATGGTGTCTGATTGTATTCAGAAGAAATATTTCTCTGTCTGGACTTGAGAAAGAACAAAAATAAAAACATGCATTAATTCAGCCCACAGCACTATTACTTAAAACTACAGCATATCAACAAATTTGAAATGAGTGCCCTAGGTTTGATGTACAAATTTCACAGCCTATCACATTCAGCAAACACAAGCCTAAACTTCTAGCACCATCCTCAGACTGCGCTTAGCAAATGAAAGATCCTCAAACTGCTTTCTAAAGAAACAGAACACCAGAAAACGACACCTGCTCAAATACGAACCTGAACTTATTTTCTGCTCTTCTTAGTGGGCACATCAAAGCAAATGGGTTTTGACATATACGAACAAATTAACTTAGTTCTAAGTACCAAAGCAATTGCTTCTCTGTGAAAAAACTCATCTCGTTTGTTCATTTGAAATACAAAACCTCAGTTCACATGTACGCTTAATATTAATTTTCCATATACTACTAAAACACTTTTAGATAGCACAGTGACAGTACTTTTAACATACCTCTGACAACCTTCACAACTCTACTTATCCATGCACACAATAAAAACTTTAATAATACAGTAAAACTGGCTACTGAATGACTATTTGCAAGCTGAAAAAAAAAAAGATACCAAGAACAAAGCCATATTTCTAGCGTAGTATGTCTCTTTCCTTGTAGAACAATACCAAAAGACAATTTCTGTCCCTAAGAACAGCTAAAAAGTCTTCCCATTTCCTCTGTCAAAAATTTTCACCTCCTTAAGCAGAAGGAAGGAGGGTAACAGGAAGATCCCTGTATGGGAGAATTTAGACTGCTCGCTGACTGCTTATCTAAGGTACAGTGTTTCCATTAATCACTCAGATTGCAGCCAATAACCAAATAGCACATACTCTCAAACGCCGGAATACTGAAAGGCTCAAGGTGAATCACTTTGTTCAAGGATTGTGCTCAGTCTTGGCACCAAATTCATAAAGAAGCTTATCTTTAAGACCTGCAAAGCTCTGTGACATTCAGTGCCAAATCAGGGAGCAGCATAACTTTATTTTACAATTGTTGATGATCAGGAGGCAGCAGTGCTAATGTTGTTCTTTCCTCATCAAGAGAAACAGCCTACCCGTAGCCAGCATTTTATAAACCACTTTGGAAGTAAACACACGAGGAAAATTTAAGTACATTTCAGGAGTTGGTTTGAAAGTCATTAAGCATATTCTTCTCTGAAATATCTGCAAGCTTTATGAAGATGACTTCATATACAAGTCTCTTCAATTTCTTCGATTGTACTAAACAAGATATAGCGTGTCATACAAACACTGCAGGACAGCAGCGGTACAATCAGTAGACCAGCAATATAAATAGCTCCCGTGTGGAGCAAGAAGTGTTGCAGACTACGGCGTTTCATGTTTCCAAACTTTCTTTGGGAATAACAGGATGGAATGGAAAATTTGGTTGACCATGTCTGTCTCCTGGTGTCTCAAATGATGCATCACAACTTTGGGAGCTAACCACATACACTACCACATAAGCATTCTCAAGGTAAGCACCACTATGGAGACCATTCTGAATTCTTAAGTATTTATAGCTGCTGGTATTTGCAGCATCTAGAAAGACAAGCATGAGGTTACAGTCTTTCAGTGGGTTTTATAGAACACCAGGCTGATTGTTCAAGAAAAATTCCAATTTTTTTAGACTATCCTATGATGTGAAGTGGCAGTCTTCTGCAATAGCAATAAAATATAAGTGAACATTTTTGCCAGATTAAGCAAAAGTAAGATCTTGAGACTCTTAACTAACAGAATCAGCTTGAAGTCCTACATAAAAGAAAATAGCTGCTATCATGGCATGTCTTGTCCAGAACTCAAAGCAATGCAAGAAAAACAAAGCAAGCAGTTGGGAGGTAAAAGCAAGATGAGCAAAAGCATCAAGAAATGTTCAATAAAGTCTCTGTAACAACGGCTGCTAAGGAAGAGAGGAACACCCAGTCCAACAGGCAGAACGCGTGATTTCTTATCATCTTTAAAGACATTATTTTGAAGACACAGATGTGACTGTCGACTTCAGTCTCTTGAGATGGTGGAATCTCTCTTTCCATCTCCCTCAAAGAACACACTAACTTGACTTACTCTAGGAAAGATCTGGTTCTCAACACATTAAAATGACAGAATTTGGAGTGACCACCTTGCTTTTGTCACTTTGCTTAAAGACTGCTGAAATACAAATCGGGATGAAAGATTTTCTTTAAGTGGCAAAAAAAAAAAAAGAAAAAAAGAAAAAAGAGTGACAAGGGTCTCTTTTCAGAACAGTACTTTTAAAAGTGAGAAGATGTCAATGCCCTTCCAATTCACACAAGCCTACCACATAGGCTTATATTCTCAGATTCATGCCAAGTTGTTAGTTATAACTACACTTCTACATTTCTTAAAGAGAACATTTCACATTGGGGAAAACTTTAATATATGTTTGAATTAACAGATATGGTCAAATCAAGTGTATGTTAATATTGCTTTCTATCTGAAAGCTGTGATAAAATCACAGTTCCAAGTTCTTGACAGTCAGTCTGTTTCATCCTAATCATTTGCTTAAAGACTGCTGAAATACAAAATCGGGTGAAAGATTTTCTTTAAGTGGCAAAAAAAAAAAAAAAGAAAAAAAGAAAAAAGAGTGACAAGGGTCTCTTTTCAGAACAGTACTTTTAAAAGTGAGAAGATGTCAATGCCCTTCCAATTCACACAAGCCTACCACATAGGCTTATATTCTCAGATTCATGCCAAGTTGTTAGTTATAACTACACTTCTACATTTCTTAAAGAGAACATTTCACATTGGGGAAAACTTTAATATATGTTTGAATTAACAGATATGGTCAAATCAAGTGTATGTTAATATTGCTTTCTATCTGAAAGCTGTGATAAAATCACAGTTCCAAGTTCTTGACAGTCAGTCTGTTTCATCCTAATCACTTCATGAAAGATTCTGCAAAGTGGGAAAAAACCCCACAGGTAGTGATGGAGAGAGCTCTTACTCAAAACCTAATTATCACCTCTGACATCAGCAAAAGTAATGCAGAAATCACTGGCAAAATCAATTCTTGAATAAGTTCTCCCTTCTGTCAAGTTTTCCACAATAAAGAAGTCCCTCTTTAAGCTCTCTATGGTTAGTTTGATTTAGAAGAATAGGGAACAAACTCAGGTTATTGATTCTTACCTTCAGTCCTGTTTTTTCATCATCACTACCATTATTTGTAGATGGTGTTTCATCCCCTTGCCTGGAAACCAAGACAAAATCTTCACTGTTAAGAGTGGATACCGAGTCTGAAGAGACACTGATTTTTCCAACAGAAGCCTTGTCATCCATGACTTAAAAAGGAAGTTCGATTCATGAATGAGTTTAAATATGTTATAAACTCCTGAAAAACAAAAATCATAAAAATACTTATATAAAACTTCATGCTAAAATGCTCAAACGTTTCTTTTCAGAAACCTGCTGACTAGTTATAAAAAGTAACACATCTGACAGTATAACCAGCTTACAACTCTTCTGTCAGTGTACACTCATGGTCCTGCTATGATTTTGCTAAGAAGCGCGCTACTATTAGAGCACTGGTTTCCATAGCTCACAAAAGGGAAGTTAATAAATCTTTTTGCAGTAGTTCATGATTATGTCAGGCACCATTTTCCACAGGTAGCACAAAACAGGCCCCTGGAACATACACCATGCCTGCTGACAAAGGACTCGCACGAAGGCCAGAACTATAAAGTCCATTTACTTTCTTCAGGTAATCTGTCTGCCTTCACCTATGTTCACGCGAAAATTGCTTTTGTAGCTATGAGAGCTCACTGTATGCTGCAGTCACATTCTTTTCCCCCAAAACAAGAGTTAGATCTAACTCTTGATACTTTGTGGTAAGGATGCTCTAAAACCTTGGGACATAAAGCATTTTATGAATCTATGCTGAATCTTCTGTACTGTAAGGAACAATAAAAGAAAAGACTTCCCAGAAGCAGGAAGAACAGCGTAGGCTGGATCAGTACTGAGAATCAGAGCCAAGAGAGGATTTTAAAAAGCTGGAACTGGCACTGAGAGGCATTTGAAGAAAGGAACAAAAGGTGAAGTTCAGCTGCACACCTTGAACTCTACAGCACAGATTCTCAGAATCCGTGGCTCAAAACAGACTGCTGTGATAAAAACGCGTGATTAAATTTCCCAGAAACCCAAATATACCCTTATCACAACGGCTCGGGTCTTTACATACTCCCAAGCATGACCAAACCCAAGTGCTTTTTCAGCCTCAAGTTCTGCCTTCCACTCGGTGGAGCACTGTCCCAACCTGGCTTCCAACAGAACGGCCAAACGACGGAGAAACCTGGCATATCCACAAGCACGGCTCATCGCATTCCTCGCTCAACCAAGAACAATGCACCAAAAATAGCAAAGCCTGCTTTTATTTCTATCAATACCCTTCTCTCCACAGCCACCAATATGCCAGGAGGACAACTTTTTTTTTTCCCCCCCTCTGGGTTATTTTTAACCTGATTACTTTCCCCACCGAGTCGCTTCATGGTCCTGAAACATGTTTCACTGGACAACTGAAGCAGCGCGCAAGAGGAAGAACGGATGTGGGTTGCTCACGAGTAACAATATATCTATGATTATTGGGTTTCATTTTCAAAAGCATGTAAATATTTAGATATCCTTTTCAAAAAACATTTTAAGGTCCACTGACTTTCAATGAGAATTACTGGCTGAGAAATTTAGATACTTTGAAAAGTTTTACCCATTGTATGTGTCTATCTGGTATTACTCACAGGTACCTTAAAGGTAGGGCAGAGTTCTCATTTTTAAAGATGCTTTTGTTTACAGAATTCATACTAAAACATTTCTGTAGAAGTTCCTTATTGCACCATCTACATAATACACAGATCATCTGAAAATAACTAAATCAAATATATTGAAACACAGAATAAAAATAAGCTTCAAACACTTAATATCCCTTTGGCTTTACTGTTTTAATTCAAACAGTGCAAACTCATCTGCCACGCAAAGAACAGTATGAGTAGAAGAGCAGGCTTTGATCACAAGCAGCTGTAAAGATCATCTAGGCAAGGATCAATTTAGCAATTTATTTTGGTATAGTGCGTCTGTCTTGAAGTGTTAATTTCACATACTTCCAAAGTCTTTCAATCTGACACCTTTCACCAACATTAACTTCAACTAAAGAAAAAGTATGCTGTGCTTTTGTATACTCCTTTTTTTAGTAGCACGGTGTAAACAGACAGCACACTTGAGCCTGGAGCACAGCTGGCTTAGCCGAACCCCTACAGCAGTTTCACAATACAGAATTGCAACAGCAGAAGGTCCTGATTAGCCCAACTTTGCCAACCTTACATTGAGCAAAAGTCTTACTGAAATTACACAAGATAAGAGAGCACAGGAAAGGGGACAATGTCATAGAATACTGTAAGAAGCTTTTGTTTATTAGTGATGTATCAGCAAGCGAGGCTCAATTACCCAACCACGCTGGAGTCAGCCACAGAGGTTCATTGGATTGATGCTCAAATAGTCGAGGCGCAAAAGCACAGTCTTAAAATACTAAAATATTGCCTGAAGTTAATGAAAATTTCCATATTCCCATACTTTGCTTTGCATGCATTTTATTTCCTCTGTTCCTTGCTATCACTTTGTTCCATGCAGATTACTGTATGGATCATTTTACCTGAATCAGAGAACTCACAACGGCAGAATCAACAACAGAAAGGCTATGAGCTCATTAAAATATGGGCCAGCCTAGAAGGGCACACATCAAAGACCAGCAGAGCAATTAAGTGTGCCAGGCTTCTGACTCCTCTGGAATCAAAAAGCAAGAACAAACAACAGTGGTGACAGCGCTCTTTAGTAATACCTGCAACTTGTCTAAGAACTGAAGCTTTCTGTTCTCACAGTGTAGGGAGGTAGGAGAAAAGACCCCAGCCAAGTGCAGATCTCAAGTTTTAATGTTTCTCAGAAGAAACCAATGTCTCATCCTTTACAAGGAAAGACTTTGTTTTTTTTCAACATGAATAAAATATGAGCTTTTGAATTCAGCGTAGTTTAGTTCCTGACACAAAACTACACCACAATAATGTAGTATTTGCCTGCAGGTGTCACCTCTACAGGAGACAGAGTGTCTAGGTAAAATGCATACTAAGAGGCAAATTTTTAACAACTTATTTCTTTGCTCACCTGTGTAATTAAATTATTATCCTGGCCTCTCCTCACACAAAAGACCATTGAAAAAGCTGCAAAATGAGAAAGGCAACATGGCTGGCCCTTGGGTCACTGCTTTCAATTCACCTTCACTCTACGCTTGCTGTTGTTATGCAATGCTACAATGAGAATCCAAGACTCAAGCTATCTTTTTAAAAATGTTCTTGTTTATCTTTAAAGCAACCAAACAACAGTAACAACCTACCTTACTCTCTCTATTCAAGGTAACATGCAAAGGTTCAGCAAAGACACCATTCACCATGCTAAAATCTCAAACAACTGGAAAACAAACCTATCAAAGTCCAAGATTAGTTACAGATTTATAAAATATTTATCCTTTACTTTCCTATCCTCTCCCAAGTATTTGGCACCTGACCTGCAACTTGTGATCAAAATTTTCCTTGTAAGTACTGCCAGAATTAATTTAAAAGAGCTTAAAGCAAACAGTATATAAAAAAAGAAAACCAGAAACCCTTCCATTTTACATTACTGTAAGAGACTGAGGCTTGAAGCCACCTTGAGACACATGCAACAAGTGAAGCAAGGTGCTTGTAACTATGGCTGGTCTCACTCCATTTCAAAGGGGTGCCCGTTTTCCAGTGTTTAGAGCAGCCACAGCCACACAAAAAGCCAGAGGGTGAGCAGAAAAATCAATGTTTCAGCTGTGAACTTCTTAGACTGTTTAAAACAGTAGTTACCTTTCAGTCAACAGCAGATGTAGCACCCTTAGCACTGAATTTAGAGGGGAATACAACACAAAATATACTTAAGTTTTGGGTTTTCAGGGCAGAAAAGAGAATAAGCATGAGAACAGGTATGCAAACTAGAGAGGAAAAGAGATTTTTTTCCCCATTCATATCTTTCTCAGCTTTTGTACTTCAGCTGCAGTTCCTATAGCGATTCCACAAAGTTACAGTATATCCGATGAAGAATGCACCAGATATAGAACAATACAGCAATATTAACTAAATTACTGAAGAATATTGTAATTCAAGAAGCTACCTTGAACAGCAAAGTCAGAAAGCTTGGCATGCAAAATAAACCTATATCCTCTATCCCCTAAAATATAAAAACACTAAGTATAATGGTAAAAAGCATGGAAAACAAGGAGGTAGCACACAGCCAAGACACTGAGGTGACTGACTCAATGCAAACTGATTCACTGAAAATAACATATTTTCTGTTTCTGTTCCTCTGGCTTTATGCATAACTTAACAATAATATCCAGTACGGTTCAATTTAAACATACAAAGTTCTACTTTCTGAGTTTTCAACATTAGCATCTTAGTGTGGGTGAAAAGTGGAATTTGTAGCAGAGTTCAGAAGCTTTACAATGTACTTTGCAAAGCTGTTTTATGACAAATAAGCCAGCATTCTTTAGGATTCTTAGCTCTTTACAGTCTTTGACATCTGTGATTTTTTTTTTACCTTCACAATTCACATAGTGTACACTTACTGTTTTACAAATACACAGTGAGTCCTGAAAAAAGCCTGGAAAATGCTACAGCACAATGCCGTCACTACAGGTGGTCGTGCCAGGTGTTTCAGCCTGAGCAGCATAAGAAATGTAAGAGCAAAAGTGATGTCATGCTGACAGACACGTGGGGAAGGAGCTGTGGATTGACTCTTTCTGAGCACATACACACCGCCTGTATTTTATTGAAGCTTTGAGGAAAAAAAAAACATACGAGAAAGATCAACCACTAGCAACCTTTTTCTTCTCACGTATCACATGATTAGGCTGCACAATCATATGCTTGATCTTTACCCACCTTCCCTGTGCAAAACACATTCTCAAAAGCAACGAGAAGTATTTTGCACTCAAAATGAAGCAAGACAGCCGGTGGAATACTGCATGTGAAAATAAAGATTTGGGATGACTAAAGAGAGTAATTGATAAAAAATAGCAACTACAGTGCTAACTTTTCTGTTCACTTTAAAACACATCAACAGCCACAGATGTTCCCACTAACCTCACGAGCCAGAAAAAAATTATATTTATTTGAAGATAATGCTGCCTCAAATTTCACCCCCCCTCCTCTTTCTCAAGAGTGGAGAAGCGCAGATCTCGGGAAGCCGAGTGAATCATTGGCCGTTGTATGCAAAACCAGGAATGAGACAAAACACAAGAGTTTAGCTAATGCAATCTTTGTTAACAATCCTTAACAGATTCATAGTTAACGCCAACATAATTTTGCTTTTAATCTTAATTTGAACTATCTGCTCAGAGGACAAAACTCTGATTTTAGGCTCTTGTAATAAGCAAATTCTCCAACCCCAGAAACATGCGGCAGGTCCTGGGAAACCGTGGTTTATAAAAGAAATGCTGACACTGCCTTAGCTAGCCCATCACAAGAATGTCGCTGGAATGAACTAACTATGAACGGCTGGTTCATCCACGCTCCGCGGCTGACACTCCATCAGCATCGGGCACATCTACGCAGTGCCTGCACGGGGGAGCCAGGACATGCAGGACACAACACAGGCTGGAGGCTGGGATAAAGGCAGCGGAGCCAGAGGCTAAACAAACTCTGAAGAGGATGCTCTGTGTACTTCTGGAGTTCCTCTCTCATTAGGATTCAAATGGAACCAGAGAGTTATGCTTACCAGACAAACATAGCACTTCAATAAAAACACGCTGTGAAAGAACTGAAAAAAAGGAGTTACATTCGGTCCATGCTACTAAAAGCTGTCTGCACTTGGATTTGGAAAACGAAAGGAAACCCCTCTGCCAAGCTCCATTTGTTAATTTGCTTACTGTGTACACAAAACTCAGTTTGCTCAGGTCCTTGACCTTTTAATGTTAAGTAGAGGCCTTTAAAAAGAATACACTGTTTCTGTAATTTAATCAGCAATGGGGAAGTCCATGCAGTTAGGCATTTTCTAATAAAGTAGCCAAAAATCTGAGAAATCCCATCAAGTTGTGCCTTAACAAAACCTGTAAGTAGAATAAAATTGGGAATACACATCAAGCTATACTGTATACAGGTAAGCAGTACTCGATTTCCAACTTGTATTTAAGAAATAAATATGATCTTTTCCCTCCCCCCAAACGTCTCCCGAGTATTTTTTTCTCCTCCTCCTCCTCCTCCTCCTCTCCCCCGAAATGCCTCGAACAAGCAAAACTACACAGACGAAAACCACAAAGTCTACTTCTACCAGTTCGATTTTCACTTAATTTTTGCTGATGCGTGTTTTTAACCCAACTTAGCACAGTCTCTTTGTTCAGACTTAATTCTCACCCCTAACTGACACGATCAGCCCTTAAAAATTATCTTCTGGGGACGTTTTAAGTGAAACAAACGTGTCCTTGCCAACAGGATGGAAAAAACCCGAGAGAAACGCCGCGGTTACGGTACCTAAACCAAATAAAGATGTCAGGACGCGATGAAGCGCCGCATTTTAAGATCCATCTGGAGGCAACAGGCGACAACCGACACAGCCAGGCCACGGAGAGGGAAAGCGGCCGCCCGGCCGGTAAAGCAGCGTCAGTCCCAAAGGAGCCCAGCGCGGCCCGGGACGGGACGGCCCCGCCGCGGACGCGAAACCCGGCGCCTCCGGTACGCGCTCAGGCGGGTGCCGGGAACGTTTGCGGGTTTCGAGGCTGGAAGGGCTTGAGGAGCGAGGCGGGTCCCCCCCCCCG
>NW_008825521.1:637261-644944 GCF_000699105.1 Pygoscelis adeliae
GGCGCGGGCGGCGGTGTCCTCTGCTTTTGAAGAGGGCTCCGCGTTTGGGCGCTGCTTTGAAGAGCCGCGCGGGCTCTCGGCTGAGCCGCCCTGGAACCTCGTTCTCCCGGTTGCCGGGAAGAACGTGTCCAGGAGCTGGTGGCCGTCTGCGGCCGGTGAAAGCCGAGGAAGCACCTGCTTCCAGCGGGGAGGCGCTTTGCGGAGAGCCCTGCCCTCCCCGCTCGGTCTGGAGGGTAGCGGCTAACCAGAAGTTAGGCTCGGTCTGCCACCCTCCCGAGAAAGAGGGCTGGGGGTTCACCGGGTGGCTTTTTTCCCCTCGGAGATCAGTAGTAGCGGAAACTGAACGGGTGGCGAGGCAAGTCACTTCTGTTCTCAGTTTCTCGTGATGTGACTCTTGTAATTTGCCCGAGGAACGCCGAGTGGCTGGAATAGTTGTGTCTGGTTGGTTAGTTAGCGTTACCTTGGCGTGGGCGCTTTAACTGCATTTGTATTGTAGTATCCCAAGGTGGGAAAAAATAGGCTGACAAGTAGACTTCCTCCATCACTTCCAACAGAAACACAAAAATAAACGGTTCAATGATACTTGAAATTCACTGAAGATACTTCATGATGATCTGGTGCTACCGTTTGTATTTGTCAAAGGCTACTGCCGCATAAAATCAAACCTTTTGCCCTAGAAATTGGAATGAGTCAGGCAGCGCTGAAGACGGGATGACTAAGAGGCTGTGGCAGCTCTACTTTTTGTAGATTCAGCAGAACTGGTTGTACTGCAGAATGATGCTACCCCTGCTTCCGAACTTTCCATGGTCCCTCGTTTCTGAAGGCTTGTGAAATCCCGTTCTAATTTTCGCATGCCGTAGACTGGAAGATATATTTGATGGGCTCGAGTAGTGAGGAGGTCATGTCTCCGGATGATGTCTGATCAGCAAATTGAAACAACCCTGATAATCAACAGATACTTCTAAAAATGTTCTTCTCTGAACGCTTGTCTTGTGTGTTCACTCATTTACACTAGGCGTGACTCCATTCCTGTTGTGTACACTGAGCTGATACTTCAAGCCCCAGGAGAGCAGTATCTGCTTTTATCTAGAAACTTCAAAGCTTCCTTTCAAGCTTTATGTGGTGTTTGTAAGAGTTGTGAGGTGTAGGTTTTGCTTTGTTTTGTTATTTTGTCTCACCAAATCTTGCATCATGTAGTCTCCTGTGATTTCTTCACTTCCTGCAATCCCAGTTCTCTGGCAGGATTGCGTGAACAGTGTTTCATCGAGAATCAGTGTAGTCTTATAAATTCTTAAAAGAACTGTTGAAAGACAAAAGATTGATGCTTGTTTTATGGAAGATCCTTTGTTCTTCATTCCAAATACTAACAAACAAGAACAAACTTCCTAGAGGAGTGATCTTCCAAAGAAGACAAGAAACAAGACTTCCTACATTCCCCAGGTATTCAAAACAGGGAGCTTAGAAGGCATGACTTACATAACGAGGGGCCATACGGAAGCTTTTTTCCTGTTATCTTTTTTTTTTAAAAAAGAAAGACACACAGCAAACCGACCCTTGCAGAAAAACTTAAAAGACAGTCTAAAACAATGCGTTAAACCCGGTGCTGCAGATGTCGCAAAGCTGCCAGAAGACTGGCTTGTCAAAATTACAGTTGCTTCCAATGAGACAACGTGTCCTATGTCAATATTCCTGCAAATTGTGGGGTGTCCTAGAGGAACTGTAGCCGTTGTTCTTGGACTGTAACTCTTATGAGCAGTATATGATAGATGCAGAAGGTTAAGAGGGATGTTTGTATGTCTGGCAGGTGCCAGGTTCTGTCGCGCCTTGAATTCATTTGTTATGAAAGCTATTTAGGCATTAAAGGAAACCAAGAGCCAAAAGCTTAAAGGAACATCGTTATTTGGTAAAGACAAAATCTCTGAGGAGTTTTAATGTGGAAGCAAAGCTTAACAAGAGCTAAGGCTGCTAAAAATACTTCCATGGTTTCCCTTTAAGTTCCAGATGAGTAGTGTGGAAAACATCTTAACTCTTTAGGATACTGCTTCAGGAGAATTTCTGTCATATCACCTCTACTTTATATTCAAGCTGCATTAAATAAAAAAAAGGTAGAGATAATGCAAGGCGAGGTATACACTTGATTTTTTTGACTTTCAACTTGTAATGGACTTGAGTATTTATCTAGGATAAAACATAACGTCGGCTTAAACACACACTTTATATTATTACTTTAGACCCTTCTACCTTGCATTCTGGAAAACAAAAAAGTTCTCACTTGTTTTTTTTTTTTCTTGCTGCTTTTCCTTAGGTGTGCCAAAATGTCAGAAAGGTCAGATATTCTTCACTTCAAGTTTGACAATTATGGGGATTCGATGTTACAGAAAATGAACAAACTGAGGGAAGAAAACAAATTTTGTGATGTCGTGGTCCATATAGATGACGTTGAAGTTCATGGGCATAAAATTGTATTTGCTGCTGGCTCTCCCTTTTTAAGAGATCAGTTCTTACTAAATGACTCCAGAGATGTAAAAATCTCCATACTGCAGAGTTCGGAAGTGGGGAGGCAGCTGCTTCTATCCTGTTACAGTGGCATTCTGGAGTTTCCTGAAATGGAACTGGTAAACTACTTGACGGCCGCGAGCTTTCTGCAGATGAGCCACATTGTTGAACGATGTACGCAGGCCCTCTGGAAGTTTATAAAACCGAAGCAGCCGTTGGAGAGCAAGGAGTGCGAACAGCAAAGTGACTCCTCTGAGCTGAAGGACCATCAAGGAGATGATGACTCTCTGCAGCAAGATTCGCCTTGTATTCAACCTTCAGAAGACAGTATGGACATGGAGGATAGTGATATTCAGATCATCAAGGTGGAGTCCATTGGGGAGGTAACAGAAGTTAGGAATAAGAAGGATCAGAACCAGTTTATTTCTTCTGAACAAACTGCACTGCATTCCTCAGAGCCTCAACACTTTCTTATCAACTCTACTGTTGAAAACAGAGCAAGTGAAATGGAGCAAAACCACCTCCACAACTATGCCCTTTCATATGCTGGCAGCGATAACATCATTCTGGCCTCTAAAGATATGTTTGGGCCTAACAACCGAGGTATAGACAAAGGCCTCCAGTGGCACCATCAGTGTCCAAAGTGCACAAGAGTATTTCGGCACCTGGAAAACTATGCTAATCACTTAAAGATGCATAAACTATTTATGTGTCTACTCTGTGGCAAGACATTCACTCAGAAAGGCAATCTCCACCGGCACATGAGAGTGCACGCAGGCATCAAACCGTTCCAATGTAAGATCTGTGGGAAAACATTCTCTCAGAAATGTTCCTTACAGGACCATCTCAACCTGCACAGTGGGGACAAGCCCCATAAGTGTAACTACTGTGACATGGTTTTTGCGCATAAACCCGTTCTGAGGAAACATCTTAAACAGCTACACGGTAAAAATAGCTTTGACAATGCCAATGAAAGAAACGTTCAAGACATAACAGTGGACTTCGATTCATTCACATGTAGCGCTGCTACAGACAGTAAGGTCTGTCAGCAAGCTGATGCAAGCCAGGTACTGGATGCAGGGAAGCTGCCTCAGGCTGTGCTCAGTTTAAGAAATGATAGTACCTGTGTCAATTAAGCAATTAAAAACAGCCGTTTGTAGGGATCGTGACTGAGAGGAGCAAACAGCTGGTTTGGGCTTTTACCTAAACTGGTGGTATGCCCTGAAAGGCGATGGATAGACGGATGGATGGCGGGTTGGATTGCAAAACCTGGCAGGTCTTCAGCCATCGTTCTTAGTCTTACTTGATATTTTCTGTGAATAGCAATCTTCCTTCAGGTTTCTGTCTGTGTCTCTACTGTGGATTATGGGGTTAATTGTTTAATTTCTCTCTGATTAGGAGACTCAAGACTAACACCTTTTGAAAGACTGTTGCTGTGGGCTGCGAGTAAACCATCTGCTGTACAGTTAGAGGCCTCTCTGTGTCTGGGCAGATGGAGGAAAGAGCAAAGAGGACAAGTCTGTGAGATAACCCAATTATTATTTTTTTTTTTTAAAGCACTGGATAACTGAAAGCACTCCATATAGTTAAATTTAAACTTACCTCTTAAAATTATCTTTCTCTGATCTTATCCCTAGACCCCTACAGTTGAAATGAAGTATTTTTGTGCCACTTTTTTTGCCCTGTCTAAACTATTTCAAGAAACTTCTGCTGCCAGTCAATGCTATCTTAAAAGCTCTCAGGGTTTTTAACCTCGACATGCATTATGAAAAGATAAAACCCTAAATGATTTGGCAGGGTTAGCTGATCATTGCATAGAACTGTTCAAAATGAGAATAAATTGCAGCTCTGGAATGTGAGAGGCCGGTGCCTGGAGTGCAAGTATGACCTATGTCTTATGCTGTCATACCTAGGATTTTTAAAGGGCACTTACCAGTGTATGTACTGAGACAAGCTAAACACTTCAAAACTAAAAATTATCATCCATCTTCCGTAAATTTTGCATCACATAAGCCACAACAGTTGTTGGTTTTAGAGCAAAGCTGGAGTGGAGAAATACTGCTTTTTGACACTGTGAAAAGAATCTGTTTTAAAAGGTGCAACGTGTAACAACTCCATGCTTTTCCTTCCCCCTCCCCGTTAGTTCTCGTATATCTCTCCTTGGTATCTAATAAGGGCCGCATGTCAGTTCACTTGAAAAAAGAAACAAAAATACCTGCCATAAGAACATTAACGACATAAAGTTTTTTTGATTTCTTGGACACTCGAAGAATACTTTTTTTTAAGTGGTCTGCATAGTTCATGGCCATTAGTGTTTTACAGAGCCTAGGATGAGGTATAGGTAGCACAATTTCTGTAGGTTAATATATCAGCTATTGACTGTACTCAGCAATACCTCTTGTATACCGCCTTAAACATCAAATGTAGTGGGAATGGCATGTTAATTGGGATTCTGGGATTATGCCGTATTGCTTCTCAAAAGTGCCGTGGAATTATCCGCATCCCAATCAGGCTGAAAGAAGCTAATTTATCTGAGGAACACCATTCCCGGTAGAACAGCACTCTTATTGCATTGAAGTGTAGCATAGACTAATAATCACATGGCTGATCCTCGGTAGAGAACTGCTGTTTGTGTTTGGAATAAGTATTTCTTCCATTGCAGCTCTTTTCCACAAGGTTTGCCATGAGGCTGAGATGATGCTTCCTACCTAAAGCAGTACTGTTTGTGTGTTTGAATGAGGGGGTGGGGGTGAAAGGCTGCTATTGTGTGGTTAAAAATGCTAAACAGGTATGACCAAAGGTGTGTTAGAGCAAAAAATGTTTTGTATGTAATTATCAAAAGTTGGTCTTGATCTTCAGATATGTGTGTGTAGAAGCCAGGATTTCCTTATGCAGACATTACACTGACGGGCGATAAAAAGCGTTAATCTTGCAGAACGTTTTCAGAAATCCACATACTTTCAAGTAGAAAAGCAAGGTGATTCTGTGAATCAGTTTTTGCAATTGAGTTTTTAAACTACTGTACTTGACTGTTTCATGAACAATTACGTGGACAGCTATGAAGTAAGCAATGGAAATGGAGTCAGGGCATTACATCTTTCAAGTTGTAGCAAATATATTTAGGCCTAAAATCTAACTACTTGGAACTTTTTAAAATTACTGTTCAGGTTCCTGGGGCAGAAAATAGGTTTGCATGGGAAGAAAAACTGTTTTTCCTCTTAAAGCAACCTGCTTTCAGAATCGTTTTGAGCTAAAACTGACCGTGGCAGTTGCATCTGACACTTGCATCCTGTCTTCAGGCAGAATCTTCTGTATTGTTCAAACATTTTGATAATATATTCACTATATGGAAATAAGTTATAGCGCTAACATCAAAACAAAGATAGACACGGAGAATAAGAGCTTGCAGAGCCAGGTCAACATGCTGTAAGGGACCAGTGAACAATCTAACCAGATACAAATATGAACATGATAAAGAAAATGGTCTTCTGCCAGAGAAAGGAATAAAACTGTACAAATGCTAGAAGAAGTGGCAGCAAAATGGACAGTATTGAAAGCTTTGTCTATCTGGGAAGTTTCTTTTCGTGGAATCATGAAGCTGTAATGTTACTGCAAGGAGAATACAGCTGCTTGAAGCTGTGGGTGACCTGAAGCCGATATGAAGAGACGAGGGGTTTCCCAAGAAACAAAAAAAATGATTTGATCAAGATATATAGGTTTTAAATTCACCCTGCGCTGTGGTGGTGTCAACGTCTGAGAAGGCTGAGACTGCTGGCCGTTCAGTTAAAAGGCTGTTTGTGGTCATTTGGTGAGACCGTGCCAGAAATAAATAAGAAAAAGAAGAGATGCAGAAGACTGCTTCTTCCATGAAAATGGACGCATCTGTTGGATGAAAAGTGACTTCTTACTAACGTCTGTGCTTTTGGCCTGGCAAAAGGGTGCAGACCGAAAGATTTATGCAGGAGACAGCTGCGTGACTCCAGAAACACTGGAGATCTAAGAGGGCAATATGCTGATGGCACGGTGCAAAGTGCACTGGTTGTAGAGTTCATCTAAGATTTGCCCCTATGTGGAACAGACAAGTGGAGAGTAGAGAAGAGGTATTAGATGAGAAAAATGTGGCTAATGCTTCTTCTCTGAATTACAGATTAAAATGGAGTGAGAATTATTATAAATGGAATATACAGAGGCAGCTGGATTATAGAATAAGATGAACTTAATTGTCCGTGTATGTAAAATGTTGTCTTCATTGCAATGTTCGATTAGTGAAAGACTAGATCCATTGGTTGTTGCTACTGATGCTGCATATTCAGATGAGGACTATGGCAGTTATCATAATCTGTGTGTTAATGTGTAGAATACTATTTGCCGGTAAGTGGATAGTCTCACAACTTAATGTGCTGTACAACTTCCTGCATATCCTAAAAATAACTGAAGTCTATTACAAAAATATTTTAATAACTCCTTGAATATATTAGGATTTTTTTTATGTTGGCATTTTATTTATTTTTTTTTTTTATATAGAAGAAAATCTTAGAACTCTTAGGTTTACCAGAGGTTTAGGCTCACCACTTTTCTGAGTGGTGGTAGCTTGTGTAGCATGTGTTCCTGCAGCATATGGTGCGGCTGCACGGCCTCCTGTATAGATCAGGGATGAGTCTTTCCTTAATTTATTTTTCTTTTAGAAGACATGTTTTGCAAGCTAGTAACTGATAAAATTGAAGTGTCAGTCTTTTTCTCCCCTAGCTTTTTGGCAAAACTTAGATAGCTGCCGCTGAACTTTTGTTAAAGTAACTTAAAAATTAATCGTGTGGGGCTGATTTTGGTTCTGGAGTCATTGGGAGGAGTAAAGGCGAGGAGGGAGAATCAAAATGTGAGACATACTGAAACCGTTGAAAGAATTCTAAAGTCACGTTAAATCTTGATTTTTAACAACAAAGGGGGGGAAGTAGCCGGCCCTCCCGACTTGGTAAGGGCTGAGAAGGCAGAACGGACGTTTTTCCTTTGAGATTGTATAATCGACGGACTGAGCATTAGCTACCTCTTCAGTGACTGGGCAAAAGTCTTAGCCTAAGTGTTATTACCAAAGCAGGCGGGGCAGGGGCTGTCGCCGCAGCTTCCTTCCCCGCTCTGGGGCCGGGACGGTGGCCGGGGAGAAGCCAGCTGCTCGGCCCGGCGGTGCGCCTG
>NW_008825521.1:645477-650132 GCF_000699105.1 Pygoscelis adeliae
GTGCCGGTGCCTCCCCCGCAGGAGCGGCGCCATGGCTGCGGACTCGGAGGTGCTGCACTTCCAGTTCGAGCAGCAGGGGGATGCCGTGCTGCAGAAGATGAACCTCCTGCGGCAGCAGAACCTCTTCTGCGACGTCTCCATTTACATCAACGACACCGAGTTCCAGGGGCACAAGGTGATCTTCGCCGCCTGCTCCACCTTCATGAGGGATCAGTTCCTGCTCAATCAGTCGAAGCAGGTGCGGATCACCATCCTGCAGAGCGCCGAGGTGGGCAGAAAGCTGCTGCTGTCTTGTTACACGGGTGCCCTGGAAGTCAAGAAGAAGGAGCTGCTGAAGTACCTCACCGCCGCGAGTTACCTCCAGATGGTTCACATTGTGGAGAAGTGTACCGAAGCTTTGTCGAAATACTTGGAAATCGACGCTTCCATGGAGAACGGCGGTCAGGCTGCAGAGAGGTGCCATTCATCAGACTCTGAACTGAGAAGCGGGGATGACGTTTTAGATAAAGATTGTGAAATAATTGAGATCTCTGAAGACAGCCCAGCGAACGTAGAATGCCCCGTGAAGCAGGAGAAGGGGGACATCTCGCGGCCTGTAGTGCAGAGCTTGATCTCGGAAAGAAAGGACACAAAGACCCCAGAAATATCAACGGTTGAAATCGGATATAAGGATGATGAAATCTGTATCTTCAGGATGGATTCTATGAGCGTAGCCAATGTAGAAAATGAGCATTTTCCTCAGCCTTGCACTTCCTCTAAAACAAATTTATATTTTCCAGAAACCCAGCACTCCTTGATAAATTCTACAGTTGAAAGCAGAAATACAGAAATGTCAGGAAATCACTTTCAGGCTTTCGTCAGTGACAATCCAGAAGGAACTTCTAGTCTGATGAACGGGTTCCAGAGCCTGGACGATTCTGGCAGTTCATGGCGGCACCAATGTCCGAAGTGTCCGAGGGGATTTCTGCATCTTGAGAACTATCTTAGACACCTAAAAATGCACAAACTCTTCTTGTGTTTGCAGTGCGGCAAAACGTTTACGCAAAAGAAGAATCTCAACAGACACATACGGGGGCACATGGGCATCCGCCCCTTCCAGTGCATGGTGTGCCTGAAGACCTTCACTGCCAAAAGTACGCTTCAGGACCACCTGAATATACACAGCGGTGACAGGCCCTACAAGTGCCATTGTTGCGACATGGACTTTAAACACAAGTCTGCTCTTAAAAAGCATTTGACTTCTGTTCATGGAAGGAGTAGCAGCGAAAAACCAAACCTGAACACTGTTACAAAAGTTAAAATAGACTATGATTAACAGATGGCTGGATGTGGAGCCAGGCTCCACAAAAAGCTCCTGCCTAGTGAAATTCTAGATGAAATTCTAGATGCAGATCCCCACATAATGGAGAGAAGCACAAATATGTGACTGGCGGTCAAAGACAGGCCTTGCGAGCAGCAAACTTGCCTGCCGTATTGAGGTTGCTATTGCTGTAAGTGCAAAAAAGGTGTTTACTAGTTGAAAGTAAACTGCAAAATACGGGAAATTATTTCATGCTTCTCTTCTATTATCCTGGACACATTCTAATTCGCCCCCCCCCCCCGATTATGCACTCCCCTGTTTCAAGGGCAGACACTGCCGATTTTCAAACTATTACTGATACTGCAATAAGCTGAAGCCTGAGCTGTGATGTTCCTGATCTATAAAGGCTAAGGAAAGGGGATGTTTATTAAGCAAATAAGTCATTCCCACCCAGTTCATGTACCATCTATGGTGAAATCATCTCCTTACTTGCCCAAACTTTGCTAGATCTTTCAACGGAAAGAAGGCATGTTTTCATACGTCTGTGATACTTAAGAAAGAACACACAACAAACAAAAAATAATCAAAAAATAAGGAAGCTTTCAAATTGCCTCTTGCAAATAGAGAATTGGTAAAAGAGAAAGAAACAAACAGTATTGCCTTGCAGTTCATTTTTAACTGGATAGTCTCATTAGAAGGACTTGTGTTCAGTTTTATGAATGAGTTCTGAATTTTTCTAAACTTCTTTCTTCTGATCGTTTTTTTCTGTCATACCAGTGTTTTGCACCTGTATTTGACTAATTCTGATTGTTAGTCCTGTTTGTTGAGTTGTAACATTTGCCTTCATTTTTTACACATCTTAGATACATACAGTAACGTGAAAAATTAAGCTGTGTGCTGTTATGTAATAGCCGTTTCTATGTTAATTTTGAAAAACAATCCTTTACATCTTACTAGGAATGGCTTAGACATAGAGGTCTTCTCATACTCTTAATTCTGTGATACAGTAAAACAGTTAACTGTGTGTTTGGATAGGTGTGTTTGTCAAAGACCACAAGCATCGAAAGCCCTGTAATGCAGACTCTTTATCCTGTACCTGTCTTTGACTGGTATATGTTTCTTCTACTTAATGTGATACGAATAAAGAGTCAATTCAGTTGTTAATATGAAATGACAGTACTTACACTAGATTCTCTCCAATTAGCAAAAAGTAGTAGTTCTTAATCTTGTCTGTATCGCGAGGGTACACTTTCCTTCAAGTTTCAGAAGTGCTGTTACGAAGTTCTTGCTCTGAGTCCAGAAGTCTGGCCTGTGTACTCCGTAACCTGGCTGTTTTTAAAATGCAAGACAATAGTTTTCAATGTCAGTTAACAGGTTTCACTTACTTTCCTTCCCTGTGTCTGTGAGTGCACCAGCCGTTGTTTGGGGTTTTATTTATCGGCTATGTGAGGGGTTAGGTGTGTACAGTATCTACCGTGCAGTTTCCTGTTATTATCTGTAATAGGCATTGCTGTCTTCATCTACTGGAAATTTCAGTTGAAGCGTTTTTAAAAACTTGTTTCGCGAGGGGTTTTTTTAAGCTCTTCATCTGATGTTACTAACACTTAAAGTACATCTTAGTTGGATAGCAGCAATATTTGCAGGTCCCAGTTCATACTGGTCCTTTTTGTGGTAGGCAGCTTATGTCTTTCTCAAAACCCCTGTAGTCTAAATAGGCAAGTAGTGCGTTCTGAAGCCGAGCACGCCACTAGTGCCGTATTCCTCAAAAAATTCACGAAAATGTCTGACTTTACATAGACAGTTGACTTGTGAAGGACTCCATTGTATTGGATCACTGGAAAGGTGTGCGTGCCAAGTCTGCACACCTGGGTGTCCCTATGAATAATGACAGAAATGACACCCCCAGAGTAGGTAGCTAGAGTAACTGAATTAAAGTCACCTGTTTTATCCAGTACGTCAAGCATAAGGCCCAACCTTTCACAATCTCTGCTATTATTTCATACTAAAAGTTGATCATTTGCTTTATTTTGGTGATTTTTAACTATAGTAATTGTCATGACAATTACTATAGCTAAAAGGTTTGGTAGTCATTTATGGTGCGACTGCCTGACATTTTGCAAAAAAAAATTGCATTTTATAGCATTGTCTTCCGTTTGCATTCATTAGTCTGTCACTGTTTACGGCCTTTTTGACCTTGTGATTAGTATTGTTTGCTTGTTTTTCACAGAATACCATTCATTTGGATTCTTATCTGCATAAAAACTAAGACACTGGTTTTCAAAAGCATGCTAGTACCTGCACTTGCTCTTACTGCATTTACAGCTGTTAACTTGGATATACGTACAGGTTTGTATGTAGCTTTTCATTTGTGTCCACAGACTGACTTAGTTACTTAAACTCCTTCATCCTTGGAAGAGGTCATAAAACAAGGCAAAAGTTTACTTCCCTCCCCTCATCCTTTTTACATTGGGCTGCTGTTACTGTAGTTCAGTAAATAAATGTATTGTGCATTTATGGGACAGATGTGGTTCAACTGTGTTTTTGTTCAGTTAATATGCATTTTCGGCAGGTGTACGGTTATCACCGGTAACACTTCAAAAGATCATTCCTTGTTCTTTGTTAGACTGGTTTTTATAGGTGTATGCATGGGTATTTCCCTGTGTGTCAGAGGGGAAACAGAGGCTGATCTTTTGAAGTGCATCTTCCGTGGGAGCAGCATTGCTAGTTATTTTGGTTTGCTCTTGTATTGCATGTAAACATGAGAGGGAGTTGTGTTGTGTGGCGGGCCAACAGCATGTTCTGTTCAGTGGCTAGAGTGTCTTGGTAAGCTTTGTGAACAAAAACTGATTTTGTGCACATGTTCACATTAGTGTTTCCTCTCCCCTGTCCATACATGTAACCACTTGTCCTGTCATAACACAATAAATGAAATGCAAACAAGACATTGTTTCAGAAATACATATGCTTTCTTCTAATCAGAGTTAAATAATTCTGTGCATACCTTACTTAGTATTTACTATTTTGGCTTGCTATAGTGAGTAAACAAGATGATGTAAACGAAATACGGCGTTCAAGTGGCAATCATTTAGTAACGCGTTTTTTCTGTCCTTCAGAAGGGTCTATCGGCAGCACCTACTTGTCGGACGAACGCTTTCTCCTCAGAAATCACAGCTCTGCGCCGCCTTGGCCTTGATTAAAACACCCGTTTTGATCTTTGTGAGCGACCAGGGACGTGAGGTGCAGCCCCCGGGCTTTTCTCTGGGGTTGGCCTGTGGTAAAGCTGCAGCCCAGGCGCTCCCGACACCGCCTCGGTACCGCGCCGGCCCTGAGGTGGCCTCGCCGGGCCGGCGGCGGC
>NW_008825521.1:651180-678624 GCF_000699105.1 Pygoscelis adeliae
TTACCTCGCTGGCAGACCTTTCGGGGCGCCGCAGCACCAAGCCGCCAGTTCTGTGGTGTCCTCCGGTACGGAGGAGCGTTGCACCGGTATCATGAGTATTCCCGCTCTTGTGGAGCCGTGCTTTAGGGTAATGGTGGAGGAGAGTCATGGTGGAAAACAGGCCCTAGAATTGCACCCATCGCGTCACGCTTAACGTGTCTTAAACAAAAAATCTAAACAACTGAGCAGGGAAAGCGTGTCCTGTTTCTGCTGATGCTTGAGGTGCACTGAGGATTTTAAGTTAAGTGTAGAAGTCGGCACAAAGCATAGAAAAGGGCAGCAATGTGATTGGAGAGAGATGAGTATTCGGTTACAGTCGGGGCTCAAAGTGGACTGGCATGTATCTTTAATGAGGGAAAATAATGACAAACTTTAGGCTGGCAACCAGGAAAATTTCTGACGTAGGTCTGTTTCACTTTAAGTGCAAGCTTAGGATTTTGGTTGGGTTTAATTGTAATTGCTGTAGCTACTCTTGTGATCGTTCTTTCATGCCCGTTATAGCTATATCAGAATGTTGAAACAAAAATTAAAAACAGTCCTTCAGATTACAAGGGTCTAAATTTGTAATTGTGGCAGAAAAGATTTTCTCATTTTAAATGAGAACCAACAAGTACAATTGTAAATCTTCTGAATCAAAATACTGTTGTTTGACCTTTGGTCTGTGTTAAACATCTGTGGAAATTCTAGAAATGGAAGCTTGTGTTGCTAGTATAAGTATTATTCTGTGAAGCACTGAATTCTTAATTTTTGTAATTAATCACTTTCCCGAGACCTGCATGCCTTGTTAATGAACTTTTTCTTGTTTCTGCAATGTAAGCAAAGCTTTCCACAAGAAAAGGTTTCTTATTAACTCGTGTTCCTGTCTTGTTTGAGGTCATGGCCATTTCTCTCAAAAATATTAAATGCCAACAATTGTAGTGTCAATGCTTGAGATGTCCCAAACTTAAGTCCTACTCTTGAGTGTTGATCTTTTCTTTTTTTTTTTTTTTATTTAAGGCTGGTTTGATAAATAATAGATAGAATATTTACAGTATCCAGAGGGTAATAGCTAGTAGCATTTTTGTTAGGTGTATGGTACATTTTGTTTGGTAAGATTTTGTATACCCCTTGATGGGATGAACAGAAGTGGTCTTTCCTTACTGACTGGACAATCCTAATGAAAGGGAAAAAACTATATCCGTGGGCATATTCAGCTATTCTGTACAAACTTTAAAAAGGCTTTCCGACTCCGATGGAACCCTCTGTTTTCTTGCTTATGTCTCAGAATGGAATTGGTATTTGATTAAAATTATTTGAAAAATGTTAGAATACGGAATTTCTGTTTTGTAAAATGTATAGTTGAAGCATGGAGGTCGTGCTAAAAAAAAAAGGCATGGGAAGCTAAGCCATACTTGAGAGTCCTTATTCTCGGAAAGTATTAATGAAGAGTAAGGAATTCTTGAGTGTATTTCTTCCTGAAGAAATACATATCGTGTCAAAATAGGTCTGCTTAGTTTTAGATTCCCTTTCTCTGCGTTCGGTGTAAGTTCAGCTGATTTTGGTGGCAAAGAAAATTTTTCGTTTATTTGCCCTTCAGTTAGTCCTGAAAAGTCAATACTGTTACAGGAGCTGAATTGGTATCAGGCTTGTGGCAAGGACAAACTGTCCTTTCAGTGACACCTACGAAACACAGAAAAAGCCCCACAGTGGCATTACATAATTATATAGGAAACTTTTAAAACCTAGTAACAGGATTTCTGCTAGCAACACTTGAACAGGAAAGAGCAGGTGTGAACTGTTGAGGATACACTGACTGTAGTGTTGACCGGGGAGGGGGGATTTACCTCTGAATTGAGTGAACCTTGGCAGTCACCGAGCAACCACAAACTTAAATTTGTATTAGTGAATTGTACCACTGTTCATAGGGAATTATTCTTCAGCCACATGTTTTAGGGAGGCAGAGGAGATCTAAGCTTTAATTTTTTGAGAAGATAGCAAATGAAGCATCCCATAGCTGTTTTGGCAAAACATAATCTGGATAGAGATATATATTCTAGTATGTCACAAAGTTTTCTCTTGATAGTTTTCTGGAATTTAAATTGGCCTGTAGATACTCCTAGTAGCGTTAACATTCAGTGAAAAAATTGCATTGAAATACTATTTTTAATGGTCATTAAAGACCTGCTTTATATATAGAATTTGCACGTGATACAGAGATTTACATGTGACAGATATTATGGAATACAGAAATAAGCAAGTCTGCTCTGTAAAGAGGATTTATTTTAATTTCAAGCTGTCATAGCTGAATGATGCAAAGCTATTATGGGGATGGCCCTTTTCTAAGCCTTTAATGAAGCTAGTTTTTTAGATCTATAGATGATGGCTGTTGAAGAGAAGTGAATAAAAGATTCTAGCCCCTTCAAAGAATTGTTTAATACTGATAATTTGATTACGTGGACACTTAAGTTTTTGACCTAGTCAGGATGCTTTCAGAACGACATAACTTAGGAAGGAAGGCTTGAAAAAGCTACCTCCTTGCAGTGCAGACAAAGTGCAATTAATCTGCATAAATGGAAAATTGTAATGGAGATCACTTATAAAATACCATGATCTCTGCAGTCAATATTAGAAGCAAGTCAATATCAAGGACTCTTTAATTTAGTGATTAAAAATCAATTGAATTCTAAGATTTAGACTTAAATCCACAGTGGGATTGTAATTGGACTACCTTAATTTGTGAAAATGCCATATAATCCCACAAGTTTTTCAAGGTTTTCCTTCATCTGTAGAGAAGGCTTTTCTTTGTTCAGCTCTGACAGAATTATTCCATGTCGCATTCTTGTACAAGCTCTGCCTATTAGACTTTCCTTTGCCCGTGTCCCACGAGGGACCTGATCAAGTAGGCCTGAGCAGAGCAGACCTAACATGGAGCTACAAGACTGCCACTTCTGTTCAGAAACATGGCTGCTGGTGGTACTGCTGCTTCTCTTTTTTTACTAGGCATTTGCCTAGGCTATGGGGGAGCTCAGTTCAAGCCTTCAACCCTTCCTTTGAAAAGGGATGAAACTTGCATATCTCGCATTTTGGTAAATGCCCTGACTCCGGGCAACGTGCAGCTTTGAAGGGGTTCGCTCCCTACCTTGTGTTGAACCTGTTCGAAGAGAAGAAAGTTTTCTTAGGCTGAGACCCATGCTCGCCATGCCTAGGAATTGGGGCATATAGCTGGGGAGGAGGCACTGAATTTTTTTGGTCCTTGCTCAAAGAACTATACCTAGGCTTGATCCGATGACTGATTAGTAAAAATGCACAAATGATCTTTACAAATGAAGGAAAATCCAAGTCGTCTGCTTGGGCAGCTGAAGACTAGGCTGCAGTTGTCTTTGAATATTCAGTCCTTTTATGTGTGAGGAATAGCTTCAAGGGGAGGGACTGAAATTGCCCCGTCTCTAAACGCGTGTGTTTGGATGCTTCTTTGTAAGATGAAAACATGGGTTAAAAGTATTTAAAAATAATTGAATTTGTATCTCTTAGTGTAGGTGAGAAATCTAGTCACTGAATTAAGATGTGAGGCAACACCAGCACCACTAACTAAAGAATATCCCTTTCTCTGTTTTTGTGTAAAGTTGTTGAACTACTGAGGTCGTTAGCTTCTGATGTGGGGAAGTCAACATCTCCTGGTGTTAGGCATCTAAGCCCTGGATAAAGGTAGACTTCAAGATAAAGCATTGTCATCAGAATTTCTAATTAGCTAGTCCCGGCAACGTTCAGCTCAGTGTGCTGGTTCAGTATCCTGCCGTGGGGTTCTGAAACCTCTCCTTGCCTTGCTTAACAAGTACTGATACTGAACTCAGGAGGCCAAGCGCCAAATGTTTGGCATTGCTCTTCATAGATCAAGCCTTCTGTTTTTAAAGGTTTGTTGGAATTCCTGCAGGTTTGTGTCATGTCCCTACCTTCCAAATAGCCCTTTATTATATCTGAACAAAATGTGGTAATTTTTGGCTGGGTTCTGGTTGGCTGGTGCGTATATGCTGATAGATCAGAAAAGTAGGCAGAACAGACGGATAACTGCTGAGCCTGGTGCTGTAGCCTCTCCTGGGAAGCGTGCGAACTTGGACCTTTCTCCAGATACTATTTCATGGAATGTCTATGCATTTCAGACATGACACACTAGGCTTGCTCAAAAATGGTCCAGGGGTCCTGAGGTTCATGTGGGAGAGGAACAGGCTAATAGAAAGCATGATCACCTAAGCTTGGTTTCTTTAGGAAATCAGGATTAAGTGATATTTATCATGTCCAAAGGTTGTTGAGTAAGTACAATAACTTGGATTAGTTGTAAAGAATGTCATGGGATTAGGTAGCTAAAAATTAGTGTAAAATAAGAACATCTAAATTTTACAAGTTCTATCATTTGTATATGGTACAGCTGTTCAAGAAAGGTTTTGGGGCTTCACCCCACACACATCCCCTTCCAGTTTCGTAAAATATTCTGGTCTAAAATTATCATGAGAAATTCAGTCATTTGTCATTGTTACTCCACTCCATTGCAACCATTACTGCAGTGGGAAAATATTACTGTATTAGAAACAAAATTAACTGTAATATTTTTTATTTATTATGTAATTTCTGAACTTAGGCTTGTGCATTTTTCAGTTTGTCATCTGAAGTATTGCTTCTAACAGTAATACTGTAAAATTTATTGTAACTGTACTATGTAAACATCTTTTAAGTAAAAACTACCATGTCTTTTCAAACTGTTTACCTTGTATGTTTGGCCAGCTTCTGTATCAGCCATTTCTTTGGGATTTTTTGTTTTTGCAGGGTGCTTCTACTTCGATGGGGAAAAGAAGCCCTGTGTATGTGTAGAGATAGATAGCGTATCTGCCAGAATGAACAGCTAGACCAAGGGTAGTTGGACTAACTGAGTATGCTGCCTGTTAAAAACAAACCCAAACTGATTTCTAGTTTACCTTCTCTGTTATGCTCTCTTCCTTGTGTTTGCTCAGTTTACAGCACTGGAGCAATTTGTTCTTCAAGAGGACATCCCTGAAATACATTGTTTCTGACAAGGAGCAAGAATCTATTAAACATTTGGCTTATGCTTTTTGTAGAAGTTGACGTGATAATTAGGAGGTGTGAGATTGTTTTCTTAACACACTGGAGTGCAAGAATGGCAGGATAGCTGGCATGCTTAACAGAGTATGGAGACTTCCTCTGTGTATGGCTGCTTGAAGTTCTAGGAGTTGAAGCCTTTCCCAGCTGTTTGCTGATTTAATTAGATTTTTTTCCTGTCAAGAAATCTGAAGGTCAACACATGCTTAGTAGAAGCTGTCATTTATGATGATTAAATACTCTGAGATGGATCTTTAAAAATTGGTGGTGCACACTTTTAAGAATCTGTTGTGTTTCATTTCTGTGCTGGTCAGGAAAACAAACAACTATATTTTAAAAGCTTGTAAATAAAGAGGTGGCTGTTTCTTGCAAGTCTCTGAAGTATCTGTGGAAACTGAATGTGGGTGCTGTCTCAGAGCAGAGATTCCTGCATCTGAGATAATTAATGAGTGGTGTGGAAATAGAGACTGTTTATTAGGAGATTGTTAGTGACCAACAACATAGTAGCAATTGAGCTGTGTGTGTACTAGCCTTTCCTTAAACTTTTCCCTGTGTGAGTCATGGTAGTAGCACACTTCCCAGAGTCATCAGGTTTGTGCTGTTACCTGTGTCGTGCAGTCAGACAGGTGAAGAAACACTGATAGCGTTCCTAGGTCAGCAGTAGCGTTGGTGTTAGTATCTTGACATTTCTGGTAGTGCTGGCAAAAAGCTTCAAGGGAAGTGTTTACTGCGAGGCTTTGCACTACGGTTCTGTGCATCTCTTATCCTGCCGTTTTGGTAGGGAAGCTGGAGTAGACGTGCTAAAGGAAATGGTGGGATTCTTTATAGAGGAATTAAAAATCTTTCTAGGCATGTTGGCTCATTGTTTGGTTCTGCTTTTATTTGTTTTGCTTTTGAATTTCCTTGGTTTAAAAGACATATGTAGCAATAGCAGATTAAAGAGGACTGCAATTTTGTTCATCCCTGTAAGAGCTTTGATTGTGCTTTCCTAGAAGTTGGATGAAAATCTGTTTTGTCCAATGCATGTGAATATTCTGGCTTGAATAGTTGAAAGTGTTACCTCAGCAGTTTGGTTTTGAAGGGACAGGTTCAACTTTCAGTTTGTTGTGTTTTACACTTACTATGGGAATTCATTTGGGGGAAAAATCGCTGCATAATACTGAAATTACTGAGATAAGGACATCTTGTACAAGTATCCTGTTACTAAAAAGGCACTGAATGTTCATAGTACTAAATAGAATTTCTAAACAGATGGTCGTAATTAACATAAAATACATCCACAGATCGAGTTTATTTGGTGTTCTAGTAATTATTTCAATGGTCTGATACTTTAGCATTAATTAAACTGTAGCACAGCCAACAATGGAATTACAGTAAAGAGTTACTGAATTCGAATGCGGAGGGGAGATCTCAGCTTCCTCAAAACTACCTTTTTTCCATCATCGAAGGAAAAAAAAAATAGAATGTTAAACATGTAATTAAAACATTTGTGTATTTGCATTTCTAACAAGCTGCTAGGAGAAGCTTGTTCATAGCCTTGAAGTGAACTAACTGGTCTCTAGGTTGCATAGAAAGTCAACATCGTTGCACATTGCAGCAGAGGGTGGGGCTGTTTAGCTCTTTAGATGAAGCTATGAATTTAAAACTTCATGATGAAAGCTTGACTGTAAACGGTTTCGATGAACTTCGGTCTGTTATTTTTTCAAGAACGCAAGTTACATAAGATGGGATGTCTTTCAGAACGATTTCTATAAATCCATATTTTCTTTGGAATACGTTTATGGAAACGATTTGCCTGGTACTACTGCACAGAGTGAGATGGTTCAAGAGAAAAGACTTAATAGCAAGCCAGTTGAAGTTACTGTTTGCTTTATCATAAGTTTTGTCCTAAATACCTGGATTTCAACACATCAGAGATTTTCTGGCTGTGAGTTCATGGAAGTGGAGTTGCACTGTTGTGTAAGGTAGAGATGTGAAAAGCAAAATTGAATACAGCAATCTCTGCCCCTGAGTGCTCCGATGGGTTCTTGGGAGAAAAGGGGGAAGTAACACAATCATAAAACTAAAAACTATTCTCTCATTCTTTTAGTGTTTTCTTATGATTCTTAACTTTTGTTAACTGATTTGTCTTTGCAGAAAGAGAAAATGTGTCTTGGGAAAAAAAAAAAAGCAAAGCTGTGTTTAGTTTGGTGTCTGATTAAGTCTGAATAAGATCTGCAGAAGAAAGGCATTGTTCTACTTCACTTCAAATGGAAAAAACATTTTAACACCCACCCCCCCCCCCCCTGCAAAAAAAAAAAAACCAAAATCTGTGTCTTCTCCCCACCCCAGGCCCATTCTACAACCAGGGAGTGCTTTCAGGGTTTTGAAAACTTGAGGTTAGATGAGATAGTGTGAGAGATGGTTACCGTGATTCATGCCTTTACGCTTTCTGTGCCAATAAATGTCGTCTTCTTCCTACGCTAAAGGTGTATTTAATCCTGTGAGAAGAACTTTAATGCCGTTTATTGTGAGTAGGTTTGACTTCAACTTATGGTAGTGCGCATTAATTCAGTTCATGAGCCTTTTTTGATACAATTATTAAACTAGCACAAAGTTGGGTTTTTTGAGTACTTCAACATAAGGATTTGGTTTTATTCTGTAAAATATTGAAATGGTGGGGTTTTTTTAAATTAAAAATCATTCTAAATTAGCAGAAAGCATGTTTTAAATACTCTGTTATTCACTTACAGCTGCCAAAACATAGTACAGTGAAATAATGGTCTGCTAGCCTGCTAAACAAGTGTCCAGCTTCCACAATGCCTGTGCAGGCAGCTCAGTGGACAGAATTTCTGTCCTGCCCAATCTGCTACAACGAGTTTGATGAGAATGTGCACAAACCCATCAGCTTAGGTTGCTCTCACACTGTCTGTAAGACCTGCCTGAACAAGCTTCATCGCAAGGCATGTCCTTTCGACCAGACTGTCATCAATACAGACATCGATGTGCTTCCTGTAAACTTTGCACTCCTCCAGTTAGTTGGAGCCCAGGTATGATTTAAGCAGCTCTTTGTTTTGCCACTTCGTGTTATTACCATTTACATGCCAGTTGCAATACGTGTGCTGATCTTTTTGCCTCATTTTAGTCTAAAAAATGGTAAGACTTTAACTTTGTAACATTTAGAAGTCCATACATACTCTAAAAGCAACTGCACCATTTTCGGGACCATACTCTTCTCATTAAATGAAAACATGTTCCATTAGTTGTAAGCTAAGTCTGGTTTAAAAAGGCTCTTGAACTGTGACTGGAGAAAAATACCTATTAGGAAATAGGCAATTATCTGTCACAATTGTCATTAGGAAAGTGAACCTGCAGATTGCACTTGTTCATCGTACTCTTGCAAGGAATCTCATTTCTACATGTCACATGTTCGAAAGTAGCTAGCTGCTTAACCGAGTTTCAGAAGTGTGTGTGTATAATTTCTTTTAAATATGCATGATGATGGCTTTTCAGTTGCGTTTTCAGACACTGGCTAATCAGGCCAGGAATGTTCCCCGTGCTGTCTCGTAGCAGTGGCAAAACAGCGATTATATAATCAGCACTGCACTTTATGGAGACTAAATAAATCTGTTCACCTTATGCTGATTCATATGCTTTTTCATATTACTCTCGCAATAACACCTGGGTGATGCAGTAAGAAGATGCTTTTTACTTTGCTTTTTAATGTCTTATCACATGCCTTGACACAGCTATTGGTAATAGCGCTATCTATGTCAAAGCGGTTTTGTTTCTCAAGTTCACATGTTCCTTTTTTTTTTTTTTATTTCTAAGTTTGTGTCAAATCACTGCCTTGATCTTACAACATTAATTTTCCTGGTCTCCTAACTTCTTGAAATGTCTTTCAAACAATTGAATGTATTGTGACTAATACGTCTATTTTCATTGTCTGACCTTCTTACTCTACTTTGAGTTTTTCCACCAAGTTAAGTTTGCTAGTTCTTCTCTTTGAAGATTTCAGCATGCCCAGATTATGCTTGTTATTTTCTAACTTTGCATTTGATTTTTTTTCATGTTTTCTTGCCAGTTAATTTTGTCTTAACTTCCCTTGTCTCTCTGTAGTAAGTCATGCTGATCTTGTACATGGATCATCCTCTCAAATCTTGTGTTCTTCATTCATCTTTTAAGTACCTTCTCATTAGACCTTAGCTATTGTTTTCTATCCTACCTTTGTTCTTAATGTGTTGAGTACTAACAAAAATAATCTCTCATCACCCTGATCCTCATCTTGAGTCCTTTTTGTTATTCCTTATTACATTCTACATACCTTGGGTGGGCCCTGTCTTTTACTTCTCTAAAAAGCAGTGTACATCTGCAGTGTTATGTAATTAACAGTAGTGATGTTGGTGCCATCAGAGGCATATCAGATAGGTCAGCCGGGTGTATATAATTCTTCTCCCCCCTCCTTCCCCTTGCATTTTCTTAGGTACCCGATCATCAGACAGTGAAGTTGAGTAATGTAGGAGAGAACAAACATTATGAAGTAGCAAAGAAATGTGTTGAGGATTTGGCACTCTACTTAAAGCCATTAAGTGGAGGCAAAGGTGAGTTTCAACAGCAGAGTTTTGATGTAGCTTACTTTTAACAGTGTTGTGTTTTCAGCACTGATTTTTAGGCATCAATGGGATAATCCTCTCATTTGTGTAATAAATTTTCCCTTACGTCTTTAAAAGCTTATTCACATCTGTGACACTTGGATTTTTTTAAGTTTACAAAATATTCTTTTTTTTTACTTAATATTTCCTTGGGGCTAACTTTGTACTAAAGCTGAACTTTCATCAAAGGATGGGTTTGATGTCAATTTAAGACTTTAATTAAAATACTTTCTGATAATAAATTACACAGAGTTGCCGAAGAGAAGGGAAGATACCTGTGACTAGTATCCCAAGTCGTAGAGAAAGACACATACTATTAGACATTTTTGTTTGTCTTATTCAGGTGAACTAATCTGATTAGAAGCAATAGTTTGCCTTTTCTCAATTTCTTTGAAGGTGTTGCAAGCTTGAATCAGAGTGCACTGAGCCGTCCAATGCAAAGGAAGCTTGTGACGCTGGTGAATTGTCAGCTGGTGGAGGAAGAGGGTCGGGTTAGAGCTATGAGGGCAGCTCGATCACTGGGAGAGAGAACAGTTACAGAACTGATCTTGCAGCACCAAAATCCTCAGCAGCTTTCTGCCAATCTTTGGGCTGCTGTCAGGGCAAGAGGATGCCAGTTTCTAGGACCAGGTAAAGTACCTGTAGAATCTGCGACAGAGTATATTTAGCTATACCTTTTCTTAAAACAAAAAACATTCTTTGGAAATTTCTTCTGTTTGATTGAAGATGTAATTACTTCTGGTTTTCAACGTTTTGCCAGGGAGAAAGGAGGGAAAAAAAAAAAAAGATACAAGTTAGTATGCTGTTTTAAAGTTGTGTTTGGTTTTTTTTTTCCCCCTTATTAACTGTTCTTTGAAATTGTGAGGAAGTATTTAAAAAATCCTGGCAAAGAAGAGGTACATAACCATGCTTTCTGCACAGTTTGTAATGCAGTGTAACTGTAACAGGGGCTGGTTGTACTGCTGCCTGTTGATTAGAATTGGATAGGAAACTGCAGATGCTCTCTTGTTCATACTTTAGCTGTAAATACAATCAGCCTAACTTTAGTTGCAGCATTAACTTTAAAATTTATAATGATCCTGTTTATATCTTTGATAGAAACAGCAAATTCTTAGTTAAGAATGTTGCTAAAGCAAGCACAGAAATGAGAAGGAAATTATGTTTAAACTGGAAGTAGTCCTCTCGATTCCAGTAACTGATGATAGCATTGCTGTACTGTTCCCATGTTTATTTTATACAGTTTCATGGTGTAGCATTGATGAGATGTCCAAAACGACAAAGGCTACAAGACTGCACAGTGGAGAAAAGTATAAAAACTGCACTACTGATGTGTTTATTACTGAAAATTAGTCTTAGCTCTTTAAGTTTGCTGTGCTTAGAGTGCTTCTTAATACTTCTAAACTAGCAAATTTCTTAATATTTACAAAGATTTTTCTTATGATTAGTGAAATAAAAAGTAATAAGGGATTATGTTCAAGATGATTCAGATGCTCCTACTTATGGTGTTAATATGATAGCCTTGCTGTTTTCTGGCAATATATTTCACTTCCTATCTTTTATTTTTGTGTGTTAAAGCTATGCAAGAGGAGGCACTGAAACTTGTATTACTGGCACTGGAAGATGGCTCTGCACTCTCAAGAAAAGTTCTGGTACTTTTTGTTGTACAAAGGCTAGAACCAAGATTTCCTCAGGCCTCTAAAACAAGCATTGGTCATGTTGTGCAGCTACTGTATAGAGCATCATGCTTTAAGGTAAAATAGCAATATTTGAAGTTTGTCACTGTGAACTAGTGCAGCTCCAGAGAACCCAAGCTAGGATTAGTATTTTTCACCTGTAAAATGTTACATAAATTCAGTTTCTACATATTTAAATAACGTTGACTGTAAGATTTTATCTAGAACTGTCATGAAGTAGTTGTTTGATATTTAAAATTCCCTGCAAAAGGAACAAATGGTCACATGTGGAATTAGCCAGAATAGATTCTGAAATTACTGCCCTCATTATTAACTGCTGCTCATCATCTGGAAATTATCTCCCCTGAAAGAGGCCTGAAGCCTGACTCTGTAGGCGCTCCTAGCCTGCTTCGGGAAGAAGTGAGATGTTTTAATGTAATCGCTTTTGACTTTATTTAGATTCATAAGAGTAGGCCATGGCCAGACATGTCAGACTGGCCCGGGTGCTCTCAAAGATTAGAATCCAATCCCAGCATTCTAAAGAAAACTTTTGGAATACTGTAGTCCTGGGATCTGCTCTAGCTCCAACACCAGGCATGAGAGGGAGACACCATACACGGAGAGTGCTATCAACCTGAGCTCCGACGTTCTGTTCCAACACACTTGCCACTCACTCTCCTTTTTTCTTTTGTCTGTATCTAGCCGCCTTGCACTGAAGAGACTCTTTATTTTTTATATATAGGGGTGGGTTGTTTAAACTGAATAGTCCCACTTCTTATATCTGGAAAAGAGTGAAAAGTTAATTCCATGGGTCTTTTTTCTTTTTGAATCACAGTTAAAAACACGATCATCACAACATCACTAAACTAAACATTAAAATAGTGAGACCTGTTGCTGTCCTTTATGACAAATGTCTTATGTAACCTAAGAGTTTTACTTAACATTTATAGTGGACTCTCAGTTAAATATTCTGTTCTTTAAATGTCAATATCTTAAATTTTTTTTCCTTTGTATTATTTAAGTCACTTCTAGACACTTTCCTATTTCTTTAAGTCATCCTTTAATATTGGGTAGCGAAAACTACTAGTAGAACTACTAAATATCTAACTGTATCTTCTGTGACTCAAGCAAATCTGATTACTTTCCTAGTTGGAAGTAGTGGAATTGGTATAGTTTTGCACCTGTGATCCTGTAAAAACTTGGAAGAGCTGGTTGTTCTGCCTGTGCACTTCTAGTTAAGTGGATGAATACATGGAAGAAAATTAAGTGTATGCTGAATATACAAAAGCAGTACTTTTGTGATTGGTGCTGTGTAACTGTCTTTTTCTGATGGGCTTGGAGATTTTTTTGTTAAAGGAGGAATATTTAACTATTACTATTTATTAGGTCACTAAAAGGGATGAAGATTCTTCTCTGATGCAACTTAAAGAAGAGTTTCGGAGTTATGAGGCTTTGCGGAGAGAACATGATGCCCAAATTGTTCACATTGCCATGGAAGCAGGACTTCGAATATCACCAGAACAATGGTCTTCCCTTCTTTATGGTGACTTGGCACATAAATCACACATGCAATCCATTATTGACAAGGTTTGTCAAAGGGATGATTTTAGTATCTTTGTAGGATTAGATTTGACTATTAAATGTTGTAATAAAAATCCAAGAACTGCTTGAGTTAACTTTTTGTCTTTTAGTCGTATCGAATATTAGTTAAAACTAGAATGAAGGTTTTCTCCCCACTGTAGTGTATTCTTCACATGAAGACATTTTGTTTTCCAGTAGTTGTAAGTCTAACTCCCTCTTTTGTGTCTTGTGATGAAGCTTCATAGGGCAGATTCTGAGCTGAGAAATTAAATTTCTCTCCACTGATACTCTGTATATGCCATCTGAAGACACTACATATTGCATTTAGAAACCAGTTTAATGAAAATCTTTTTAAGATGAGTAGTTCACAATTATAAGATGCAGCACACTAATGCTCACTTTGTTTTCAGCTCCAATCTCCAGAATCTTTTGCAAAGAGTGTACAAGAATTGACAATTGTCTTGCAGCGCACGGGGGATCCTGCAAACTTAAACAGGCTGAGGCCTCATTTAGAGCTGCTGGCAAACATAGATCCAAATCCAGGTATGCAAATCAAGCTTTTAAAACATTTATTGATATTTTTTGTACCTGGCAAAGTAAATTATTAAGATGATAACCTCCATTCCTGGTTTCAAAATTCCCATTAATTAACATAGTATATCATAAACTCTTCTTCAGGGCTCTCTGAGCTCTGTCCTAGTACTTGGTGTTTTGAAGTACTAGAAGAGTTGCCTCTTATTTATGATACTACTGGAATTATTGACAGAATGACAAGCCTGCTTTTAATAATTTTAGATGCAGCATCTCCAACATGGGAGCAGCTGGAAAATGCAATGGTTGCTGTAAAGACTGTGGTACATGGACTGGTGGATTTCATTCAGAATTACAGTAGAAAAGGTCATGAAACTCCACAGGTAACTATATTCGATTGTTGTATTATATGTCTTAATGTACATTTACTGAAAGATGCGACTTTGAAAAATTACTATTGATTTGACATATTTATGGCCTTTTCTGTGGAATAACTGATCATACTGTTATTTACTGCCTTTAGATTTTGAGAACTTAACATTTCTGAACATGGAATGCAGCAGAGCTTGCTGTAGTGAGATCCATACAATGGCAGAGTACTTAGCCCATCAACAAGAAATTTCCTTATTTTTCTGATTAAAGATGCAAAATGTAAAAGCATATCATGGATGTGTTTGTGTATTTATGTAAACGTGTATTAGATTGTAAGTGGAACATCTTGTGGTTTTGTTTGTTTTTCTTAAAGCCACAACCAAATAGCAAATATAAAACAAGTATGTGCCGAGACCTTCGACAGCAAGGGGGATGTCCAAGAGGAACAAACTGTACATTTGCTCACTCTCAGGAAGAGCTTGAAAAGTGAGTGTGGGAGACTTCTTTCTTTTTTTTTCTTTTCAATTTAAATCCAAACAATCTCCATAGAATTTTGAAAACAGTTTCTTCTGTACATGTATTCATTCGGAAGGATCTGTGAATCTCTTGAAGTGACAACTCTTTACATGAAACCGAAGGTATAGTAAAGCAATATCTGTAAACTAATTCCAGGTTTATTTTTTATTTTACCCCATATGAAGTAAAATTTCCTTTCCTGAAACTGAGTCTAGGCTCAGTGTCTGTCAGGGTTTGGTTATATCACCTACAGGAGAAAGAATGTTAATTACATTTTGATTGATTAAGGAATAAAGTGAGTTATTTAGTATGCAACGTATGCATTCTTGAAGCTGTTTTCACCCAAATCCATTTTCAAAGAACTACAGAAGTGGATCTTATAAGAGGAGAGATGATCTTTGGTTACAAGGAAGACATTGATGTTCTATTTACAGATTGTTGAAAATAAGCACCAGTTTAAAGTCCTGTAATTTTTTAATATCATGTTCCTCTCAATCCCTTCCTTTTGCTAGTTTTACAAACGTATTAAACTGTACAATAAGCACGTTTTAAATCGTCTCTCTTCTGTGTGTCTGTACATGTGTTTGTTTATAGATACCGCTTGAGGAACAAAAAAATCAGTGCAACAGTGAGAACATTCCCCCTTCTAAATAAAGTTGGCGTAAATAGCACCGTCTCAACCACAACAGGAAATGTAATTTCTGTCATAGGAAGCCCTGAAGCAGCAGGGAAGATGGTGCCAAGTACTAACGGAATAGCTAGTCTAGAAAGTGGTGTTCCCCAATTGATCCCTCGCTGTGCGGACACCTCCTTGAGAGCTTTGGAGAACACCAAGAAGGGAGGGAAGACTGGAGCCAATGGCCAGAATGTTTCTGGATCCCCTACAGAATCACTACCTGAAAAGTAGGCAACTTTTTTCATTAAGATAACTAAGCACAACATTTTGCTTTCAGATTATCATGGAGTTTGTGGATGGCAAACAAACAGATACTGAATTCTGGTCCTGGCTTGCAGTTGTTGCTGGTGCTCACTGGCTGCAGAGTTATGTAAGATCTTGTAGTGCAGTACAGATACCATTATACAAAGTCTGTGGATTCAAGCTGTCAGAGCCAGCATCTGTTGTTTTAGCTGTTGACTATTCCCATGCAATATAGATAAAATGGTAAATCTCTCCCTTCATCTTTTATTCCGTTGTTCTTAGCCTGGTATCTTACTTATTATTGGGTTATTACATAAAAATAAAACAAAAAACTTGCACTCAAAATTTGACATTTCCTGAAACCAAGAAGGGTGCACGTGCTGTATTCCCTTAATAATCCTGGAAACCTTCTAGTTTTGGGGTTTTCCCTTAAAAAATTTTTGGATACTTCTCCAGAAAGCACTGAGCTTCTAAACAACTTTTCAAAGCCTTTGTCTTTACCAGAATACACTTACAAGTGGCGTGTAAGCTTCTGGGTACGTACCAAAACATTATATCCACTTTTGAGTTCTTTTAGGAGAAAGGCTGAGATGTAATAATAGTATCAGTTTGGGGTATGAAAAATAAAATTCCGGAGGAAATGACATAGCCCAAATTTCCACATTACACAGGAGTGTACGCGAAGAGATGACTAACTGAAATAAGTAAAGATCTTCTTAATCATTTCTTGGTAATCCTTTTCAGTAAAATTGGTTCTCCACCCAAGACTCCTGTAAGCCAGACAGCAGCTACCTCAGCTGGTCCTCCTAATATTGGAACAGAAGTTAATTCTGTGCCTCCAAAATCCAGCCCGTTTGTTCCCAGAGTACCTGTCTACCCTCCACATTCTGATAATGTTCAATATTTCCAAGATCCCAGGACTCAGCTGTCATACGAAGTTCCACAGTACCCACAGACAGGTGAGTGAGATGAGCACTGAATCAAAAATAGCTCTGAACTTTTCTCTAGATAAGCCTAAATGCTGAGAAATAACTTTTGTCTCAGTCTTGTGGATTTTTTTTTAAATATCAGCTGAATCTTCACTTAAGGGAATACTAATGCTGGTCCGTTGCTGAGTATGGGAGGAATATGTGGTTTGCTCCCAGTTGTTGGTGGTTCTTGTCTTTGTGTGCTGTATGTTTTGCAACTTGTACCTCAGCGTCCAGAAGAACTTGAACCTCAAGGTCTTTCATCTACTTTTTCCTTTGTTAGCATTTAATTGCATTTATTTTGGCTTCCTCACCTCATGCCCTATCCATGAGGGTATCCATAGACAGGATTCAGACCCAGAGGCATCGCATGCTTCTACTGGGAGACTTCTACATCTTTGTGCTTGCTCAAATGTTTTTGAAAGGTTTCAGTAATCTTTTTAGGTTGTAGTGTGCATGTTTATATTCAAGCAAACAATTAGGTGTTACAGCATCAGGTCATTCACAAGCTCTCAGAACAAAAGGTAGAGGTGTTCAGACAATCCTCTCCAAAGAAAAAAGAATAAGCCAAGTGTGAAATGGTTATTCATGGACCTTTTGAATTACTTTTTTTTTTAGCAATATAGCTTTTTATTTTAGAGAACTATTTTAACTTCCTATATAAAGAAATGCTGAAGATGCTGTCTTTTCAGTTACATAGTTATACCATAGTACATAGGAGCAATGGCAGAGAAACTCCATTTTCTAAATTGGGTCAAGGTGGTAAAGGGTCAGCACTACATCTGCAAATATGGTTGTCATACATGAAATTACATTCAACAGAAATATGATAGGGTCAGTAACAGGTTTGTAAAGTGTGACTCTTCATTCTCTAAAAGTACTTATCAACACTATTTACAGTTTTAGAAGGTGTAAAACTCTGGGTCATTTTTGGTTACATTAAATATGCCTTTTTCCAATTTTTAAGGATATTATCCACCACCTCCAACAGTACCAGCTGGTGTGGCTCCCTGTGTTCCTCGCTTTGTGAGGTCCAATAACGTTCCAGAATCCTCCCTCCCACCTGCTTCCGTGCCATATGCCGATCATTACAGTACATTTCCCCCTCGAGATCGACTGAATTCTCCTTACCAACCTCCTCCTCCGCAGCCGTATGGACCAGTTCCTCCTGTCCCTTCTGGAATGTATGCTCCAGTTTATGACAGCAGGCGCATCTGGCGCCCACAGATGTACCCACGAGATGATATTATTAGGAGCAATTCTTTACCTCCCATGGATGTGATGCACTCATCTGTCTATCAGACATCATTACGTGAGAGATACAACTCTTTGGATGGGTATTACTCTGTGGCTTGTCAACCTCCAAACGAACAGAGGACTGTGCCTTTACCGAGGGTAAGTGAGAGCCAGAAAGGGAGTGATGTAGTCTTGATTCTGAAGGTCATTACTGAAAAGTTGGTAAATAATTAGCATAGACCTCTTCTGTTTATTTGGGGTTACAGTGATCAAGACGTGTGACCTGGACAAAGTTCTTGTTTTGTTTTTAACCATAATAAAATGGGCTTGTAAAACAGACCACTTTAATCTGGATTAGGACCAGAGCCCCTCTGCCTCTTTAATTCCCATGCATGTTGCTTAAATTAATTATGTATTTGAGTTGCCATACATGGGCCAGGTTCTCCCCCAAATCCTTGTGAAATTCTTCTAGGGATATTCCCCCCAAGGGAATTTGGGGGTCCAAGTGTGTCCCCTGCAAGTATTTCCATTTTACAGGTTAGAGTATGATAGGATATACAGTCCTATATTTATTATTGCTAGGAGCCTTGTGGTCATTTGAAGACTGGTTATGATGAGCAATTAAGACGGAAGCCAGAGCAATGGGCGCAGTACCACACGCAGAAAACTCCTCTGGTATCGTCAACCCTTCCTATGGCAACACCATCTCCAACACCACCTTCTCCTCTCTTCAGTGTAGATTTCAGCACAGAGGTGGGAAGCCAAAGAACTTCTTTATTTTCCCTTCCTGTTTCTGTAAGATGCCATTTAATATTTCTAGTAAAGATTTTCTACCTGCCATCTATTGTTCATAAAATGAACTTAATCATCTAGCAAAAGGGAAGTAATATCTAATAATGAATGCATTCAATTTGATATTAAGGTGATGCTAAACATGATTGCTGAAAAAAGGTCAAGAAGTGAAGTGATTCAATTTACCCTCACCTAAGGAAATGTAATTTTATTGAACTAGCTTTGTGAACCTCCAGGTTTTTGTATAGGGAACAACAGTTGTTTTCCATTAAGGACCTTCTCTTTTATACTCCAAATGGCATTATGACAGGATGAGTAGACTGAATCAAGCTGCAAATGCTTGTCAAGTCCCAGAGAATACATATCCCTTAAAAGTGGCAAAAGGCATCGGTAGAACATTGTGTAGTTTTGTGATAGTTATGTAAACAAGAATGGAAACTCAACAAATAAGGAACAGTGTGCCTTTGAAGGGAAAAAAAAAATCCTGTGATATTTATTTTCTATATGTGTAAATTAAATGCATCCAAGAAACTAGTTTAAGATCCACTGTGCCAGGCACTCTTTGCTGTGGTTTGACAGTTCCGTTAATGATATTTGAGGTGCTAGACTGATTATTCAGAAAAGGTCTTGTAAGGTACTTGAAGTCCCTTATGGGTGCATTCAGGGTAGATCAGGATTTAGTCCTTTTCATCCAGGTTGGAGGGTTCCAAGTCATACTTCTATCTGCCACTGGTTTATACATTAAAGGAAAATGCATGGCTTCCTCTCAATTTAATTACTGTAGGTATTTGCCTGAAGAAACCTGCCACTAACATAGTGACACTGATTTCAGTCTCTCATCTTGGCAGACCAGGCAGTTATTTGTAGTGGCAAAGCTTGCCCTTCTTTGACAGCTGTCAGCTGTACTGGTTTAAAATTTGACCGAACGGGTTATGTTGTCCCTGAGTCAAGTCTTGAATATGGCTGGAACTCCTTGATTGACTTCTGAGATAATTTAATTAAATAGCAGTAAATGTCTTTTCTTATTTTAATACTGAATTTCGTGTTTTTATTATTCACTGCTTATTTATTCCCTTTTCCATAGTTCTCAGAGAGTGTCAGTGATTTGAGTGGAACTAAATTTGAGGAAGACCATCTCTCTCACTATTCACCGTGGTCTTGTGGCACTATTGGCTCTTGTATAAATGCTATCGACTCAGAGCCCAAGGATGTGATTGCCAATTCAAATGCTGTGTTAATGGTAGGGGTTTTCTGCATGTTCTCTCATTAGTGTAATGATACTTACATGCTGAAGTGTCTTCTGTTTGGTTAAACAAGCCTTTTTTTTTTTTTTTTTTAAGTGGAAAGCTTCTATTCTTAGTATTTTAAAGTAGTTCTGCCCATTTGAAGTTGTTTGGAATATCTTTTCCCAGTTTTGTAAATAAACAATGTATTTACTTCAGTGACAGAATGTAGTGCCATGAGTAAAATCCTTAGATGTCTGAAACAACTATTTTAATAACAGATCTCTGTAACTCAAACTTGTAGCCAAAATATTTTGAGTAAATGGTCTGTAAACTGATAAGAATTCATAAATTTTAAATGTGTTCTCTGATTATTAGAATGGGATAAAAATTTTTGCCGCCTTAATTTTGTTTGTCTGTCTTGAGAGTTCTTTATATAAATGTATACGTGTACACATATGTCCTTACAATTTCTGAGGCATCTAAAACAGTCTCAGAATACGTTGCAGTGGCAGGCTGGTTAATACAGGGTCACTGAGGCCAGTTCAGAGCAGGTGTTTCCATTGCAGAAACGCATTTCCTATTTGGCTTAAGTGTAATAGTCCATCCTGTATGAATGAATCACTGGCCTTTTCAGGATCTAAGATTTGTTACTTGCCATTGTTTCAGAAAATCTTTACTTTGAAGTTAATCCCAAGAGCAATATACGCTTACAGAGAAAAGTTGAAATGCCGTGGACCCAGGATGATCAGCATGAACTTAATCTTGGCTGCTTTGTACCCACAGAGAATCTGTATGAACTATTTTCCTAGACCACACCTCTTACTTGGTTGGAAGGCACATTATCCTCTAATAAACAGTTTAATGCGCCAGCAAATCTGTGAAAATAAAATACAACTTATTTTTTATCACCCAGTTTCCATGAGAGGGGGAAAAAAGCGTACTGAAAGACTTTAGGGAACAAAAAGTATGTAGTATGAATCATGGAATACAGCTTACCTTTGGAAGGGTAAGAGCTTATGCTTTTTGGAGACTTTCTGCTATATAGTGTAACAGGTTACCTTTATGTTCTATGAAACAAGTGTCACCGAATCTCATCCCAAGCCGCCTTTGATACTGCCTACTTCAAGTATAGGAAAGGGTACTGAAGGACCTTAAAGCATACTGGAACTCCTTCTGCCTGGAAACGCAAGCTTGGAAAAGCAAAATTATTTCCTCTAGCACTGGCAATAGCTTTCTCATGTGGCTCTCTAGTTGGACAGATTTTCAGCGTTGTATTCAGCAACAATAGTCAGAAAGTTACTGGCCAACTGAAGAATCTGAATAACCTCAAATGAGTCCATGTATCTTCTATCTCCTAAATTTATAGGATTTGGACAGCGGGGATGTTAAAAGGAGAGTACATTTATTTGAAACTCAGAGAAGGGCAAAGGAAGAAGATCCTATAATTCCATTTAGCGATGGACCGATCATCTCCAAGTGGGGTGCAATCTCCAGGTCATCCCGCACGGGTTATCACACGACAGATCCTATTCAGGCCACTGCTTCCCAAGGAAGTGCTACTAAGCCCATCAGTGTATCAGGTACAAGTACAGGCTTTGTATGACAATATAGCATACATCATGAGCATTTCATCCCGTTTATGCTTACTACAGCAATGAAGATGCAAAGAGCTAAAATACCTGTATATCCCACTTAGAGAACAGAGAAGATAATGAATGGTGTCTTAATTTGTTACAGATTATGTCCCTTATGTCAATGCTGTTGACTCAAGATGGAGTGCCTATGGCTCAGATTCTACTTCATCAGCGCGTTATACAGAACGGTATGGACTTTTTTTCTGTGTTCTGTTAAAAACATTTCCTATAGCTTGCTGTTCTTCAAAATCCTGAAGGGGGGGGAATCTGGAACTATTAATAGATATTCTTAACTTTAAAGTAAAAGATTTATTTTATCCAACATAAAGCCTTGGAATAACTAGGTTAAATCTTGTGTGGTCTTTAATACTTAACGCAGCTAATAATACCCAATTACTAGCAACGTATCCCTTGAGACCTAATCAAAGAATCGGAGTCAGGTGCTGCCAAGCTGTCATGTCAAAACCTGTGACCTTGAGTAGTTTCCCTCTAGTTTTCTTGCCACATCTTACCCATGTGTAAAATAAAGATGTTTGCTTCACATAATGCCTTGGAGTATTGTGAGCCCCGATGAAGAGCACATTATCTTAGTCACATAGTTTCTGTCCAAAAATCTAATGTTGATAGACTAATGAAGTTTATGGGGGCCTTTGATTTAGAGAACTTGTTTTTAATTCCTAGTTTTGCCTTCTTTCTCTTAAAGGGACAGGTTCATAGTTACAGATTTGTCTGGTCACAGAAAGCATTCCAGCACTGGAGATCTACTGAGTATTGAATTACAGCAGGTAAGATCAGATATTATACCATGTGTTTTTTTTAATTTAAAAAAAGTGATTTAGTAAAGTGATTTTAAATAGATTTTCTTAGTGTAGCCTACAGAAAATAGTACAATTGACAAAATGATCAGTAAGGGTTAACTAGACACTAGCACCGCAACACTTAGCAGTCCTTATGCATCATACTAATATGAGCTGTTCTGTTGACATCAGTAAGGCTATTTTTGGGAGAAAGTGGTGAGCCTGACACATGCCAGCAAATGCAGAACAAAATAAATGACATGCATTAAAGGAATACATAGTTATCCATCTAGCAAGAGAACTGTTCTTTTTTGTAAGTTGGTTTATTTTGCCATTTGACAATACATGGTTCAAGTGTAGTTGTTCGTAACTGATATGTTTCTTTCCGTAGGCCAAAAGTAACTCATTATTACTTCAGAGAGAGGCGAATGCACTAGCCATGCAACAGAAGTGGAATTCTCTAGATGAAGGCAGTCGTCTTACCTTAAATCTTTTAAGCAAGGAAATTGATTTGAGGAATGGTGAGGTAAAGAAAGGGGTAATTGGGATGAAACAAATCTTTGAGTTTGAAACAACTCTTAGTTTTAACATTCCCAAATATTTATAGCACATCCTGTGCAAGTCAAGTCACTGTTGTTGTTGCACCCAGTTATTTCCCTGGGATCAAGTAGGTGCACCTGCTATGCTGCTGCTCCAATCATCCATTTACAAAGTGGGAAGAATGTGACAATCCATTTTCACGCAATCATTACTCTTCGTTCTACTTGTACATGTTATAAGTCTAAACATTCTGCCAATGAACTCTACAGAAATTTCTACTTAAGTATTCATTTTATCTCTCTGTTTCAGTACTGTAATGTGATTAGATTTAGCTTCCTATCCTATGTTGTCTATTTGTTCTATTTGTGTCTAACTAGCTCTTTTGTATTGTAGAAATGTTGTGTCCTAGAAATGCATCTTCTGTTTTTGTTTTAATACCTGAGTGTTGTGTGAAGCAGGTAAAAAGCCAACTTGATACTTACAGAACATACTAATTCTTTTTTTCAGACCGATTATACTGAAGACTGTGCAGACACAAAGCCAGATCGAGACATTGAATTGGAGCTGTCAGCCCTTGATACAGATGAACCTGATGGGCAAGGTGAACAAATAGAAGTAAGTACAATAGTCTGTGCATCGAAAAAGCTCACTGGGTCCTTTCATTAGTTATTAAAAAACTTCTAAAATTTCTTTGTGAATTAGTAGATTATGTTGATAGCAAAGCCTTTTGGTTTTAGTCTCCGTAGTGATATCAAACATTGGCCTTATTTTAACACTAGGGGTCTCACACTTTTCATTCAGATACCTGGTGGTTAATATTACTGAAGTTAAAAACAGCTCACTGTGTTCTTTGTCATAGCTTTCAGCTTTTTGCTCTTTATCTTTTGATAGCATTAGTAATGATAGGGAGTCCATTCCTTTCTCCTTCCCCTCCAGTGTTGAAACTGTAGTTAAGAATGTTTTACATTGAAGTTTACATCTAAATGTGATCATTTAATTTAAACTTTGTGCTCACCTGATTCTAATAGTAATTTAAATGGTTGTAATCCAGTGTTCTTTTGTTTTCACTGCTGCTTCATTGTTTTTCTGTAATTCTGTGCATCTGCCCCAGTTTCTTCTATGCTATTTCCTCCTTTGCTATGCAGTCATAAAACATTCTGGTGTTCATTCCAGGCATTAGGATCAATTGTCCATTTTTTTTAAAGCATCATACACTTAAAAGAAATTAAGGTTCTTACTGGGAACATATTCCATAATACATCCCAATACTGGCTTACAGTACTGGCTACAGCTTTTGTTTTCTCTGCCTGTGGTACGTGATGCAGTACTGTAGTATGAGTTATGAATCGCCATTACATTAGTGGAAGGACCTTTATCTTTAGCCTTTCCTCTACTCCTAATTATTGAAACAGCTCTCACTGTCTTTATTGCCTCCTTTGTATCTCACCTGATAAACCATTTTTTAGCAACTGATGTTTATACTACTGTTGTCGTTCACTGCCATCTTTGAATAATTGTTTTTTTTCCTTTTTCCTATAGTAAAATGTGGTAGACATTCCAGTAGTATGAAATAAAAATAAGGAGCCTTATGACAAGACTCCCATTTCCATCAGCTTTATGTAGTGGAACATAATAGGAAAATTTAAAGCTGGTAGCGACAGTATTGACGGACATTTCTCCTTTTCTCCTGTAGGAGATTCTGGATATACAGCTAGGTATTAGTTCTCAAGATGATCAGCTGCTCAATGGAACAACTGTAGAGAATGGGCATCCGCTGAAGCAGCATCAGAAAGAATCTATGGAACAGAAGAGACAAAGTTTAGGTGAAGACCTTGTGATTCTGTGAGTGTTAGACAAAACAGCAGTGTCTGCCAGTATTAGACAAACAGCAGCATCAGGATAGTTGAAGCATGATTGTTTAAGGATGAACTATGTACCTACTCAGACTTGGATTAGACACCTGCATTGTGTATACATGGTGAAGTGAAAAGAACTTGTTAAGAAATAGAACTAGGTCACAAATACGAAAGTCACAGGATGGTACCATTGTTCGTATGCATTGTTGTAATCGTATATACTGATACGTGTCACAGCTGTTAAAAATACCTTTCACATTCAGTAAGCAAAAAATGCAAAAGTATTTTTATAGTTAACAGAAATTAAGAAAAACTTCAAAAGGTTAAATGTCATACTGTTGGCACAAATCTCCATAGAGAGGTAGTTTTTGAAATACACTATTCTAGGTTTATATGTTCTGTAGTCTTTAATGTGTAATGCAGCCTTTGAAAATGAGGCAGACTGCATTTAACATCTTGAGCGTACTGTTCCATAGTAAGATGTTTAGCCTGTTGCTAAAAATGAGTTTGTCAGTATTTATTTAATGCACACAATTCAGTTCCGGATACTTGTGCGTGTACTTGTTTAATATTTGTGTAACTTATTTTTCTCCTCAGGGAGGAGCAGAAAACAATCCTGCCCGTAACTTCTTGCTTCAGTCAGCCGATCACAACATCTGTTAGCAATGCAAGCTGCCTGCCCATCAGCACATCAGTCAGTGTTGGCAGCCTCATTTTGAAAACTCACGTTATGTCTGAGGATAAAAATGACTTTTTAAAGCCTGTTGCAAATGGCAGGATGGTTAACAGCTGAAAGGCATTCATCTTTCCAGCTTGTGACCACACCATGGAAGCATTTACACTAGCTTTTTATATATATAATATATATTATATAATGTATATTTTTTTTAAAAAAAATAATATTGGGGTCATGCATTTCCTGTGGACTCTTTGATACTTCAAGCCCCTCTCGCATTAGCATTCTGAAGAAAAAAAAAAAACTTACTTTACTAGGGTAAGGCGTTCACTTTCCACAAATGAATGGAATTTGGACATTGTTTTACTTAAGCTTAAAGCAGCTTTTTATGAGTTTGTAGCAATCCGGTGCGGTATCTGAGCCATTCTTGTTTAAAATGGCTTCTGTAGAAAACTAACAACTCAGTTATTTAAACTAGCAGGATCCTACAATGATACATCTAGTGAAAGGAAGACTAACTTATTTGTCTCTATTTTATTTCATGAGAGAAGAACTTGTGTCTTGTTGCAGCTGCTTTTTCTTTAGTTGTGGAACTTTGCATGGAGTATTGTTTCCTGTTTGAAGACTGAGAGGTGGAGATTTGGACTTGAGACTTTTACAGGGTTAACACACCATTAGCTTTGCACCGCTACGTTATTTGCAGGTCTGTGGTGCAGTGCTTTGCTGCAGCTTTTTGTTTCCATTCCCCCCCTGCCCAAATTTCTGCTTTAGTACTGTAGGCTACTTGTCCAAGTAAAGTTATCAGAAGTAAATCAAGTGCCTAAGTCCTCCAGCTAATGTACTAGGTATTGGTTTCCCCAAGTTATACGTGAAACAATTTTCAACTATTTTGAGAGGTTATGCACTAATGTAACAGCAATTTTGGTTTTTCTTTTCTCTTTTTATTAATAGTTCTCAACTTGGAGATTATAGAATCCAGATGACTTGGCAAAAAGTATCAGGTGCTCTTGGCTTTCCTTTGAAAACCCTGTATGTAGTGTTTGCACTGACTAACAAGATGGTATTGCTGTTTTTTGTACTGTTTTGTTTTTAATTTAAACTAAGTATTGGGAATTTAAGGCGGTTGTATTACCTTTGTTAAATGTTGTTAATCATAATTTTGTGTTCAGGTTTAATTTTTGCTTGTTCAGTGGCAACTTATTTTCAAAGACCTTGAAAATACAATAATATAGCATTATCTGACCTTCAGAGTACTGAAAAGTGTATGAATTTATGCCCTGTTAAGATGTGACTGAGAATCATATAGGCATGTCAACTGAAAATTGGTTTTCATGAATACACACGAACTAGAGCCCTGGGCATATTTTTTCTGAGAAGCTTAAAAATCCTTTTTTTTTTTTTTTTGAAAGCAAGCAGGACTCTCCCTCTTGATGATTACTATCTTCTTGTTTGTCCTCTTACTTTTTGTGACAAGTTTTAAATTTTTTTTAATGTTTTTATTAACTTCTGTGAAGTTGTTTACTCTGAAAATTGTACTGGAATATTTTAAGCCAAGCTGATCTTTCACCAGGTGTACTGCATGTAAGGGCTTTTCCTGCTAGCAAAATGCTTAAAGAGGATCATGTTACTGGTCGTCTGAGTTGTTATTTTACAAAATCACAGCTATGTGGTCGGGTAAGATTTTGATAATTGTTTTGTGCACGCTTCTGGGGGGTGGGGGTTGGCATTTCCCTGAGGGTTACTGATTAGACTAAGTAAATATTGGTGTTTGATATCTCTCCTAATGAACCTGTCCATGAAATAATTATGTTGTAAATATACCTGAAAATCCAAGGGTTAGTTTTGATATTCTGGTGTCAGTATGGAAGATCTTACACATCTATTTAATACTCAAATGTAAAGGAATGTATGTAGAAAAACAGTCAAGTAGTCTTTTCTTAGTTTCCTTTGGCTGTTGCTGTACCTTCCTATAGCCAGTGCCACCTCATAGCTAGGATTAGACTGATGCTTTGTTTCACTTGCAACTTGAAGTGAATGGGTACAAGAACAAGACCACCTTTGTCACCTTAACTTATTTCCTATTGATGTTAACTTTAACTTAGAATGTTAGACATAAATATGATTGTTGTATATTTTATACCAAGACCATTCTGTAAATATGAATTTATATTACTTTTGAAATGCTTCTGAGATACTATTATTTGCTGTACAATGTAATTCCAAAACAGATATGCAAACAAGTATGTCTCTTTCATGGATATTTAAACAGTGAGATCTTCCATGTTGAAGGTGATGTAATTTTTTTAAAAGATTTTTAAATTTTAAATTGCTATTTTGTTACAAAAATAGAGAAAATATAAAGGTTTGAA
>NW_008825521.1:678660-681585 GCF_000699105.1 Pygoscelis adeliae
CACCAGAACTCCACAGAACATCTTCAGCATGATCTGAGGGTGAATATATACTACATAAATTGATTGTGTATTTACCTTAACTTTTTAATTTTAAAATTGCAATTTTAAAAACTTGGTTGTGCTCTGCTGGAGGGGGATTGGGATAAGCTGCTTACACACATTTGCCTGTTTGTCCAGTGAAATTACATAAGCCTAACATATTCCTGCCAACCATATTGGCGTATTTAAGAACAAATGTATCTATATACTCTTGTCTGCAGCAGGAGGTCCCATGATATAGCAGTTCTCTAGGATGACAATACACTTTATACAGAAAGTTGGTTCTTAACTGAGGCTAGGGTTTTTTAGTTGAATTTTTAATATATAGGATGACAGGCAAAAGAATTATATGGGGGTTTTAACGGCATGCCAGCTTTGTCTTACAGTTTTAACACTGACTGTGTGGTTTTTGCCATGAAACTATGCCCTCCAGTGCCCTGACAAGGTGGGAACCTAGTTCTGGCTTTCTTCTTTGGTGAAGTTTCAGCCCTTGACCCTATACAAACAAGTATGTATTCATTTGTCTAGTTGCAAATCAGGTGCCTTTGGGCTACGGAAGGGCTTATTTTCTGACACTGAGATATAGCGACTAATCTGTGTGTGTTAATAGCAGTGATTCCCATGTAGGTTTTGGCCTGACTTAACCTGTGCTGTCAGAAAAAAGGCCCATAGCAGATTGGAGAAAGAGATTGGCTCTTTTGCTTTGCTTGGACAAGCATTTTGGGTTGTTTTGGTTTGGTTTTTTGTTTTGTTTTTTTTTTCCCCCCACTAGGGGAACAGCAGGGATTTCACATGCAAGAGATACAGGAATTATTAGTATCTAAGTTAATTGTGTTGCCTCACTACCTGGATTCATTCCTTGGTTTGCCTCATTTCCCATATAGGTCTTAATAGAGACTAATGCTTGTGCTGGGAGAATGCTTGTGTGAGAAAGTAATTATCTGTACATTCTTAACATACTTATAGCAGAGTGATTGCCCTGCTACTGATATTTTGTTCCTGTAAACAGGTGACAAGAAATGAATCTTAGTGTTTATGCAGATTTTGCATTGTAGAATGTATACTAGACCCTTCAAAGGAAAGGTTAGACTCTTTGCAAAGCAAACTGGCGTTGGTTCTTGGTAGTCTAGTACAGGGACACTGAAGTTTGACCTTTGATTTAGGAAAAAAAAGTTGTATGCAGCTGATTATGTTAAATAAGCTCTTAATTGCTCTTTGTAGAAGTCTAATTTGGAAGGTTTTAGTGCTTTGATAATACAGTTGAAGTTTTAATTTATCCTGTACTCAAGAGCTGAATGCTGTTCTTGTATAATAGTGTACTAGGCTGGATGAGGTACAAAATAATGCACAGTGGTCAGAAACAGCTGAGGAAAGAATGCTTAAAATAACTTGATCTAAACTCAGAATAGTTCCAAATATTGTTTTTGTTTGCTTTTTTTAAAGCACAAGTTGTCAAGTTGTACCTGTTGCTGTACATAAACACTGTATGCCAGCAGCTCCTTGATCATATTTGTGAACAGACTTTTCATTATTATTATTAGACTGTTATTAAAGGAAGATGTTGAATTTGAGAGTGTAACAAAATGAGAAATGATCGGATTATCTATAGTATGTAAAAGTCCATTCTTTATGTTGTAGTTTAATCCCTTTGTTAGGAAATTCCCTCTCATTGAGGGACCTCTTCTGCAAGCAGAACACAATAAATGTGCTTTTTTAAATGACCCAATTTTCCAGTATAAATGAACGGCTGACTTTGGCAGTAGTCGTCACCGTGTATCTCTTTGCTGGCAAGGGAACACGACAAGGAAAAAAAAAAAAAAACCAAAACAAACAACTGTCAGTGATGAGATGAAACGAATCTGAATAATCAAAATGACTGATACCCGAACATAATACTACACCCTGTTATTTAGGAAGATGCTTGTGGAAGCTTTTAATCACTCAAGATTTCGCTGTAAAAGCTGAAATAAAACAGAGCCTGGCTGCATTTATGACTGCCAAAAGCCAAGGTCATTTGCACATAGCCCATCAATTTATCCAGAGTAGATCTCAGTTAATCCAAGGCATGGAAATGCATGCATTTTCTTAGCTGGGCAAACAAGTACATTATACGGTAGTTGTGATACAACACACGTGGCTTTTATTTGTACTGCACATACCCACTGTACAGCCACTCAGAAGTATTGTGGTTAGCTTGCAGCATCTGCTGTCCGCATTTATACTGTTTACTGCGTATTCTTTTCCCTGGAAGTTTTAAAGAAAAATTTTTTTTCTTGTTGCATTGATTACATTTTATAAATTTGCTTAGCTGGAAAGTTTGGGAAAAGAGGCCTGTTTGTCAATTGTACAACCGATTGTGAAGCTCTAGTGTGAATATTTTTACGTCTGTATTAGACATTTTCTTTGCAAATCTATTGTTCGATTGAAATGTAAATGAAATAAAAGATGGTGTACACCCATCATGTATAAAGCAGGCACCATCGCTACGATGGATTTAATGCTCATTTTTATGGCGCATTCTCAGCTTCTATTTAAAACTATAATTTAAAAAAATCTGTAAAATGAAATGGGGATATATGGGGGAGTAAATTCTATTCCGTTTATTTCGGTTTTGAGTTCCCAATGGTAATGTTTCCCTTCGTGTTAGAAGTAGGGGGGCCCCGGCGGCGGGGCGGTGCCGTGTGTGTTTGCTGTAGCACTGAAGTGAAGAGGTTTTAGCTTTGGCTGGTCACGGAGTAGAGCATCCTGGTTTTCAGTGTTTGAGAGACTTGATGGAAGAAGTTTGCAGTATTGACATGTATTTGCATGCACGAATAAAAATTATTTGTCCACCTTAATTGTCTCTCTGCCTTCAACCGGGGGGGGGCGGTGTCGGGGCCGCTCCCG
>NW_008825521.1:681964-687920 GCF_000699105.1 Pygoscelis adeliae
CGCGGGAGGAGCGGTTGAGCGGGGCGGGGGGGCTCGGCCGAGCTGAGGGGGCGGCTGGGAACGGGCGTGCAGAGCGCTTGCCCTCTTGTGTGAAACTAAACTGTTTTGCTTTCTGCCTTTGCATCGTCCAGCGCCCCTGGCTGAGGATCCGCGTTTATAAAACGGTACGCTTCGTGGCGGTGTGTTGTCATGCCCCGGGTATGGCTGCAGCTGTGCCTGTCCCCGCCTGAATTCGGGGTGCCTCTTCCATGTCGCTCTGCGATGCTCTTGAGAAGTGATCTCAGTAATCCTGGGCCATCTGGCCACCTCGATAATCTGCTTAATCTGGGTTTAACTCTTGCAGAACCTGCTAGCAGTTGGCAGAAAAACTAAAAGCCCTACTTTATCCATGCATTGCTCGGGGCGTCTTTGTCAAATATACATTAATAGGGCTGACTTGTAGAGTCCTGCAGAATTAAGCGTGAGCCCAAATCAACTGATTTGATTGAAATTGCTTTTTTTTTTTTAAATGAAATTTTGTGGGCATTCAGATGTAGTTTGTGCATCACAGGTCCACAGCCACATATCTGACCTTAGTGGCACTCCTTCATACACCCTTTGCCCCTCACCTGGGAAAGAAGAGTAATTCTTAGGCGTTTTACGTCTCCATTCAGGATGAGATCCGATCAGCAGCTCTTTTAGAGGATTGTAGTGGAAGGAGTCAGTGGACTGACAGTCAAATTCTGCTGTTGTTAATTTCTATTTAGCAGAAGGTATTTTGGATGAAAAAAAATGTTTAACTCGGGAGAAGTGAGGATTTTTAGGATAGCTGCAATCACTTTATCAGTGTGTCAGCATCTAATTTCAGTGTTGTCCATACAAACAGGATGCTGTTGACTTCTGTGAAGATGACCGATGCGGTTAGTGGACAGGTGAAAAGATGACAGACATGAAGATCTTTCTTTTGATATGTTATTTCTTAGCCTGGAAGCGATGTTCATGCAACTGTAGCACTGACTGCACTAAGCATTTGTATGTTCTGTCTCAGTACTTGGACAGTATGTTTTCTGTGTTTGAGAGTAACCTTTTTTATTTATTAACAGCAAACGTGGTTACATTTTCTTTAAACTTTTTTTCCGTATATGTGTATGTTATTTAAATGTGCCAGATTTCCGCAAAAGTTTTTTTGAGATTGTCTTCGACAATTTGAATTAATATAATCTGAAATTTATTCTTCCAGGTTTTGATAGAAGCTTGTCTCTGAAAGACTGGAAAGGAATAAAGGTCAGAACATTTTAATTTGATTAATTACATTGATCATTTTTCAGCTCAGATAGATCATTGTTAAAATACTGCAAATAATACTGGAAATTTAAATTTCAATAACTGGGAAATCAACCTCATGGAGCTGTCTGAGTGAGGCTGATAAGACTCCTGAATCACAGTTAGAAAATTCATTCTCCATGAGTGAGAACGCACATAAAGTGTTTCTGCACTAGTGAGCCTCAAAGCAGTTCTGTTCGTAAAGGTTTTTAACTTAAGTGAGTTTGAAATTGTGACTAAGAATTAACTCACGTGACTGCGCTATAGGCTGTTTGATAGTGGGCTGTAAACTGTTCTTACGTGGCTAAAAAACTGCTCTGAGGAAGTAAAGGACTATCATCATTCATTTAAAGTGGTATCTTGCACTGCATATTTGAATAAGAGATACACGATCTATTTTGTGAATTTATTTTTTAGAACATAATGACTACTTTGGATGATAAACTGCTTGGTGAGAAGCTCCAGTATTATTACAGCAGCAGTGAGGGTGAGGATGAAGACAGTGAGAAGGAAGATAAAGAAGGGGAGAGCACCATTCCTGAAAGCGTTGGGGAAGTAGAGCTTAGCAGCGATGGCAGTGCAGTCAACACAGGTATCGTCATATCAGACTAATTGTTTTGCAAATACTTTGTTCATTGGAGGATTCATGTCTTTTTCTAAAACTCATTTTTCAAAGTGAAAGTCCTGGTTTTATGCGTACTTGAGTCAGAGATTGATCGTTTCCTGGCTATGGCCTAACCTTACTTTTACTAGCCGGTTCTTTATTTTAATGTTTGACGTCTCCTCTGAGAGACTTCAGCATTATATCTAAAGTGGTTAGGCTTTGCATACAAAGCTGATTTGTACAATTTGGTTGATAATGCATACATTTCTTTCCTGTAAGCCTCACAGTTGTTAACCACTAATAGGTACACGTGCTGAACAAGTACATGAGGAATAGACAGAAAGTGGCCCGGCTTTCCCAAAACAGCATTCGCTACTGCCACTGTCAGAGGCACAATACGAGTCTGTGTGGATCATTGGTATGATCCAGAGGGTATTTCTTAAGTTCTTATCAAAGACTGGCCCTCTGTGTTTTATGGTTTCTCTAAGAACGATGAAAAATCTTCTTCCTGCCTGTGTTCACATCTTTCACCTGAAGGAAGAATGGAAGAATTATAGTACTAAACTGGCATGCTTAGAGAGGACCTGAAAAAGTAACCCCGCTGGGCCCCAGCAGCAAGGTAACAGCAAGGTGCAGTCTATAGGAATTAACACTGTTGTACATCACAGAATGTACTTCTGTACAAGAGCATTGGCAAACTTAATTATTCTTTCCCATCATTATTTTTGTTCTTATGAAAATCCATGCAAACAATAGGGGAATTCTTGAGGGCTGGTGGTTCTATTTCAAGAGCACAGGTATTAATCTTTGGAATAATCTTTGGGACAATTATGAGAGTAGCCTAGTTAGATAAGCTTTAGTCGTCTTAGGAAAAGAAAAAAAAGATACAAGCTCAAGGACATGTAAATGGCAAATTACTTCTTTCATTTAATTTCAACATTTTGCACAATATACAAAAAGTTTATGACAGGGCCACTATTTTACTGCTGACTTGCAAATTATTACTTGAATTTTATATTGATAGGTGTAATTTTATTACCCTTTTATACGAAATGCCTACGTATTTAATTTCAGGTCCCAAAGGAGTCATTAATGACTGGCGAAGATTTAAACAACTGGAAACTGAACAGCGGCAGGAGCAGCGCAGAGAAATGGAACGACTCATAAAAAAGTTATCTATGACATGCAGATCGCACTTAGATGAAGAGACTGATAAGCAGAAGCAGAAAGAGCTTCAGGAAAAAATCAATGGAAAGGTAGCATGGCATGAAGGAATTAAAATGCCACTTAAATGTTTAACATTCTCAGTTTCATCATTTGCATACGTGAAGCGGATAGGAATCCTTGTTCTGTCAGGAGCTATGTATCGTTTCTCCCTAGTAAACAGGAAACCAGCAGCGGTATAAAAGTGCATTATAACTGTATTTCCCAGGTGTTGTCAATTTTAATTATTTTTCATTTTAGTGGTATTCCAGGAGCACTGTGTTTGCCTGTGTTAAGAAATAAGCAATTTAGCTGCTATACCTAAGAAGTCCAAATCCTTTTCCCAGATTTCCCTTATCTGTTTATCAAATAAGTCAACTTCAGGGGGTTAATACAAAGAGTTGCACAGCAAACCTATGAATACTGCCTCCCATGCCTAAAACAAGAGTTTAGGAGTCCTTATTGATTTCATATTTAGTAAGTGAATGTTGAGAATTTAGCTTTGACTTTGAGCTCCAAAGATAGAAGGCGTTGGAAGTAGTGAATGGTTTTAATCATCTGGGCTGTATAACTAGCTTTTACAGTTCTAGTCAGAGAAGTTACTAATTAGCAGACAGTGTTTCTTGCTTTCAGATGATGTAAGTTGGCAACACTGTCCTATACCTTGAGTGATGCAAGTATGTTTAGTGAAGCAAGTGAACAGATACGAAATACATAAAATCCTGTTAATTTTAGTTCTATAGACAAGATCGTGCATTTGGTTGCCACAAAATGTTAACTGAAAAACTAAATGAAAAAGCTAATGAAAAATAAGCTAGACTTGGGTCAGGCACGGTACCCAAATCAGTGCTCATAGCTTAGTGAAAGCACATAGTCACCATTAGCCTGATTTAAAGTGGGAGCATGGAGCAGCCACTTGTGTTATTAGTGCAGCTTGTGGAAACGAGAATACCCAAGGCTGAAATCGCTGTTCCCACCGGACGTGGTTTCTAATTAGATCAAAATGGAGTATAATACAGAGGGTGCTTGAGCCTTCATGGGTTGCACTTCGCTGTTACTAAAGATGAGTGACCCACATTAATCCTCTTGTTTTAAATTCTCATTATATAAGTGACCCATATAGTGATGCAGATCTTTTTTTCATGTATCTTTGTATGTGTTTTTTAGATGACGTTACAAGAATATAACATGATTCACAATGATGAAGATGATGAGGAATTTTTACAGCGATACAGGAAGCAGCGAATGGAGGAGATGAGACAGCAGTTGTACAGCGGGCAGCAATTTAAACAGGTTTTTGAGATTACCAGTGGAGAAGCGTTTTTGGACACAGTTGACAAAGAGCATAAGAGCACACTGATCATGATCCATATTTATGAAGACGATATCCCTGGCACCGAATCCCTGAACGGCTGTATGATCTGCCTGGCTGCTGAGTATCCAACAGTTAAATTTTGCAGAGTAAAGAGTTCGCTCATTGGTGCTAGCACTCGCTTTACGAATAATGCTCTGCCAGCTTTGCTGATCTATAAGGCAGGTGAGCTCATCGGCAATTTTGTGCGAATCACTGACCAGCTTGGAGAAGATTTTTTTGCTGTAGACCTGGAGGCTTTTCTGCAGGAATGTGGTTTGCTTCCAGAAAAAGACCTCGTGCTCCTGACTTCTATACATAATCCCTCTGCATGTTACAGTGAAGACAGTGATCTGGAAATAGACTGAACCACTTGTACCAAGGGGCCAGTAGGTGTAGTTGTACTGTGGGATGTTCTTGTGCTAGGGATTGTTCTCGTTCTTCCTTAATGTGGGTATGTATTCTTCCCCTTCATGCACTTTGACTTTTGCTCGTTAAAAAATTGTTAAAAATAACATAAGGAATTCCTAACATTTTCTTAAATTAATTCAATAAAGTACACACTGAAACAATCTTGCTTTTATGTAATTCAAATGTATTTTACTAAACATGAAGTTCTAACACAATTCAGTAAGTTTAGGAAATTGTGTATTGTCATCTCTCTTCTCCAAATCACTTGGATTTTTTTAAACGCTTTGTTCTCAGATCAGCTGTGTATGGTCAGTCTCCTTACAGGTTTCCTGAAACAGTGTATGTGAATACCAGTTGGCTTGAGACTAAGACAAGAATTGAGACCGCAAATAAAGAAGTTTCTAAGTGTTAAAGACTTTTATTAATCCGGAGCTGAACTGCTGCCAGTTAACAGTGCAAGGTCCCATCTTCCATTCCCCAATTTGCAGCCTCCTTCTTGGAAGTACCTTTGTGTTCCAACACTTGGCATCAGATTTTTGTTCCTTTCTCACTTACAAATAACAACAGCCCCAGACTTCATCCTGAAAATTACTTTTCAGCTGGAGAGGGTTCTTTCTTTAACCTTGCCTGAGACTTAAATGAGAAAGTCTTCCTTCAGTTACAGCTCTTAATATATTCTTGGGTTTTAAAATGCCCACCCTTAGAGTTCATAGTAGTCGCTTCATCAGAAAAAGATCTCTGCCTCTTAAGAAAGATATAAAGAGCTCCAACGTGTGCTGAATAGCATCAAGGAGAATTTTGTTGGCAAAATGCAGAATTAGGACTTGAATAACTTCAGAATTTCATCTCTCTCTAAAATCACTAAATCAGTGCTAAAGTTCATTTCTGTCTGCCTTCATATTACCTGCCTCAGCTGGGTCATCAGATGTATTTTGAACATTAATAACCCCTGGACCTGGCGGATGACTGGATGGCTTTGTGGGAAAGCAGCCTTGAGCCAAGAGACCAGGTCACCAATACGGGTGCTCAGCAGCAGGCCTGTTTTTTCCCAGCTGATTCCCTTCTCTGAAGGTCTCTGCACAGAG
>NW_008825521.1:687938-703195 GCF_000699105.1 Pygoscelis adeliae
ATTGCCACTGTCCTGGTTCTCCTCTGATGGCAGCTCTTCGGGAGCATGTTTTTTGTATCACGCGTCAGTGGAGTTCACTAACAGAAAAAAGTCTTGTGGGGTGGAGGTGAAACCTATGTGGAGACTGCAATTTTTCCCTCTGTCCTTTGTGAGAAATAACAAAGGCCTCCTCAAAAGCATCATCGCGGCTGTTTCAGTTGCCCAGTGACACTGATCTTAAAGTTCTCATCTTCCCCAAAAACACAGGGTGACTCCCACTTCTGGACACAGAATAAAAGCCATCCCGTGCTGGCTGAGCCCATTTGCCTCTTTATGAACATTATTGCTACTGAATGCAGCAGCTGCATATTACGCTTCCCTCCTGCAGCACCTTTGTCATTACCATTTGTCAGTGATTACATTTTCATTAAGGTGTGTTTGTTTATTTTCTTTGTGCTTTACTTCCTTTGCGAATCAAGTCATAATACGGGGAAGTAATTTTCAGGGTTTCTAGTACATTAAAGTTCACCCTGCCTCCAGCAAGTCTGGTGCTACGCAGCTGTGAGATAACCTGGGCAGTGTTAGACGCCGTTAGCAATTTACAGCGAATGCAAGCACGAAAACCTCCGATGACGCAGAGCGAGATAAAGGCTTTACTGGCCAGATGACAGTGTGGCCGAATTGCTCAGCGTACCGAGCCCAAGTGAGCACGCTGAATGTGTGCGCTCTATGCTTAGTTATTAGTGAATCGTCTTCTACATACTTCATTTGAAATTACAGCATGTTTGCTTTCTCACGCATTACTTACTTTGCTTGTTATTTTTCAATTTTGAGGAAAGTAGACTATCGTTCCCTAAATATATGACCCAATGTAATGCCATGTTTAGTGATTAAATTTAATTGCAAGTTTTATGTAAGGCACTTTGGAACACCAGGAAGAAATGCAAATGTCTCTGTATAAGCACTAGGTTCTTAATAAGAATGGATCTTAGGATAGAAAAAGAAGAATTTGTAATTGTATCTATTTTAACTGTGTTTTAAAAAGTAGTATAAGCAGAAAAATAAATAATTTGTAATTAAAAATTACTGAATTGGCACAAATTGTAGCTGTTTTAAGGAAACTGGCAGAAATCCAGGTTTTAAAATGTGGTAAGAGATTATTTCTTTTCATCTCAGAATTGCAGAAAAAAACCCCATGAAAGTTATATGAAATTAAATCATTGAGCATGGATATCAGCACACTTAAGAAAAAAAATCAAAGTAGCTGTAATTTATATTCAGGACGAGATTCGGTGAAGTCTGTTGTGCAGACAGGGTGCATATTAGCATCATAATAAACCTGGCTTGGAGAGGGGGTCGGGAGAGAGCTGACTGCTTGAGTTGTTCTGAAGTTTTATTTTTATAAAGTGCTTTTTTTTGCCCCTATGGCAGCAAAACTGTAATAGGATCAAAACCTCTCCTGCTGCTCTATGTCGCATTGCCTGCAGCAAGGTGACTCCTGGTTATTAATCTCCAGTGCTCAGGTATATGATAGATGGTTTACAGTGCCAATAGCAAAAAGGAAAAGAAAAAAGGTCTGAATCCAATTAATCATTGATCTGGAAGAATATAATAAGCACAAGGGAGAGGGGAGTAGGGAGAAGATGTGCTATAATGCTGCTGCTTGTTCTCATCACCGACAGCCCAAGTATGAGAAGGAAGGGGAGGCTGGCGGCGGCGGCTGCTGCTGAGAAGCGTTGCCGGCAGGGCTGGGCACTGCTCCAATGCTTTCGTCCATTCTTGAAGCTAAATCCTTCCAAACTGACCAACTGGTAGTTGCGTGCCCTCAAAAAAACAGCATTCTTAATGTGCATTAAACAATACAACAAAATAAAACTAATTTAGAATAGGTTAGTTACTAATTTGTGTCTGTCCCCTATCCATTCCATACAAATAAAAATTACAACTCGTACCAACACTGTATCTGTAAATGTTCTGGTCGAAGTGTTAAATTCTGCTCAATTTCTCTAATTTTAGATGTGGTCCTGACCTGCAGATTAAGAATTGGGGTGTATTTATAGACGCATACGGGGACTAAAGTGAAAATGAAATTGTACAAACACCTACATAAAATAAAACTGTTTTGAAACATTCAATTTGGCATTGAGAGCATCAGGTTTTCGGTTTGATCCAGGTGCCTCTCCTTCGCCCAAAGCCGTTGTACTCTGTCACCGTCAGAACTTCATTTAAATTGATGTATTCCTACTAAATGGTTTGGTTTTGAATAAAGGATGCTTTTTAATTTTGTCAAAGATGTTTCATCTATCTTTTCTGGCACAGCAGCTTCCCTAGTGCATGACGTTGTTCTTGGCAGAAACCTGATAGATTGTGATGGTGGTTTTCGGTACTGTGCAGGGTACGGCGGGTGGTAGAAGTTAGTCAACTGTGATGGCTGAAGGGGATGTACGCTCAAATATTTTGTCACTAGACCTTATCTTGCCTTGGCCAAGTGTTCTTTGTGCTGCTAGACACCAGCTGCAGTTAGGAAAGAGCTGATTTGCACAGCCACGCTCCCTGGCCGTTGAGCCACAGCTCCCTGAAGGGGTTTCTGTTTGCCGGACAGGCAGCGCAGGCAGCCCCTGCCCGCAGGCAGATCCGCAGGGGCCCAGGCAGCAAACTTCGGGAAGGAGCGTCCAGAGGCAGCGCCCGGCGGTGAACCCGGGCAGGCACCAGCCTGTGCATTTACGTCCCTTGACGTCTCCCAGTTGTTTCTTCCCCCACCTCCTCTCACCAGCAGTTCTGCTGCTTTTTTTAGTGCATCTGATGAAATTGGTGAGAGATACAAACATCGCTCGTGAAAGGCCAAGGGAGTCTGGAGTCCTGGTGCGAAGCGACCGGAGTCACCTTGTCTCACGCTGGCAGAGCTGTGCAGGCATCGTTCACGCTTTAACACTTTTTGGATGCAATTCTGCCAGCATCTAAAAGCCATAAATAAATGCAAGCTTTCTTAAATCTGTTAGTTTCAACAGGACAAGAGGGGTCAGAAAGAAAACAGCTGGTCCTGCAAAATAAGGTTGGTATTTATCACCTTTAAATGTTTTGAGACATTTACACTAGTTGTATATCTAAAATATGACTGTAAATTAATGCATGGATAAGATCTAATGAACAAGACTTCCTCTTACTGAGACACTATGTACTCTGTCTTTGCTGTCTGTCCTTTTCCTTGTCCCACTTTCTGTCTGCTACTTCTCAAGCGTAGCACAAACATGCAGACATGGCCCAGGTGGATTTGGCTCTTCCTGCAGGTAGCGGCTCTCTGGTCGGTTGGTTTTGTGCGTCACCTTGGCTGCAGCCTGGTCTGGTTTATGTGATACACCCTTCAGATCAAGAAGGTACATGTACCAAGTCTAAGTCACCTCTGTGTCTGATTTTCATGTTCAAGAAGTACTATAAACAGGAGTTGAAAAAAACACGTCAGGTAGGTTGTGTTGCCTCTGGGAAATGTTTTGTTTTGGAAAAAGCAGCCTACTGCAAAGAGGCAGCCAGAAACAACTATTTTTACAGGAGGACATAATTCTGCAATGGGAGAGGAGTGTAAAATCACCTGAGCTTGTTCACTTTTAATGATGTTCCAGTACAAACAGCAGAATTTGGCCACAGAATGCAAATGCACAAGGAAATGCAGATGGCTGCTCAGCGAGGGCAGGAATGAAATCACGGGATGAGCTTAACTCAGGCATTTAATCATGGTGCTGACCTGGCTGCCAGGCAATAAGGGACAAGATTTAGAAAATAAAAGTTTATATGGATTTTTTTTGGCCTCTGATCTACCTCTTCTTTCTAGAATGTTCAACATATGCCTTTGTTGAAAATCCAGACAAATGTTCCTGTGCAATTGCTGGCATGACTCACGCTGCAAAGGGGCCTGCTGGGGTGGGCTCAGGGGAGTCCGGGTGACTTACTCAGACGGGGGATTGCTGTTCCATTCAGCCTCAGGACCCTACTTATTTTTGCCACCATGGGGTTTAGATGACTTTCCAGCATGGATCTTGATCGGGCGTGGTGCTGGAGCAGTGCGGGCGGCCTGGAGAGGGAAACCCTGGAGCAGCTGCAGCCCGGCTGCAACCTCTGCCCCTTTCCCTCTAACCGTAGGGACCACTTTGCATGAAAAAGCATTGCAGACAATTAATCTTCCTTGTATTGTCTGCTCTGATCAGTAATAACCTCCTGCTCAGTGAACCATCGCCCAACAACAGACAGATGTTTTCATTGCTGCTGCTCACACTGCACGAACACAGGCAGCATCGTCCTCCTGTCCACGTCCATCCCTGTCCAGGCAAGCTGTAGCTGGGCTCCTCGGAGGCACTTGTTTAAAAAATCAGAGGACGTCCTATGAGCTGTGTTTACCGAGAGCTCAAACAGAGGGTACATCTGGCAGCACTCGCCTCTGTGCTGTCCCCAGAGCTCCCCAGTGGCGGGGGGCGCTTGGAGCCCTTGCCTTGGTTGGGTGATGCTGGTGGATGCACCAGACTGAACACCGCGTTTAGATGCAAACTACTGTCTTCTACGTTGGATGTGGCTGCGGCATTGTGATGGACAAGGTGGTGATGATGTGAGCGATTTCTGCAAACTGCCATGGCTGAAAGACTAGCAAAGAAAACGCAAGGGCTCGGCAGTGCTGGGCTGGGGGAAGCTCCATGTGCGGGGCTGTGGGACCCCAGGCTTGTGGAGGAGGAGGTTTCAATAGCGTGTTGGATGCTGTGCCTGGGGTTGGTACATGTTAGTCCTACAAAGAAACTATTTCAAAGCTTTTCCTGCTAGCAGAAGGGTGAGGTACAGGAGGGAGATGCTTTGCTGTCCTGGACTGTGCCGCGTGGGAGCTGGTGGCACGGCTGGAAGAGATGTCAGATTTGCCTCTGTTGGCTCAGCTGAGCTAGTTCCTGAGGAAACATTCCTCCTTGGAGGCAGAGAGCGTCTAGGCAGCTCTCTGTGTGCCTGATGGGCCATTATATGCTTATCATTTGGTACCAAAACAGCACTGGCAGCCTTTGATAGCTACAAACAAAAGCAGGATGTTTGTGGTCTAACTGAAACGAGCCGAGCTTGTGCCTTTAGCCAGATGGTGAAAGATGCTTGAGGCTGGAGCAGCTCAGCGCAGAGCAAGGGCAGTTATACGCACGCTCTGGGAGTGTGCTCTGGCTGGCTGGAGACACGGGGCGCGTGGGTCCCAGTGTGGGTTTGAGACACACTGACGGTCTTTGGACTGTGTATTGCTCCCCATTTGCTGCCATTTGCATTTTTCTTGAGCATTGCATTGCTGGCTGAGCGAGGGAAGTACAACGAGGGTCGTGGTCCCTGGGGGGGGTCACAGCACAGGGTACACAGGACGGGTGCAGGAACTGCCACGGCAGTCTTGCTTCAATTTAAAACAGAGGTGATCGCCCCGGCCGTGGGGCGCCCCGGGATGGGAGGTGGTTTTGGACGCACGTTGCAGCTGTGCTTGGATGCAGCCAAGTCCCTCCAGCTGAGGAGCAGCTCTGCTCACATGGTGCAAGGCCCGAGACGCCGGCAAGAGGTCACCGCTGCGGCGTGACCCCGTCCTGGGCCGCCTCATCTGCACATCCCCGGGCAGGGGACGGCGAGGCCCCGGTGCCGGCGGAGGAGCCGGCGGGGCTGTGGGAGCTGGGGCTGCTGGCCGCGGCGCCCCCGCGGGGGGCGGCGACAAACAAAGAAACTATTTCAAAGCTTTTCCTGCTAGCAGAAGGGTGAGGTACAGGAGGGAGATGCTTTGCTGTCCTGGACTGTGCCGCGTGGGAGCTGGTGGCACGGCTGGAAGAGATGTCAGATTTGCCTCTGTTGGCTCAGCTGAGCTAGTTCCTGAGGAAACATTCCTCCTTGGAGGCAGAGAGCGTCTAGGCAGCTCTCTGTGTGCCTGATGGGCCATTATATGCTTATCATTTGGTACCAAAACAGCACTGGCAGCCTTTGATAGCTACAAACAAAAGCAGGATGTTTGTGGTCTAACTGAAACGAGCCGAGCTTGTGCCTTTAGCCAGATGGTGAAAGATGCTTGAGGCTGGAGCAGCTCAGCGCAGAGCAAGGGCAGTTATACGCACGCTCTGGGAGTGTGCTCTGGCTGGCTGGAGACACGGGGCGCGTGGGTCCCAGTGTGGGTTTGAGACACACTGACGGTCTTTGGACCGTGTATTGCTCCCCATTTGCTGCCATTTGCATTTTTCTTGAGCATTGCATTGCTGGCTGAGCGAGGGAAGCACAACGAGGGTCGTGGTCCTTGGGGGGGGTCACAGCACAGGGTACAGCCGGTGATGGGGCAGACCCTGGGGGAGAGACCCCCACCACTGCCACGTAACAAGCTGTCGGCGGGTGTTGGTCGTTTTGGTACCTGGGCACAGCGTCACCACTGCGCGCTGACTTCCCATCCAAAGGGGATGGGAAGGGGAAAGGGAACTGTGGGATGGGAAAGGACCGTGTCCTCCTCGCGGCTTGCTACTCAGCACTTCTACACCTCTTAGGAGCCTGTCAGTGCCTGGTGGTGCTGTCCCTGCCATGAGACTGGGGTCTCTGCGTGCTGGTCCCCAGCAGGGCAGGACGGCTGGGCAGGGCACAGGCAGGGCAGGGCAGGGCCAGCCCAGCTGAGCATGCAGCAGGCAAACCTGCCCGCTGTGCCTTTGTGGGTCAGACCTGCCCCTCTGCCTCCCTGTGTGCCATAAGGAAATTCAAATCCAGGTGATATCCTGGTAAAATCATCTCATTTCTGAAGGGTTAAAGAGGGTGAGTGAGAAGGCTCTTGCCTTGGGAGTCTCCATTTGCAGATGTTCCTTTGCCATGACGTCCTCCCAACACATCCCTGGCCAAGGCACCAGCTTTTTCAAGCTCCCTGGTTTGAAATTCCTGTACCACCCTATAACCAGTTTTATTATCGCCTGGAAGTGCCTCACAACCCCCTCTGGATCCATTTGGATCATGACATACTTGGCTGATCAGGGATAAAAAAATCAGCTGGTGCAACCAGAAATGATTGAAACTTCCAGGGCAGAAGGTGGGACATCACAGACTGTTGCTCCCCCCAGAAATGGCCAACACCCCCATCCATCCTCGTCCCCACCTAGGGAATTGCAGCAGAGAGTATGGAGGGGGCTGTGTCTACCTGGATATATCTACCTGGGGATATCACATCTGTCACCCTCTTCACCCCTGCCTGCCCCGTCCCCCACGTGCTGCCTAGCCCCAGGTTTTGGGGCAGCACCCTGGCCCAGGACTCCCTCCCTTGGTTCTCCTCTTGTCTCCCATGGTTTTGTGTGATGGGCAGAGGAGCAGCCCACAGTGCCCAGGGGGGTCAGGGTGGAGAACTCTGCAAGAAGGGTCTGGCCAGGAGCAGCGCAGCCCCCATGGCCTTGTGGCATGAAGTCATGATGCTGGGTGGAAGTCCTGCTGGGACGGAGCAGGGGCCCAGGAGCGGTCCCCTCCTCTGGCTCAGCACAGGGGGAAACTGCAGCCAGCTGCTCTCTTGCAGACTGTGGCTATTTCATGCCTACAAAATACAGCAAGATTTACATGTGAATAGATTTTATGTGATTGAAATACATATTGTTGGATGTAAGCGCTGTGTTATCATCATCGGAGCAGGGCAGCACAGGGATGTGGGGTGGTGGTGGCCGGAGGGCAGCGTAGCTCAAACCTTCACGGGAGACCCAGGCTCAGAGACCCCCCTGCCGAGGCAATTCCTAAGGAGGAGGGTCGCTCCGTTTATTTCTTCTGATGCAGTCAGCAATGACACAGCACAGCGCTGGTGACCATGGCCTGCTCCAGCTGCATGTCCCAGCTGTGTCCCAGCAGGGACACCAGCCTTCCAGCAATGCTCCAGGGACTTCTCTCCCCCAGCTCCTGCTGCCTCCCAAGCGTCCTGCCCTCTTGCAGGGCCTTGTGCTGGTGAGACAAAGCTTGGAAACTGGCTGGAGGAATTGAAAGGAGTTTTTTAAATCATTTATTATTTTAAATGTTCATTCTCCTGGAGGTGAACTGAGATCTGATGGGGATCAAGGCCAGTGACAGTGGCTGCCAGCCACCATGTCATTATGTCAGCAAAGGCTGACATCTGCATGCGTTTCTGGAGCGGGACAGAAGCGGGCTCTGTGTGCCTTGGGGATGCCATTTGCTGAGCTATTAATGCAGGGCAGTGTAACGATCGCGGGATGGAAGACACTTCATCACTGTGTTTACACAGAGGTAGCATCTTGCTCCAAGCAGCCCTGCTCAGGGGGCCGGCGGTGCGTGCCGGGGTCCCAGCAGGCAATCTGATCTGATGCTTCTCCCCTGGTCTCCTCCCGCAGAGACGTTGCTTTGGTTCCTTCTTCTCGGCTGTGTCTCGGCTATGCCACGTGCTGGGCAGGCTGGGGTGGGCAGTCCGGAGCAGCTGCAGGAGAAGCAGATCAGGGCAGGTTCCTACTGCAAGCTCAGCCACCACATGAACACAGCATGTCCTCCCTGACCCTATGTGCGCTGCCACCTGCCTCCTCCACCTCCCCTGGGGAGCTCAGTGGCTTAACCGGGTGCAGTAGCGGAGGAAGGACTGCAAGGGCTCCCCTGGCTCTGCGCTCCTCCGCGCAGGGGAAGCCCTGCGGAAGAGGGGCTGCTGGTGGCCTGGTGCTGGAAAGCAGTGGGGGCGGATGGTGACAAAGCGCAGGGGAGTCCAGAGCATCCTGGGGAGGTGGGCGTCCCCTGGGGAACCCCAGAGCTGGCTTAGTGCAAGGTATTAGCTAGCAAGAGAAATGGGTCTGCTGAGGACAGCGGCAGCAGCCACACTCCTGAGGCACTCGAGCTTTTCACAGAGCTGGAACCAGCCTCTCCTCAAGGGCTGGTGTGGAGGACGCCCAGGGTGAGACCATCTTCTGTCCTGCTCCTGCTCGGCACAGGGGTGGGCAGGTCCCCACGTCCCTGCCGCTCCCTGCAGGAAGGAACGGGACATTCAGCGCCAGGCCGGGAGCTCGGATCAGCCGGTGTCTGGGCAAGGATGGTCTCTACCTGGGCAGGCTGTTCTGGTGCTACAGCTCAGTAGATGGTCCACCAGCCCGAGGGCTGCCATTTTCCGCAGCATCCGGCACATGAAACGCCACGTACGGGCACTTCTTCACATTGAGGCACACGAGTTTCTTGAGTGATGCTGTCTTAACTATCTCAAAGCCAGTTGCTCCACCGAATGTACTGGGTTTCCAGTACTCTGGGGAGCAGATGGGGTTTCCAAGAAGCCCCTTCAGGGAAAACGGAGCTCCGATCTCCACCATGCTTTCTCCAAAAATACCATTGGGTTGGGGTTTCTCAAGCAGCAAGCCCAGATAAAACTCCAGAGCATCAATGTCTCCATACAGCTCTTCCAGCTCTGCCGCCTTCTCTTCCTCTCCTGCATCAAGTGAACATCAGAGTGCTTTAGCAAGGGAATCACCCCCGGCAAGGACTGGCCTTGCTGTGGGTAACGGGAACGTGGCAGCTCCTGCAACCCAGACAGTGGCAAGCCCAGCTCGCAGGCCAGGCGCTGCCCTCTGGACTACTCGTCCAGCCTCGCAGGAGGAAGGACCCCTGCAACCAAGGCATCAGCCCTGTCCACCCCGGTGCGAGGGTCACAACCAGGCCAGGTTTGGATGGGCAGGAACGGCTGCTCTGCTGGGCAAGCCCAGCGGCAGGGGGGCAGCTCATTGTCTCATACTCTGCTGTGAGCGCAGAGCAAAGCCCCGAGAACTCCTGCAGCAGCACTGCAGTCCTACCTGTTAGCTCCTGAAAGGACTTGTAGGGCTTCATGCCAAACCTCTTCCGGCTGTAGCCTCAGCTGCCGGGATTCCTGGATGACCCCAACGGCCACTTTCAAGATGTTAGCATTGATGGTTTGTCCCCCACCGATCTGGAGGGTGAGAACACAAGGAGGAGCACATGTGAGGCACGAGGCGGCACTGGCAGCTGCTCCAGGGGAGCCACAGCACAGCCCCACCACCCCGTACTAAAGCATCCGTGTCCTGGGCATGGTGTCAGGGAGACCAGCACGTCATCACAGCAGCGAGAAGAGGGGGAATCACTGGGCATTGCCAAAAAAAAGCTGTAGAGCAGCTTGGGTTAAAGCCGGTCCGGTTCCCAGGGTGGGTCAGGGAACAGTGCAGGAGAAGCCCTGGATGGACAGTGACCCACCGGCCTGGGAGGAGGGGAGAGATTACAGGGGTTTGGGATCACAGGGAGAACCCAAACACCCGAAGAGCAGCGGGTCTGCACCTCAGCCTTGCTGCTTTGCACAAGAAAAGACGGTCAGAAATGTAGATGTAATCGCTTGGAAGAAAACATCCATGTGATGGCAGCAAAGAACAGTGCCAGACAGGCTGCTCCCATACCCAGGCTGCTCCACAGCCCGGTCTGGGCCAGGAGATCCCAGCTTACCACAGGCTCCTGGCATCACCGTGGTGTTTACTACAGAGTCCCGAGAACAAGCAAACGGGGCTGCCAAGGCCCAGCCTTGCTACGGTGCTTGTGGGGAGGAGTCACGACATGCACGTTGGGTGCTGCCCTGGGTAGAAGACTCTATGTGTGACAGCGACCCACTGCCAAACAGGGAGGTTCGATACTGGTGTGCTACAGCTGTGCTCCAGGCACTGCAGGGACAGGTCGTGTCTTGGACCAGAGCTGCCTTGGACCGGAGCTTTGCGCAGTGGAAGAAGAGGAGCTCGAAACCCCACTGCCGCCCTGCGAGCCCCAGAGCTGGGCTCCACCACCCGACAGCACAGCAGCGTCTGCCTCCACGGTACCGTGAGCATCCCTCCCGGGGTCCCACAGCCCTGGCGCTGACAGGGAGAGGAGAGCAGGACCTTACCCTTCCTGCAGTCTGCTTGGAAAAGGACTCCACCAGCGCCTCCACGCCATAGTCCATGAGCATGGAGGTGTTGTAGAGGAACTGCTCGTAGTTGTACTCTTCCCCCTGGATGACGAAGGAGTCGGGCATCAGACCGTGCCAGTGATAGAGCTGGTTGAACTCCACCGCGATGCGATTCCGGTACTGGAACTGCGTCCCAAACAGCAGCTCGGGGTCGAACTTGAGGCTGAGGAAGTACCCACTGAGATGCTGGACGTAGTCTTCGATGACAATCTTAATGGTCTCCCCTGAGCAGGAGGTGAGAGAAGCAGCCATTAGCTGGCAGCAGCAGGAGCTACCGGCTCTGTACCCCGAGATGTTACCCACGTGCTATGGCAGCACGTCCCAGCACCCACCCACCACCTGGGACCTTTCTGACTACGAGCTTGTTGAGTTGGTTGGGAATTTTTCAGTGAATTATTTTTTCACCAGCAAAGGTCAGTCTGCCGAAAGCGAAATGGCTCCTGAGGAAGCTGACCTCAATACGCTTCTTAGAGATAACGTGGTGACATGGGTCTCTTCTGGATTTTGGTCAAAAATGACATTTCTTGAGATTATAGTAAATTTATCATAGAACATCAAAATGCAATAATTCAAAACTATGACAAAATTATTACAAATGAATTTTTTTGATGGACCAAAGCCAATTTTTGCTATACGGACCAAAGCCAATGATCCCCAGAAGGCTGCCAGAGAAATTCCTCCAGCCTCTAAAACTGGACTGGCTATCACCCTCAGCCCTGTGCTCCAGGGTTGTTCGAAGCCCACATCCCTCCGGCAGCTGCCGGGCCAGAGACTCAAGTCCCAGACCAATGCCCAAGTCCTTGGGGCTTGCCCAGTGAGGCGGGACATGGGGTTCCACGGTGCCTGTGCCCTGCGGCACCACCGGTCCTCACCGATGAGGATGAGACGAGCTGTCTGGAAGAGCTGCTCGTCGCTCCAGGTGGGATGCTCCCGTTTCAGTATGTCGCAGACACGGTTGTGCTCGCGCAGCCAGAGCGTGGCATACATGCAGAGTCCCGGCAACAGCCCAAACACCTCCTGCCCCATCGCCAGCTGCTTCTCCTTGGGGACGGCAGACGGGTAGACCATGTGGACCGGAGCATCGGTGACCATGGGGGGGTACACCTCTCCATCCACCACCTTGGGGAGACAAGAACGGGATGGCAGAAAGGGAGGAGGGGAGAAAACCACCCCGGCGAAAGCCTGACCAGCTGGGACCTGCCTCCCTACAGGGACCACGGCCGCTCTCCTGCAAGCGCTGAGCAGGATGGAAACATCCCCCTCGTACAGCCCAAACTGCAGGACGCCTGCTGCCATCAGAACAGTTGAACCCCAAAGCTCATGCCCCTGATATGGCACCTCTGGCCAGCAGCCACCGAGGGGGGCCCTGGCAGTGCTCTGCACAGGGCACCAGGACTGGGGTCTCCTACAGGGCCGGGGTCTCCTGATGCTCCTGGAGTCTCTGGCCTGGCGGCTGCCAGAGGGATGTGGGCTTCGAACAACCCTGGAGCGCAGGGCTGAGACATGTTTCAGTCGTGCCAGGTGGTACCTGGAATTTCAGCTTCCCGTCTCTGAAGAGTCGCAGCTGGTGCTGCCGCTGCAGGTTGTCCCCGTACAAGTGCCCGAGGTCCACCTGCCAAGAGAGCATGGTGACAAGGCTGCTCCAAAAGGCCGTGCATGCCCCGGTCCCCCTCCTCACTCCCCGCACGCCTCTGCGCCCCCCCACTCCGGCGCTCCTCACCCCATGCGCCAGCGCCTTGGTGAAGCCACGTCCCATCTTCCCGGACGTCTTGAAGAACTGGTGGGTGAAATGCTGGGCGAAGAAGGCAAACATCAGGTTGGTGCCTTGGGGATCGGCTTCAAACTTCTGCCGCAACAGGAACCTCTCCGCCAGGAGCTGGGGGTCGGGGAGCTGCTTCTTCCCTGCGAAGGATGGAGGTGGAAGGCGGGTGCCCCATACCGACCCATCTGGGTACCGGTACTGGCCGCGGAGCTGTCAGTGAGTGCTGCCGCGTCTGCTGCAGCACCAGGCACTGACTCGTCTGCACAGACACCTTACACCCCTCTCACACAGGCTGCTACATGCCCCAGCAGCTCAACCTGAGCTGTCCCAGCAGTGTTTTAGATGCCATCAAGTTCCTTCTGCCCGTGGGGCCAGCTTGGGCAGGACAGCAGTACCACATGGCATTGCCAGCAGTGCCTTGCACATGTGTCCATGGCAGTGAAAGCTCAGGCATGGGTGGGAAACACTGATGCTGCACCAGGTACGGACCCAGGGTGCTGCTCCGGCAACTCAGCCCCACGCCTGGCACCGTGCGGTGCCGGTCCCCCCGGGCCAGCTGCGTACCTTTGGTCCCCATGGGCGTTGGGCAGTTGTCCGGCACGGGCGGGAGGACACGGGTGTAATAGCTGACATTGGCGTAGGCCTCCCACGTGATGTAGCCATAGTCAGAGTTGAAGGTGGGGGGGCTGGGGATGAGATTGGCACGAACTGAAAGGAGAGATGGGGGTCAGTGTGGGGCCCAGGGCATGGGGCAGGCTCTGCCTCCGGCCCCTGCCTGTCCACTCAGTGCTGTCAGACGCCCTCCCCTGCCACCCCGAAAACCAGAAAGGTACAGGCAGCGGAGGCATGTGGGCGTTCCGGGCTTTGCTCCGAGCCTTTAAAAGGCTGCAATTCCCTGCAGAAGAGGAGGGCTCATGCTAGTGCGCTAAGTGGATTCTTGGATGATGAATGAGATGACAACCACATAGAAATGGTAAAACCAACAGCCGGAGCCTTGTGAACGTGTCGCTACAGCTCCAAGGGCTGGAACCTAAATATTTATGCAAAGTGATGAATGTGGGGACATGAGTAACAAGGGCCAGCTCCATATTTCCACAGGCTGCTTTCCGTGCGGCTGCTTAAGAGTCCTTTGGCCCAGTGAGGGTATCGTGCTGAGAGCTGCTCGTGTTTTCCAGCTGGCTGGCAGCCCAGCGTGCGGCTGGGGACACGTGGGCAGCCCAGCCTGCGACCCCCTGCACCCCGCTGCTGCGTGGCCAGGCAGCCTCCCCCGGGCAGCCTCCCTCGGGCAGGGTGACGGCGTCACAGGGTGACGGAGTGATGGGGTGACAACCTCCCTGGGTCTCCCGGTGAGATGACTCAAGCCCGGTGCCCACCGTACCCGCGGGAGCTGCTCAGCATCACTGCAGCTGCGCCGCCCCCACCCACACCTCTGCTGATGCCCAGGGTGTCCCCGAGTCCTGCTGCTCCCCGAGACCTGCTCCAACCCCTCACCTGTGAGCACGAGCCTCATAAGCGTGTCCCTGATGAAGGTGCTGTTGATAATATCCCAAAACCACCTGAAGTGGGTCAGGATGAAGTGGAAGAAGGCAGGACTGGGCTTCAGCAGGTCGTGGAGGCGCGTCCAGAACTCGGCTGGGAAAGACAGACCAGGCAAATTGCTCGCCCCGCTAACAAAGCCCGCTAATGGCCCCGGCCCACTCGCGCTGTCGCTGCCGGTGAGAGCGTGTGCCGCAGGCGCAGCATGCCACCCTGGGACCCATGGGTGCCAGAGGTCCTCCGGGCAAGAGGGACTTACGGGAGGTGCAGTTGGCCCCGAAGTATCCCGTGCGCGTGCAGTCGCACTCGTATCCTCCCAGGCCGACCCTCATGCACACCCCTTGGTGCTGGCAGGGGAAATAGCAACAGGGATTCACTGCGGGGAGAGAGAGAGATCACCATCCAGCCACAGTGTCACCACGTCCGGTGGCTCCCTGCTCCTCATGGGGTGACGCTGCCCTGGACACAGCCGAGCCAGGTCCAGCTCAGGGGGACGCATCCCGGGGGGGTCCCCCTGAGACAAGGTGCTTTGATGCCGGCCGCCTCTGTGAGCCCAGCCCCCAAGTCCAGTGACAATGACGTGCTGCAGAGAGACTGCAGAGAGGTGCTGCAGGAGCCGAGCACTGCCCTGGCCATTGCAATGTCAGGCCTGCAGTAGATATTACTGCTCAGCTTTTCTTTTACCTCCCTGGTGAGGTATTTTGGGCAGGAGCATCGCTTCGGCACCATCCCTCCTTTCCTTGTGGAAGTTAGCCTTGTCTGAAACACCCGGGATTGCCAAAGGAACCATCTGCACCCCATGGCCACGCACCAACGGGTGCTGCAAGCCCCGGCCCCAGCTCGGGCTGTTGCCCTGCCCGGCGCCCCATGCCACCACAGAGCCATGTCACGGTGGTCTCCTGCCCAGCCGGGGCCATAGCCTCGTGCACAGGGGGCTGCTGTGCCCCCGGAGCCCCAGCGCGGGACAAAGCAGTGCAAACACAGCACCGGTGTTAACAATAATGGCAATTGTCAGGGCTGAAGTTTGCTTTGGCAAGTGGCTCCTCTGCCCTCACCACCCCGAGCGGA
>NW_008825521.1:703286-707702 GCF_000699105.1 Pygoscelis adeliae
TCAGGTGAGGGCCCCCTCCCCCCCCCCCCAGCGCGGCGGGATCCCCCGGGAGACAGAGGGACAGGAGCAGCACTGCCACCAAGTTGGGTCGGTCCCCACAGACCCGGGATGGAGCCTTTGTGCCAGGAGAATAAAAGTGCCAAGAGACAAGGCCTCCTGGAGCACACCTGGCCGAGGGTTTCAGTGCGCACCGGCAGGGCAGTGGTCACCAGCCCGACCAGGACGCCCAGCGCTCGGGGACAGGGGTGCCACCAACACACAGTGCTCAGCTCCGGTGCCACCGGCTGAGGGGACAGGGATGGGCAGTGCGCCCTGAGCACCAGAAGGGACCGAGAGCCATTCCCGGTGTGCCCAGTGTCATGGCTGATGAAGGAAGGTCTCCCAGGTCCATCGGCAGCTTCGTGTGGTCTGTGAGCTCACCAGGCCCCCGCCGGACCTGGTTCAGATTCTTCTGGAATTTGGGAACAGGTTCCAGTGCTGGGGTGGACGGACGGGCACGCAGAATAGAAACCACATTTTTTCCATAGGAAATTGCAGCTAAAAATTAACGTCTTTGAAAAATAAAGCTAATTTTGCAAAGTTGCTCGGTCTCCCAGCTGGCCACACACTCGGGGCAGGACAGGGGCTGCCTGGGAGCCTGGGGCTTGGCCAGCAGCTCTGCCCCAGCTGCGCTCAGCCCTGTGACCCCAAATCCCTCACGTCATGGGGGCCGGCTTGCAAAGATGCGTTCAGCTCCCAACCTTTCCATCAGACTCCCTTTCATCTCAGATCTTTTCATGTATCCAGACGCTACTACAGACCCAGGCGGGAGGCAGCAGGCAAGTTCTTATTTATCTCAGACAAATTAAGGTCAGACCACCCGTTCGGTTTTTTGCAAGATGGGAACTTTTGCAAAGGGGGCTGTGTTGCAGCGCAGCTGGAGCATCCTCCGGGCTATTCCTACGTCGTAGCTCTGCACTCAACTCTGCTGCAAACTTTGCAAGCACCTAAGAGAGCAGTCCCCGTGCCATGCCTGGTGCAACCCGGGAGGATGCAGGGCTGCCCACGGGTGCCACAGCCACAGAGCCGGGAGGATTCTCCGTGCCACAGGCTCTGGCATGGCAGGTAGTGTCCTGCCCCATCTCTCCAGCTGACATTGGGAGTCAGGAGAAGTTCACTTTGCCGGGGCTCTGCCTGGTGTGGGGCTCGATGGCATGTCGTGGCCGAGCACTCCTCCAAGACGGGTTTGGCAGCACGCTGGGCTTGGCCGTGCTGCCTCCTCTCGTGCTTCACAGCGGTGTCAGCGCCGCAGGGTCCCGGAGGTGGGGCGGGAGCGGCATGTTCCAGCCAAAAGGGTGGGAGGGGGACAGAGCATGTCCAGCAACCCCCTCGCGTCCTTTCGGAGCCTTCCTCCTGCGGCAGCTCCGTGCCTCTCCCCACCCCAGCCAGGAATCCTGCGCCGACCCTGCCAGGGCGGCTCCAGGTGGGAGGAAAGCTGCTGCCAGCCTCCGCGCTGGAGCACAGCCCCCTCCGTGACGGCAGAGCTGGTGAACACGCTCCATCACCGCTGGAAAATGCCAGATTTCGGGGACAACATCCGCTCTGCACACCGCAGCCAAAGCAACCTGGGGTGAATCATGGCCAGGCTGGAGCCGGGCTTGCTCAATGGGACATGGCTCCGCAGCAGCAGGCTTTGAAGACAATGAAAGGCTCACGCACTTGTTTTTCCTGATTCAGGGGGGTTTCCTCGGGCCCACGAGCTGTTCACAGCACAAGCACACGCAGCGCAGCCAGATTGTCATCTGCAACCACTTCTGGCAGCACCATGAGCAAGAGCAGCTATGCCAGGGCCGCAGCTGCACACCATGTGAGGCTTAGCGATCCTCCTCCCTGCACCTGAGCCGGGCTGCCGGCCCCAAGGATGGGCTGCGGGCAGGCGGACGGGCTGGCTGGAGGGGGTGATGCAGCCCCCGGGCTCCCGGGGTGGGCGCGGGCCCCCCCCGGGAGGGCCCGGCGTGACCCTGTGCAGCCCAGGTTGAAGCTCCGCGAGCCCCATTGTGGAGGGCCTGTGTCCTGGGAGGGCGGTTGACCATGGGCTATGGAAACAGGCATGAATCAGAAGCAGCCCTGCCAGAGGTCCCCGCCTGCCCTCGCTCGGCGCGGTCCATGCCCGACCTGCCCCACGGTTAGAGCTGGGGCAAATGGTGATGTCCGGGTGCTGCCGCACCTCCCGTTTGCCAGTGGGTGAAACGGCATGAGCTGTGGAATGGCTGTGGAGGGGACGGTCAGGTTTATTTTGCAAGAACACTTGTACAAAACTACACCCCTGAAGGCAAGCCAGCAGCCAAGGGCAGTATCTGCTGGGGAAAACAGAGAAACACCATGGGACTGGCTTGGCGCCGCTCACAGCCAGAGGAAAAGTCTACAGAGAGCAAACATCACGGCTTGGAGCCAAGGTTCAGCCAGCAAGGAGTCAAGTAGAAGTGCTCTAAGCAGCAAACACCAAGTGAGCAGGAGATCCCAGCCTCAGCCTAACATCCTGTTATTTGGTCTTTGAGAGCAGATCCGAAGGCTAGATTAGGGCTGTGGTCCTCCTAGTTCAGCACTGGGGAGGAGCAGGAGCCTGGCTGCTCTGCTGACAGCACCTCGGGGCACGGCGCAGTTCCCCTAATTCCTCAATCAGATATCTCCTTCCCTAATTAAGGCTTGGAAGAGAGCAGTCCTTTCATGTATATCCTCGGTATCTTTTTTTTTCCCCCCACGTAGTGAAATTTGCTTTGATCCAGGCGTGCAGCAGTCAGCTCCAGGGGTTGGTCACGGCAGAGCCATCCCAGCCTGTGTCTGTCCCAGCTGCTTCGGGCATGTGGGTCCCCAGTGGGTCCCCAGGCCCTGTCCCGTGCCCAGCAGGACACACGGATGCTGCTCCTGGCTGTCCTCAGCCCCCAGGAGGAGCTTCCCGGGGAGATGAGACCCATGCTGGGAGATGGCCAAGCCAGAGGAGGAACCGCACAGAGGCTGTCCCTTGCCTGTCCCTACCACCTGTGGTCCAGCCCAGCAGGTGACAGCCAGGTCTATCCCATGGGGTCCCTTCTTTTGTGCAGACATGCCCGATGGGCCCCGCAGCAGGGTGCCTGCTGCCTACCCGGCACGGGCCCTCCTCCTCCAGCCCTTGCTCCTGCTGATCCTGCTCTGACTCTGCAGCCTGAGGCCAAGAAGCCCGGAGGGCTGCAGCGTGGCTTGGCCATGCTGGGGGCACACAGCCCCGCTGTCCCCGGCGAGTGGACCTGCCATCTCCTGTCAGGTCACACTCCGACTCCCAGAGTCCACCACAGAGCAGGCATGGCCGTCCTCGCCATGGCCATGGGGCCTCAAAGTGCTGCAACCCCGGGTTGTGTTCCCCTTTTGGACACATATGCTGCCGAAACAGGGAAGTGCCCACCTCAGGGTCACTGTTTTTGCACAGGACCAGCCGCTCCAGCACAGAGAAGTTCCTCCCCTCCTGGTGGGACAGCTGCAGGGAGGGGGCGCGGGCAGTGGGAAGGGCAACATGCCCCGCTCGGGCACCCGGCTCTGCCTGCTCAGCCCAAACCTGCTTGGTTCGGGTCGCTTCTCCCACGGTCCCGCTTCCCCTGCAATGGGAGGGGGTTCCTGCTCAGCTCCGCACATTTTGGGGGCTCTCGGGTTTGGGCACATTGCTTCCCACAGCGGCGGTTAAACCCAGGCAGGCTGCTGGAGACGGGGTCACCATCAGCACCGTTTGCAAGACAGGCGGCCAGAGCCCCGCTGAGGGATGCAGCCCATGTGCCTGGGCTGGTTTTGCTGAGAACATTACTTTGTCGGGGAACTGTAAAACCTGCAAAGTGCCAAGAGCTCCACGCTGAGACGGCATTTTTCTGCAACAAGGAAGGCCATTTCACGGAAGAAGGACTGGAGTCAACCCCCTGTTAAGCACCTGGAGGAAACTGGATTGTAGGGGCTGGGGATGGAGCTGATGGGATTCGAGACACGATTTTATTCTGCAACATGCTCCATGGATGCCTGCCATAAGCAGCATTACTCCTCGACATCCCTGGGCTCACAGGCAGCCCGAGCCCACAGTGGCTGTGCCAGTGTGCAGTGAACTGCTGCGGCACGTGGGCACGGGAACGAAACGATGGCTCAGGCCACTGGAGCTGTCCCTGCTGCTCCCAGCCCTCCATCCTCACCCCCAAACTGCAGTATCACCCGATATGTGTTTGGGGAGAGCAGGGAAGGGCCCTGGCTGCCAGCGTTCATGGATATTGTCCCCCCTTTCTTTCGAGAAGCCCTGTCCCAACTGGGAGGCTGCAGGGAGCAACTGGGTGCTGCCCCTCAGCCCAGTGGTGGGGCCACCCCGGGGCAGCCACGGTCCTGTCCTGCCCCAGGAGCTCGCGGGACGGCGGTGGGCTTGGCGGGAGC
>NW_008825521.1:708650-709339 GCF_000699105.1 Pygoscelis adeliae
TGCCCCGACCCGCGCACCCCTCCGGGGGTCCCCGCGGCCACCCCTCGGTCTCCGGCTGTGCCCTGAGCCCCGCGTCCCCCAGGAGCCCCCTGCCCATTCCCAGGTCCCCCCGTGTCCCTCCCAGTCCCCACCTCCCCGAGCATCTCCATACCCATCTTCTGGTCCCCAGGGTCCCCATGCCCATGCCCTGGTCCCTACGTCCCCCTGCATCCCCACACCTACACCCTGGTTCCCACATCCCCCAGTATCCCTGTGCCCTGGTCCTCATGTACCTCTGGTCCTCACATCACCCAGCATCCCTATGCCCACACCCTGGTCCCCAGGTCCCCCAGGACCCCCGTGCCCATCCCCTGATCTGCAAGCCCCCTGCCTGGGTCCCCATGCCCTGGGGCACCCTGTTGCAGTTTGGGCAGCAGCACCATCCCTGCAGTGTGGCCACGGGCTGTAGGCCTGGCTCAGATCCCTCTGACCCACTGTGGGAGTGTGCTGGTTTTGGCTGGGATAGAGTGAATTTTCTTCACAGTAGCTAGGATGGGGCTGTGTTTTGGATTTGTGCTGGAAACAGTGTTGATAACACAGGGATGTTTTCGTTACTGCTGAGCAGTGCTGACACAGAGTCAAGGCCTTCTCTGCCTCTCACCCCACCCCACCAGCGAGCAGGCTGGGGGTGCACAAGAAGCTGGGAGGGG
>NW_008825521.1:711720-712398 GCF_000699105.1 Pygoscelis adeliae
GTGCCACACCGGGCTGCTCAGCACAAACCATCAGCTACCGACCTCCCCGCTGCCAGCCCAGCTGCCAACGAACCTCCCCCCTTCCCCTTCGTGATGGCTATCCGTCTGAGCTGCAACTCAGGACGTCTGTCCTCATGTCCCAGGGTTGGAGCCAGCCCTGGGTCCCCAGATGAGTCCCTGTCCCCAGCCACGGCAAGGGCGGGTGGTGCTGCCTGGGCATTGCAGTGGGACTGCGGCCTCGCAGCCTTCCTTGGTGCGAGCACGAGGACGGGGCCACCCGGGGCACGGAGGGCACGTCCAGGGGTTTGCCACGGGCTTGGCAGCGTGGGCGCTGGATCTGGCCAGCAAATGCCTCGACATCACTCTGTAGCAGCAAGGGGAAGCTCCAGCACGGTGCTGCTGAGCCCCACGTGTACATCACCGCCATGGTCCTGGGGGAAGGCAGGAGGAAACCAGACAAGTAAAAAGGTCTTCTTCGGCATGATGAACGCCCTCAGAGGGGCGAGGGACACTCTTGTGGAGCAGCAGCACCAGCAGCTGCTGCCTCTGCGGTGTGCAGAGCATGGGTGGGAGGCAGCAGCCGCTGGGCTGGCGCCAGTGTGGGGGAGCACCGAGCTGAGCTCACCGGGGGCCGGCACCGCTCACGCCGCGGCAGCCAACCCCAGCCCCGCGCACCAG
>NW_008825521.1:712690-713584 GCF_000699105.1 Pygoscelis adeliae
ACTGCAGCCTTGCGTGTGGCCCCGCTGTTGCTGGTCACAGAGCCAGAGATGGAGCATGCGAGTTCCCAAAATGCACAAACAGCCCAGAGTTTGCACTGGGAAAAGAAACTCACACAAGTGGCTTTGGGAAGAGCAGGAGCCTCCCTGGGGCCGGGCAGATGCGGGGCTGAGGGGCGTGTGGAGATGGGTGGCTGCTGCTTCTCTGAGCGCAGGGCAGCAGCGGGGACATGGCCTTGCCGTGGCTCCTGGGAGCACTCCTCGCCAACCAGCTGCCAGTGGGACACAGCAGGAGGATGGACGGCCGTGTGGCAGAGCCAGCCTGGGGTGGTTGGGCTCTGGCTGGAGGGTTTCAGCCCTGAGCACCCAAAACCTTCTCGGGGGCGGCTGGAGCAGTTTCTGATGCTCAAAGGTCCTCCCCTCTCCTCCTGCGTTTTGCCGGGGCCTCGCCATGCCTCGTGCCGTGCTCTGCTCTGGCTCCTCTCAGCCGGCCCCATGCCGGTCTCACACTGCTCTTCTGCTTTTCGCAGCAGTGACCCACGGGTGTCAGGGCTGCAGCTTCGCCCCTTTTCCTCCCATGGCTTCCTTCCTCCTTCCGGAGGCATCATTGGAGTTTTGCTTCCTTTTTCTTTCCCCCCGGTGCAGGGGGGACACGACCGCGGCCCCACTCCGGCTCCGGCTGTCTCAGGGCTGTTGGCGCTGCCCTGGTGAAGTGCCAGCGCCGGACCTCGGTCTCTGCCAAGAGGCAGCAGCTGAGCAGGACGGGTGCAGGAACTGCCACGGCAGTCTTGCTTCAATTTAAAACAGAGGTGATCGCCCCGGCCGTGGGGCGCCCCGGGATGGGAGGTGGTTTTGGACGCACGTTGCAGCTGTGCTTGGATGCAGCCAAGTCCCTCC
>NW_008825521.1:714390-717011 GCF_000699105.1 Pygoscelis adeliae
AACCTCCTGTTTTTCTACCTTAAGGTTAAGAGGCGACTGGTGTCGAGTCCCCCGTGGGAAAGGTCCCCGACAGCCGCAGGTACTTCAATCCAGCACAACGGCACAGCAGATGCCGGTGGCTGGAGACCCCTCACGGGGCATCGGTCTGGTCCGGTTCCCCCCACGCTGAGCTCAGGGGGGCTGTGGGGGCACAGGGCCAAGGGGGGCAGCAGCGGGGCAGCCCGGAGAGCGAAGCTGTCCCTGATGGCCGAGCAGGGCTGGCGACCCCTTCCCCAGCTCCTCTGGGCACGGCGGCAGAGGACCCAGCATTTCCTCCGGCACGGGGAGCTGACAGACGGTGTTTGGGGGGCTACAAATCAGAGCTGAAAAGCCGGGGCTGGACAGGCTGTCTGGGAACTCGTAACCTGAGCCCCAGGAAAGGAGGACTCAGGAAAGCGCTTTCAGCAATCATATTCATCATCTTCAGCTCAGACTCATTAGGCTCATGGAGCCCAGCCCCGCCACCACCAACGCCTCCCGCACGCAGATAGAGCCGCCGGCTCAGACAAATAAATGCTTCCAGCTTCCCAGTGGATGCGGCAGGTCAGGGAGCATCTGATGCCAATTACCCAAGGTATAGGGTTCCCTGGCTGCGCTAGCCGGCACCGCACAGCGAGGTGGCTCCCGCGCTCTGGCCCTCCCGCCTGGGTCTACCCCAGCCACGGGGGTGCTCGGCCACCTACAGGGCCCCTCCAATTTGGAGCGGCCCCATGGATCACCCTCTGCTCCCCATGCCAGGAGCCAGGGGGGCAGCCAAGGGGGGAGAGTTTTAGTCTCCCATCGCAGGGGGAAGAGCAGCCCTGTGCCACCTGTGTTTTGGGCCGCGTCAGGGACCAGCGAAGGGATCACCCACCTGAGCATTTCAGGGGATGCTTGAAGGCCACCTCACCGCATGGCCATCCCCACCATGGCTGACTGCACAGCGCTGGGCACCAGCCTGTCACTGGCGGGGTTTAAATCCCCCAGGTCATTTCCACCCAGGCTGTCCTCATCACACGTGCTCACAGCATGGTGCGGCAGGGATTCCTCCTCCCTGCCGCCCGGGCGTGGGGCTGAGGGTGGAGAGCTGCCCCGGCTGGTGCAGCAGGTTTGGAGCTATCTGGGTGGGAAGCATGTCGGGGCTGCGCATCACTGTGTGACACCGCACAGGTGCCCTGCACCCTGCTGTGCCCACCACGCGTGGGTCCCAGTGACCCGACTACCCGGGGACATCCCTGGGGCAGCACATCCCCATCTCGAGGTCTGAGTGGAGGGAAGCTGTGGGACTCCCCATCAGATTCAGGTCCAAAATTACAACAGACCCCCCCCTAGAGACCCTTGGGTGCGACTGGGAAGGGACTCCGGGGTCTGGGCGCCCATCCTGAGTGGTGACGGCAGCCTGCACAGCCACGCAGCTTTGCTGAGCGCTGCGGTGAAATGGGCGCAGGCGGCTCCGCTCGCCCGGCAGCTCTTCGGGGCAGCTGCACGTTTCCACTTCTCCGGGCTCAGGCTGGCCTGGATGTCCTTAATTGCCCAAAGGTCGGCATCCCCGAGCCCGGGGCCACGTGTCAGAGGGACCCCGGGCAGGAACCTGACACAGATTCGAGTCATTCGGGATCAACGCTGGGGGCCAGGAAATTGCAATGGACACGAACCTAAATACACCGCGTGTCCCCCCAGGTAATCAGGGGCCGGGCCAGATTCCGGCTGACAGCTTAAATGCCTTAATTCCTTGGCCGCTGCGGTTCGAGGGGGTCCCGTGTGCCGTGGGCTTCTCCCAAACGGTCTCTGAGCTGGAGATTTGTCTGTAATTGGAGGCATGTTGCATTCCCCTGAAAGTAGCCAGGTCCCGCTGGAGGGGGGCTGCGGGAAGGCAGCAATTTCCCTTATGGAATTATTTACCTGATTAGAGAGTTTATTTTATCAAAATTGCTTCAGAATGGGGCCGCTCCGTGTGTCCAGCGTGGGGAGCTCCCCGGTGGGGCCGGCAGCCTGGAGACAGGTAATTTGTGTGGTTAATGGGACTAATCCATCAGGCAATTACACCAATAGATTTCACGGCTGCAAAGTGCTCTGTTCCCATTAATTAAAAATCTATTAAGAAGATTAGCACGTAAAGGTATCAAAAGAAACCCAAGAGTTTCTTTCCCCACCGGCCCCCAAAGGCGAGTGTGGGAGTGCTGGATTGCTCACATTAGCAAAAAAATTATTCTTTTAAACGTAAGGGCTTTAAACGCATCCAAAGTAACCGCTGACAGTTTTCCCTGACTTCCCTACCAAGAGGTCCTTTATGTTTAATTATAGTTTGTTTAAATTAGCCTTGATTGTTCGCGTGGAGTGTTAGTTTAAATATATTTTGAACGTGTCGTTCCCCTGTGCCCTGCCAAGGAGGGCAGCCAGTGCGAGGAGGGCAGCCTCCGACCGAGCCCTGCGCCCCGGCAGGTGCCCCTGCCCCGGGGCTGATGCTCAGGGCCGCCTGGGAGGAGATGGGGGTCCAGGGGGCTCTGAACTCAGCATCCCCTGGTTGAGACGGTCACGCCAGAGCAGGAACTGGGGATGGCGGTACCTGCCTTCGGCAGGGGCTCGGCCCCCCACCCCCCCCC
>NW_008825521.1:717084-718099 GCF_000699105.1 Pygoscelis adeliae
GCCCGCTCCCATCCCCACGCTGCTGCCGCTGCCGGCCGCCCCAACACTGCTCAGCCTCTCGCTTGGCCGCCGGTGCCACTCCTGGCCTTTGTCCACAGCCAGACACTGAGCAAAACAAAAGTAAATTCCCCGGCAGCTGAAGGTGCCATTTTTACGGCTCGGCTGAACAAGGAAGTATTTTTTGATCTCTTAAAAATCCTGAATATTATCTGACAGTTTATCTTGTTTCTCCGCATCCGCATCCGTGTCTTTGCAGCAACGCCAGCTCATTTACATGTGTATTGCGCCTGCCTCCACGGGTGCTGAGGTCAATTGAAACTCAAGAAAAGAGGAGAAATTTATGCAAAACTGTTGATTGCATTTGTATGTAATGAAATCATCCAATATTCATCTGACTATAGACTCTAATCTGAAAGGAGAAGTGAAGGACATAAGAGTCACTGGAAAGCAATAATGAGCTTCTGTAGTGATTAAAAAAGCACTTGAGCTTTCTGAAAATCCAGCCAGAAATCGTGTCTAATCAACACGGAATATAGGAGGCAGAGATTACATTGATACATTTTGCAAAGCTCACTGTTGAAAATGTATGCGAGCTGTAAACTCTGACATGCCATCCATGGTCTGTTTTATACAAATCCGGGCGGCACACAATCAGCGCCCGGGCTCGTCCCTGGCACAAAGCAATCTTGGTGTCTCTGCTCGATGACTCACAAGGAGCGCAATCACATCTATTTTGAAGAGCAATGTTGGGTTTTAACTATGTCGAGAGCTTCCAGCTTCCTTGGAGTTTTTCCTTCCTTTTGCCGATGCTTTGCGTTTCCCCGCAGCCGCGGGGCTCAGCCCGGGAGGCGGTGGGAGGCCAGCGCCCGCCCCGGTCCCTGCCGCAACCCCCTTGGTGCACCTGCCCCGGTTCAGTGGCTCGGAGCAAACCGAACTGTCCTGGCGGAGCCAAGCGCGGCCGCCCGGGCAGCCCTGGGGAAGGGTGGGGGTCTCTGCCTGGGGTGCGATAAGCGGG
>NW_008825521.1:718346-718602 GCF_000699105.1 Pygoscelis adeliae
GAGGGTCCAGACGGCCCTCCCTCACCCCCCCTGCTCTGCCCCGCACCACCCAGCGGCATTTGCTGCTGAGGCCAAACCATTTGGTGGCTGAAGTGGCATCACTGACATCTGATCCATGTTACACCCAGCCCAACCATTTTCTGGCTCACAGTCCCTTTCCTTCCTGGGTTATTCAGCGCAGCTGGAGCTCCTTCCCCACCCGCCAACAGCATCAGCTGCAGCTTCTTATCAGCTCTGGGTGCAATCTAGGTTGGAG
>NW_008825521.1:718648-733803 GCF_000699105.1 Pygoscelis adeliae
TGGCTGGCTGGCCTTGTGCTGCAGCTCCCTGCATGGAGCACCAGAACAGCAGATGATTTGTGCAGCAAAAGGGAAAGTGGGACCTGCCCAGAGCCACCCTGTGTGCCAGCCGGCCACAGTAAGCACTGTGAGTGTCTGTCCTCTCTTCTCCTGGGTGGTTTACAGTGGCCCTCGGCAGGTGCCTGCGCTGTGGCTGTGGCAGGTGGGGGGTGGCTGCCCGGGCCAGCATGCTGCCGTGCAGCTGGCTGTGTGCGGTGGGTGCTGCCGTGGTCCTGCGTGGCTGGAAGGTGCCAGGGCTGCAGCCGGTGCTTTTGTCTGCTCGTGGCGTGGGGCAAGGGAAGGGTGAGAGTGGGATGGGCTGTGGTGGCATGGCTCTGCAGGCTCACGTGCTGCTGGTACCGGGGGTAAGAGCAGGACGGGCCGTGGTGGCATGGCTCCGCAGGCTCACGTGCTGCCGGTACCGGGGCTAAGAGCAGGACGGGCTGTGGTGGCACGGCTCCGTGGGCTTATGTGCTGCCTGTGCTGCTTTGCTGCAGCTGCTCCTGGCTGATGCAGAGCACTGGCTGGGGAGGTGAGGTGAGGATTCAGACAGATGGACTCCCCAAACCCTCCCCTGCCATGGGGCCATCGGGTGCGGTTGCTCAGAGAACAGGTCCCTGCCTTTCTTCACATTTAAAAGCTATTTTTGCACCTGGTTTTGCCTCACCAGTGTGGCCAGCCCCGGACCTCTTCCCGCTGCCTCCCAAAGGCACCAGGGCATGGCTGCACTGGGGACAGGCAGCTGCGTTGGGGACAGGCGGCTCTGTCCCCAGCCCGGTGCTGGTGCAATTTTACCACTAGGTTTTAATTCATGTGAGGTGGAGTGAGATGCTACAGGATAAGGAATATCTGTAAATACTTGGGAAATTCCTCAAACCCTTCAAGCCCAGGCTGTTGCTGGGATGCTGAGGCTGTGACAACAGCAAAAAAAGCCTAGTTGATAAATGTCAAAAGAAATACAGTAATCAGCTGAAAGCAATTTACTGAGCCATGTAACCGCCCTGGGCTCGCCATTTTCCTTTATTCATTTATCATGGTAAGCGCTTTGGCCAAAATACACAAAGCAGAGAAATTGTTGACATGTGGGGCCCTAGCAGAGCAAATCCTTCATCCTCCTCCCCCTCCCCACTGCACACAAACTAACTTTTTGGGAGTTGTTTATTTAAGGACTGCAGAGCACTCAGTGCTCTTTGAACCCAAAAGCTTTGGCAGTGGGACTGTGGGGCTGGCCACCACCTTCCCTCCTCTTGCCATCGCCCAAGGCTGCGGGGAGGCCATTTGCTGCTGTCGGGAAGTACCTGCTGGTAGTGAGGTGAGCTGCACGATGTGCTCAGGACCCCGTTCTGCTTCTACCTCCTCCACCCCCTAAAATGTGGTACTGGTGGCTTGCGTGGGCATGCCGTAACTGGTCGGGGAGGGCAGATGCTGGTTTTGGAAAGTTCCTGTGTTGGCTCTTGGTCTTCTCGGTCCTGGCTAAAACAGCCAGACTGACAGCACTGGTTTCGGTTCTCTAGCCACAAAGCCTAGGGAATCGCAAAGCCCGCCTCCCCTGCCCACCCTGCACCAGTTGGTGTTGAGCTCCCTCGTGCCTTCCCGGTGGCCAGGCTGCAGGTAACTCTGCTGGCCACGGCAACGGGCAAACACTTCTTTTGAGATGTGTGAACTCAAGGGGACACACCAGCCAGGAACTGGCTGTCCCAAGGCTGCTCCTCCACGTCTTATTTTGACTTTATTTTAAGCGAACATAAATGCCGAGGTTCACAGCAGGGCAGCGCAGGTTTCTTTTGCGCATGGTCCTTGCTTCTGCCAGGCTGTGAGATGCTGGGATGCAAACAGGCTGGGGCGCAAGGCGAGCGGGGCAGCCTTTCCTCCTGTGCCTCAGCGCCTGTGTGGGAGCCCTTCCAGCAGCCTCCGGTCCTCCTTCCTGCTATTTTATTTTTAATCTTAGTTCACCCAATTCTGTTGCCACCTGGATGAAGAAGAGCGAGGAGAGCTCCCCCTCCCTCCAGTACAATCCAAGGTGGGGAGTCGGAGCAGACATAGCACTGAGCTGCTCTGGAGGTCTGGCAGAGCTGCCCCTGCCCATCGCCCGAGGCTGCTGACGCCGGGCAGGGATGGCCACAGGGGTGTATGGCAGTCCGTTCTTGCTCGAGGGGGGAGTGTGTCCATAGGGATGGTGCTTATCCAAGCAGCTCCTTGGTCTTCGCTGCCAGCAGCTTGTCCATCTCCGCTGCAGTGCTGTCTGCCATTTGCTGGATCTGCGGCAACATAGCACAAGTCTGAGTCGCACGCTAGGTGATGCCAGAGTTTAAAGGTAAAGGAATGACTGGATCACCTCCTGAAACAAAGCTTAAAGTCCTAATAAAACCCAAAATAGTGCTGGGGCAACACTGGCTCTTCCTGGGGGCTCCCACCAGCCCCCAGTGATTCTGTGCCAGTGTTGCATCTGTACAGTGAGAACAGGGACCGGTCAGAGGCTCTGAAAAGAGATGCACAACACAAACTCTTGGCTGAGCCTCGTAAGTGTCTTGGCCGGGCCCTTATTTAACAGAGCTACTTCAGGGGAAGGCAGAGTTAGAGACCTGCTGGTGTCGGCACCAGAGAAGAGAGGGCTTATCTCATTACCTCCTGCAACATTTCCACTACTAGAACAAACAAGGTAATAGCAGGAGCGCAGCCTTAGTACACGCTAAGAATTCACACATCAAGTAACAGATCTGTTTATTTCTTGTAAAAAAGAAATAAATGGCTATTGTTAAAGCCCTGCCCAGGGATCAGGTCTCCTGGTAACAAGGGATGGATATAGCAAGCATGTAAACAGGACCAAAATGCGTGCACTTATTTGTGTGAGTGCACATAAAGGTTGGAGCACATCTTTTGTTGGTTGGAAGTAGAGGTGGGAGGGCGGGGGGGGGGGGGGGGGGGGCGTGTTTACGCTAGTTTTACAAGACTGATTATGATGTACTCGCTTCCAAGGTATATGACGATGACCTTTCCTCATGCTGAAAAATTTGGGTACAAGCGAAAAATCAGACTTGAGACGCTACCTCTACAAATGCAGAAAAACATCTGTCTGCTCTGGGAGAACTGCTTCCCAACAGGATTCAGTTACAATAGCATGGCCATTTTTCCTGCTTGCACAAATGCTCTGTATATCAATGTTTATTTTTGTGAGCACACAGAGAACTGTCCCGAAGCATTTGCAATGTATCTAACTTTAGCTGTTAATAAACAAACAGCTAAAAAGTAATGGCCTGCCTTCAGAGGCATCAATTCAGCAAAACACTTAGGCTTGTGCCTGAGTTTATGCCCAAGTAATTGACTTTAGTGACATCTGCTCTTAGGGAATTAGGCATGTGCTTAAGTATTTTCCTGAATTGGAGCCAAAAACTCCTAACAGAGATAATCTTGCTAGCCTTTTCATTAATAACAAACTGGAGCAATCCTCATTAACACCAGCTGTTTTGCAGTGGCCAGGCACTGTAAATGGTGGCAAAGCTATGGATGTGGGTCGTTTTGCTCCCCAAGTTCAGCTGGCTTGTGCAACAATCCCTGTTAGGACAAAAGCTTTCAGGGAACATTATTTTTTTTCCCCCCTGTGTCAGCTTACAATGGTTCATATCATAAATTTGGCTTTGAGATTGAAGCCCCAAATCTCACAAAGAGAAAGCAAATACAACAGCCATTACTGACTCCAAAAATTCAGGCCAGGACCACCCATTCCCCGGTCGGGTTCTCAGTGCTGGAGATTTGTCAGCAAGGGCTGGGACATTAAGCTGTGAAACATTATGACATGGCAGAAGGAGAAAAAAAAAAAAACTACTTTTCTAGCTGCCAGACAGATGGTATCTTCAGACACTTTGTTCTTGAACTTCTTTACCTGGTTAATGCTTTTGCTTCGCACCTTTCTCAGGGCCTCTTTGGACTTGTTGGTGGACTGCTTGGCAAGCTTGGCCAGGCTCTCCCTGTGCTCTCTTGTTACCCTAGCAGCGAGGGGAAAGAAAAAACATCAAAAGGAAAAAGTGTCACGTGTAGCACAGCCAGTTTTATTTTCTGCGATGGACTTTGGGTAAATGCAGCGATCCCCTCCGCTGCGGTATCTCTCCGATTGGCCTAGACAGAGCTGCCACGCAGCACTGAGCCAGGCTGTGCAGAGACACCCAAAAGCCACCTGTGTTAAGATAGAGCTTGCTCTGCATGGAGGCCCTATGTCGCAGGGGCACAGGGACTTACAGCTCAGGGCGTGTTTTTATCCTGCTTTGGTCCACCTGAGTGAATCAGCCACCTCTGCGCAGCATCGCCAGGGCAGCACACCCCAGTGAAGCAAGTCTTGAGCCTAGAACGGCAAGTTCCCGTCACAGCCCTAAACTGAGGGACTTGGACAGAATCTTACTTTTATAGTTGTCACTGCAGTGCCTGAAAGTCATGATGAAATGTTCAGACTTTCCTTTTTTCTGCTACCAAAGCATCTGTGGGAAAGAGGGAAAAATCCAGCTCCCGACCTGAGAGATGGAGCTGAAAAGCATAATCCTGCAAAGCCGGGAGGAAACCTCCGTCCCTTCCCGAAACTCGGTACTGTCTCCCTGCCACTGAAGAGCCTGAATTATACATCTGGAAGCTACAGAGCTTATGTTTCGCTCAGCCTTATTCCAGCTTATCACAACCAGGCTTTTCCACCAAAATGATGTTGAACGCCCAGTTTGACAAGAGGATGATGCTAGACATGGCTAGCCACGGCTAACTCGGCCCAGGAGAACTTCAGCTCCACCTTCCCCCTGACGTGGGACCAGTTACTGCTGTGGTGCCGCAAGAAAATCCTCAACCTTCCATCCCAAACTAAAAACTGCAGGTGATGAGGGAGTCGGGCCATCTGAACAAGGCACGGAAATGGCTGATGTGTCACCTCAGCTCTGGTAATGCTCCAGCACCTACAGCTGATCACTGTCAACATCAACTGCTAGTGCTTAACTACAATATTTTAATTATTTTCATGGCTATTGAAGTTTCCAGACTGCCTTGAGAATTAAAAACCCCTGTGCACTCACTGAGACTCGCTAGCAAGAGAGCACTCGTCTGCTCGCAGAAGATATTGCAAAATAAACATTTCACAGGAGTATTTAGAAATTGGCTGCAACAGCCTGGGTCACTAAAACACCGAGGCCAAGACTCTTCCTGCAGAGAGCTCAGGAAATATGGGGTGAGGGCTCCCAGGGCAGCGCCAGCTCTGCCCCTGCGTGGGTGTGTGTTACGGGGAAGCTATCGGGACACGATCGGACCCTCGGCCCTTCCCGAGCTTGTGCTCAGCCCAGCAAGTTGCATGTGTGCCGATACCTTCCCTCGGCAGCCAGGTTGCTCGCAGCAGATGTCTGCAGAGGCACTGGCCTCTCGCCAGTTATCTTTATTTCATGGTGCAAGAGGGAATAGGCTTCCCAGAACCGATTAGTAATTACAGGAATTTGGGATCACTAGAAAAGCTGACAGACCTAAAGAGCAGCGACCCAGCCCCGGCATCCAGGGTGCCCCCTCGCATGCACGCTGCCTTCACCCGGGGGCACCCTGCAGGCAGTGGCTCAGCCCCCCCCAGCCCGTCCTGCTCCCTGCAGAGGGACAGCCAGAGGGAGATGGCCAGTGAATTTCACATGTGGCGAGAGGCTTCTGGTCAGCGCAGGCTTGAGCCTGGACCGAATGCCTAATTAGAAGTGAGTGGGGTTACTTGTGGTTTCCTTTGCATCCCAACATCGATGCCTTTAGGGCTTCTCGTGTTCGATCTCCCCAGCCAGAGGTCCCGCGGCACATGCGAAACCAGCAAAGCCAGCTCACAAACAGAGGTCCGGGTGAGGTCAGATTCTCAGGCAGCTTTTTGTGGGGGCGGGGAGTCAATCCCGGCTGCTAAACTTGGAGGACAGAGCTGGAAATCTCTCCCGTCTCCTGCTGGGTGGCGAGGCAAGTCGGTCTGCAGCAGGGCTGCCTCAGCTGTGGGAGACCGAGCTTGCCGTCAGCTATTCGCCTCCCCGCTCCCGCTCAGCTTTTGCGAATTGTGCTGAGGGTATCACTCGCCTGCTTGGGGCTGCCGAGCCTTTAAGGAAATGTTTTTGTTTATGCAGCGCTGCCAGATTTCCTATGCTTCTTGGCACAGGGTCACAGCTTTCATGCCTCCTTGTCTGTCTTTATTAACACCAATTTCTTTTTATCACTGTGCAGTGCCGTGGAGTTTCTCAGCGGGTTTTATGTTCCAGCCCGACTGCGTGTAAATTCTCAGCAATGCTACCAACAATGCCAGAAACGGACGCTTTTTCAAGCAGATGCTGTTTCTGGTTAAGGAATCCATCAACACGAGCCAGGCCCATGGTTTCTAAGGACAGTTGTTTAATCCTGCCCCCAGATCTGGGACTTTTAAGCTGTTCTTAGATATCATTTCTTTTCTGTCTAGTAACGATTGCCCCTACCCTCTCTTTAAAGCCAAAAAAAGTGTGAAGTGAACCTGGGGAAGGGGTGCCAGAAGTGGGGAACAAGGAAAAGGTCCCCGCCTGTCGCCCCTTCCCCTCTGCCCTGGGGGAACACCGCCCTCCCCTGCAGCTCAAGGAGCAACCGGCTCAAATCCTGCCGTTCCCCCGGGGACGGTCTGCCCTGCCAGGATCAGGACAGAGCCTGGTGACTGACGTGCCGGGGCGTTCAGAAACGCACACCGCCCCACGGGTGACATCTCCTCTTTTTCTGCTTCTACCAGCAACCAGTGGCTTAAGCGCTGCAACCCTTGGCTGCTCCTCTCCCCGCATGCGGCAGGAGCGGACCCACAGCGAGCACGACGCAGGCCGCGTCTCGTCTCTAACGCAAGACGTTTATGCGGGTAAGAGTAATTTCTGCATCTCAAATGCGAGGAATTTCCTGTGAACGAGAGGGATCAGTTAAAGTAGGCTTAACTAGATACTCCGCATGCATAATTGCAGATAAACACAGGGTGCAACATATATCGCTCAACAAAAAGCATGCAGGAGACTTCTGATGACGAGCGATCCAGAGCAACGCAGCTCAGAAACAGCTTTGGGGTTTTTTTCAAATGAATTTTTTTGAGTCCTTTCTCCCCATAGTAGGTATCTTTGCATATTTCTTAAAGGGCAAAGGAAAAAAAGCTCACAATGAGTCATTAAACTTTCAAATGAGTCATCTGGCTTTCAGTAAAGCATGTGTAAAAATATTACTAATTTACAAACAATATTCAGTGTAACACAATGGGTCCAAAAAAGATGAATCTAAAAAGGAGGCAATACCATAAAAGACACAAGGTCAGGTCAAATTCGGCCAAGAGATCAACCAATACAAATGTTCCCATGGCTGGTTTTCTTTCTTTTTTTTTTTTTTTCTTTTTAAACCTTCAGAGAATACTTTTTATACAAATAAATATTGCCTATGCAGTGCTAGCAACACAAACAGGCGAATGCCTTAGGGAGCAGAGGGGATCCTAGCAGGAAGCAGAAGTAAACACGAAAGGAACGAGTGTACTTTTTCTGTTAAAACTGCAATGCAAAACCTAAACTAATAGAATAAATATGGAAAAGTAAACTCCATTTTAAAATGCTCAGTTGAAACACTCTCGAGCACTGAAGCATGGCTGGAGCTGCATAAGGCAAAATATGACGCATCTGTGTCCAGCTGATAGGTCAGACTAAAAAGTGTTTTTAATAACAGGCAAGGACAATTCAGGTTTGATTTTGCTTTTACTGTGCCTCCCCTCATGAAAGAACCAATTTCTGCAGAAACAATATTGTCTCCTCATTTCTGATTTGTTTGCTCATTTTGCACACCTGCCATAATTTTAGATTTCACTGCATCTGTCTGTCATACATTCTTTCGTAAACATCTTGAGAGTTGGGAAAATGAAAAACTTAGAAAATTTAAAAAAGTAATTCAGGGATATAATATTAGAGGCCTCCAGCAGAATTTGATTAATTCCACTCCCCTTTGCATTAGAAGGTTTTAAAAGGTTGAAACTGTCTGCTTCTCTTTTCGATAAGTGGATGAAACTCTGAAAGACCCAGTTGTGTTACTAAAGAGCGGGTGAGAAAACGGGACTGGGGGTGCCTGCGAGGGCAGACCTGCAGGGCACGTCTCCCAAGCCGAAAATTTCTTTAACTCGGGACTCCCTGGGCTGCCAACCAGCCAGGGAGAAAGGGGCCAGGAGCAGCAACCCTTACACACCAGAGGAACGAGGGAGCACACTAGGCAGATCTTCCCTGGGGAGAGAAGACTCGTTTTTGCTCTGCAGCACCGCAAAAGATAGTGACAGACCGTACACATTTGTTTAAAAAACAGTATTTTTTTTTTTTTTTTAAAGATTGGGATTTGCAGTTTTGGAGTTTCCTCCCCTGCAATTCATATTCAAGGATGACCCAAGTGCCCATTAACAATCAAACCACTGTGCAGCAACCCAGGAGCCTCAGCAATTATGAAGATAATGGTGCCCTCCTCCTCCTCCTCCTCCTCCTCCTCTCCTGAGGAATGGGGGAAGGGTAGGGAGCACGAGGAAAAGAAAATCAGCAAATAGAATGATAATGTCATTCCCTCTCACCGACAGCAACGGAAAGCTGCAATTAGACTTCTCTGATCAAAATGCTAGATAAAATTCCATAGAATTTTTAAAGTAGATCTAAAGCACGAGAAATACTTGGTTCATCTTTACTGAGAAGTCACCTGCTTGTAAAGCGCAGCGCACGTGCAAGGTGTTTGTGTGCACAGGCAGTGGACGGAGCCGTCTTTACCCTTTGAGGGAGTTGTTCACAGCACCCCAGCGCCATGTAACTCCGGGGCGTGAGATCATGTACATCCACATCTGCCCGGGGTATTTAGACGGCTCCATCGCTGCAGGGCCCGAGCACCTGCAGGAACTCATGAACTTTCCTTGCCCGACCCAAACCTGGGCAGAGCAGCGCTACTGCCCCTGTTACAGGCTGTCTCTACGCTAGCGAGTTGCGCAGCACAGTATGAGCGGAGCTGCTGGGAGGTCTCGCTCCACGCGGGGTCCAGCCTGGTCCCAGCGACCGAACACGCGTGCGCAGGCAGCGTGGGAGCACTCGGTGCGCTCCCAGAGGGTACCTCTCTATTCGGTTTCATCTGAAAGGAATCCCGTTCACAGGCAGAGACCCTAGCGTGCTGCAGCCCAAAGCACACTAAGCAGGGATCAGCAGGATCGCTTCAAAAGCGCTCTCCTGATCCAAACTGAAGCACTGATGCAGTGGCACCTCCTGCCTTGTCCGAGGGCTGGGAGACACCTGTGATGGGTGAGGGAAGCGACGCTCAGTCCTCGGCCAGGTGTAGCCTGCTTTTCTGTCAGCCCTATACCAACGTTTCCACGCAGCCGTCAGTTACACAATGTGTATTACATGAGAAGAGGGAGTGGATTTTTTTAGTCAAAGCTATCCATTTCCTCCCTCTCTCTTTCATCACTTTCCTTTAGTGTTCTCTGCAGCAAGGTGCTATTCACCCCTAATACTACTGTTTCGCTACTGCGTTACTGCTGCTCTACGCTGGTGTAACTCAAGGAATTTACAGCAGGGCTGCAAAGAATCAGCCCCTGAATTAAGGCAATACAGCTTCAAAAGCCTTTAGCTGTCTCTTGCAAAGTGCTGCAGCCAGCTAGGACCAACTTTCCTCTGCAGGGGGAAGATAAAGAACAGTAAGACCAACCACCAGATGCCAAAATGTGGTGACTTAGAGCTCAGACACTTGGAGGAGCTTCTACCAGATGCCTTTAGGGGCTCAGATTTTTTTCTGAACCTGAAATACAGCTATTTGGAAAGCAGCTGCATCACGACATTACAGCAATCATGCATGCTTACCCTCTGAAGGGCACCCACTGCAACCTATTGCGTTATCTTGCATGACGATGAACTCAGGCAGCCATCAATACTCACTTCGGAATTGGCACCCGAATTATTGTCCCATCCACTTCTGGGTTCAGGTTCATGCCGCTCTCCCTTATAGCCTTCGTAGCTGCAGCTGTGCTCTGTAAAACAGATCAAAAGGTAAAGGGAATTAGGAAATAATCATTCCCATATGCCAGAACTCTGTCAATAGTTGGCAATCCATCTCCACGGAACATGGAAACATTTACTTCTGTTACCAGTAAGATCAGGAAGTTACATTGGTGCAGAGAGCTTTGATCAAACCGAATGGGAAACTACGGCCGTGCTCGGTACCGGGGTAGGGGGGCACGAAGCGGGGGGAGAAGGGAAGGGAAGCAACAACAAAAGAAAACTGTTTTGCTTCTTTGAAACTATTTGAATGGTTTGAGGCAATGCAGAGTGAAACCGCAATAAATTCCCAAGGCATAGCCTGACTGTGGCGAAGGAGATGAAAGATTCTGAGCATTTAAAAATTCCAGTTGAATGTTTCCCACTAGAAATCACACAGTGCCAATTTAGAAACGTTAACTAACTTAACCACTTCAGCACTACAACCTAACCACATTACATCAGGGCAGTAGCAGTTGGTTGAGAAATAGCGCCTGTGCCCAGCTCTATGTTTATTTTACAGCTTATTACTTAGGATTAACTTCGCAAAACTCCACCACCGCTGGCTGACACTCTGCTCTGCTTAAAAGGTGGGATGCGCAGGTTTGCCTGGTAACTGAAAAGTGATTAACGGCTTCCTTCCCCATCCCAGGGCACTGGGGTACCTTTACAGAGTGTCAGGCTTTACAGTTAAATCAGAGTTTTGCCAGGCGCTCCGGCTCTGCCAGGTTGCTTCGTTCTTGACGACTGACATTGACAATAACAAGACCCAGCAAGTCTGTATTCTTGTGGCACTCGCGTGGCATTTCCTACAAGGCGCGTTGCTATTTCTGATACTAAAAAAATAGCTCCAGGCTGCTGCAGTAGACTGTATTTATGAAGTTCAGCTTTTGTCAACTGAGGCACAAACTAAAGCTCTGCATATTTGTTTAGGTCTCCGACGCGTGACATCACTGAATGAAATGAATGCTCTGCTAGTGTTTTGTAAGACATAACTGTTGTCCTCTAGAACACGGCAAGGGCAGAGAAAATGTAACCAAGATGATCTCAGCATGTTAGGAATGTAAACGTGTTATTCTATGGACAGTGCTTGCTCTGTAGGAAGGAAATGCTCAGTAAAAGCTGTGTTGTTTAACATACATATTGGGGGAGATAGAGCAAGGGGAAAATATTGCCATATTGCCCCCATCCTCTTACAGCCCATGAAATAAATAGCTGTCCTTAAAAACCAGTCTGGTTTGGTTTTATAACTCTTGGGCAAACAGAATTTGGCCCTGCAAGTCCTTTTCTATGATTATTTTCTTTCCCAGACTCTTCAGGCATTGTTATTTGCTTTGCAATGCCATGAAGTACTGATTATATGCTGTAAATAATGACATCAAGTAAACATGTCTGTCTTAAAGAGTTCAATCTATCCATGGAACAGTTATGGTATAAAACAACTCCATTGAGAGAAATAGTTCTAGCTCTAGTTCAAATGAAAAATGGTCCTTTGGCTTAGAAAGCAAATGTAGGCAATGCTACATAGTGTGATATTTAATTTCTCACATACCCATTTCTCAGCCTGAGCTCCTGCTTGGACACGGGCTAAGTCATGGAGTGACTTCGCCGGCACTCCGAGGGACCTCGGTGCACTCGCTGAGGAGGGGCCTTCATTCTTCAAAGCCATTATACATGCTGGATATACTTTAAGAAACACTTAGGCATCAAGTGCTTTACACTGACCTCCTCTGAGACTTTGCTGACTTAATTAACTGGGGAAAGCCTTTGCAAAATAAATAGAGATAAGATTTGGCAAACCTCCAGACCTGGAGCGGGAAGAACAGCTAACCTCACGCTCGTTACTGCTCCTATCTGCGTGGCTGCCCGGCTCTATCTGTGTGAGCCCGCTGCAGGGGACCACTAGTGTTTGATCCTGAGGTGGGATTCAGATTTGCTGCCTCATTTAGGGGTAAGTCTAACTAAGGCTCCTGCAGAAAATTAAGGGAACTCGGCTCTCCCAGAGGAGAGGTCAAAGCACCTAATTCGGGTTCTGACCTGCAGGCGCTGCCAAGGGAGGAGCCCGCTAACCTCAGCAGTGCCTGAGTCAGGCCCTGTGACAGCACTTCGCACGGGCCCCGCTTAGTCCTGCCACGGAGGCTTTTCAGAAGCTCGCAGGCTAAATCGGCAGCTTCTTCCATGAGCTCTCAGGGGGTGTCCCCAGCCCTGGTAGTAAGTAAGCAAGTTTGAGGAGTTTGATGGTGTCCCCAGCACAAATACAGACTATTCCAATGAGACATCTGGTTCTATGCATGGCCACGTCTTCGTAAGGAACTGAAATGACATAAATGCAATGGGGCAGATGCAGCATTGCTTCCACGTGTGTAATTCAGGTGAACCAAAGGAACGCGTGTGTGCGCTCAAGACTACTGGGTGCCGTAAAAGCATGGGAAATGGGGAGACCTGGCAGGGCAGTTAATCCAGGCATCCGGTCTGCGACATGCTCAGCGCCGTTTTTCAACCAAGCTCTTGCAGATCCAACTGACGGGAAACCAGTCCCCAGAGCAAACCCCTCATACTGTGGCATTTATTGGATACGACCCTGAGAGCAATCGCAGCCTGACGGGCAGCCTGTAACTCTCGTCTGGCCCTGTGCCGCTGCACGCGAGATGCTCTGGGCGCCAGGCAGGGCTGGAGAGTCGCTCGCCCCATGCGGTGTGCAGTCGGCAGCAAAATACCGCTTCTGTTTTGTGTCAGCCACGAAGCAACATGCAGCCCCGCCAGAGCTCTCACCCCTGCCAGGTTTGACTGATATTGTCTAAATGTCCCTTTGCTCAGCATCAACCTGTTTGTTCCCGTGGTAGTTATCTCCCCTCGCGATGCCTTCAGTAATGTGTCCTTACCTCTGGAAAATTGGTCATGTTCACTATAAGAAGCTGTGGTGACTTCTGTGAGATCTGCCCCAGCTGGTTCAGCGGAAACTTCCCGTCTTTTGTCACCACGATTATGTGATCAAGGACCCCTCAAAAGAACCAAACACAGGGGAGTTTCAGTATGATACAGCAGTTGACAGCGATGCTGAAGAAAAGCGCGTACGCAGTGTCCCAGTTCCCTTCTGGTATGCAAAATGTAGATGTTACAAAAGAAAAAAAACCATGTCTATTCAGACTTCAGGTGCTGTTTGTGTTCATGCATCCCCTGTGGTATTTGCAAGCTAAATATTTCAGTGCTACTCTAGAGCACAAAAACATGAAAACAAAACTCTCGTTTGTTTTTGTTACTCAAATAGATAAACTAAGCAAGATTGTTAAGAATTAAAAGGAAATAATTATTTTTTAATTCTTAGAACTTAAAGAAAATCAAAATGTTGTTATAAAAATCAAGACAACTATTGTCTTTAACTTAGCAGTGTTCTCTTAAGCCCCCTTTTTTTTTTTCCAAGTCCCAAGAGGAGGTGTTGTACACTGCCTAATTTAAAGTATTCAGTTTCTCCCTGAGCTACTCTTAATCTGCTCTCTAGTTTCTGCTGCAAAATGTTAACAGGCCAAAAGGCACATGGGACAAGAGGTACTTTATCAGTGCAATTAAAAAAAATACCTATGGTTAAAATAAATAGTTAAGAGACTGAGCTACACTTTCCAACTCCACTAAAGACTGAAGTGGCCTTGCCAGAGCTGGGGTGGTGAATGATTCAAATTTGGTCATTGTTTAATGTTAAATTTTATCCCTGAAACTTGATACTACTTACAAATACGTATGTTCAGAGAGTTATAGTAACTGTAGCTTAGTCAAATATATTCACATTTCTTCCTAAAACACAAAATTCACTAAGCGAACAAGGCTTGTAAAGGTCACTAACCACAAAGACGCACAGCAAAAAAAGTTTGTGTATGCCAGACACCAGCCTGATGGCAATTTCCAAAAGGCTAATTTAATGGCAATTGGATTTTTCCTGCCCTACTGCACCATTAGCTGACAACCTGCTTCTTCATCACATCTGCAAACAGTTCAGTTAGACACTTTTGACATCTCCCACTTACAAAAGCTATTTCCAGGAAGCTATTAACAAAAATGGATTCTTCCTGGTCAAGCTCAGGGTGGAGAAAGCCTTTAGTTGGGGACGTCAAGGTTGTAGTAATTGCGTGCCCAGTGAATAACTCAACAAAAATAAAATCAATTTTGAAAAAATCAAGAGTTCTCTGTTACTGGGACTGGTATCCTTATTTACAGGCAACAGAGCATCATACAAGAACGTTACCAACCTGGTGAGGTTCTAACACTGAGATTTCTGCTGAAATCTTCTTTCAGAGCTTCCACCACCGCCTGCATGTCTTCATTGGTTTCCTCCAAGTTGATAATATCCTCAACTAGGGCAGCACTGATATTCACTCTGGCTTGAGTCTGCCCTTTACCTTTAGCTGCAGATTACACGTAAAATTAATTTGTTTCTGACAACAGTTAGTTGTTGCATTAGAAAGCAGAAAGAAGACATTAAAACCACTGTTAGATTCAGAATTGAGTCTAAGATAAACCGAAGTAACTGTATTTTTTAATGAGTAAATAGCCCAGCACTTGAGCACATAAGCCAAAATGTATTTGCAGGTCACGCTGTGTGCGCCGGCTCCAGCCTGGACTGTGACGATTGCTACCTACTGCCCCAGCGCAGCAGCAGCTCCACGCGGTACCTCTCCCGCGGGAAGGGCTCAGGTTTCCTGTGCACTGCAACACCGTCAGGCACACCAGCTCCTCCAGAGCTGTGCTCTGCCAAAGCTAGATCAATACCGGCATGCGAGATAAAAGGGATAAGAAGAGAAATTCTGGCAACATACTGAAGGGTTGCACACACTAGGAAAAAGGCTGCCGCAGTTACCTTTTTTGGTAGCTAGCTGTCTGGTCAGCAGCACCTGATGGGCACACTGCCTGCAGCCATCCAGGGGCAGGGCTGGGCAGCCTGCAGGAGCCTGCGGCAGCCCCCGTATCATTGCCAGCGAAGAACGATAAAGCAGGGAAGGCAGATGACGGAAGCACCTTATTGCCATAGCCATCGTTTACAGCTCTTCTCTAACTCACACGGAAAAGAGAAAAGGCAGGTGGTCCACTCGGCGTGCTAAAAAGAAACAGATTCAGGTC
>NW_008825521.1:735585-735820 GCF_000699105.1 Pygoscelis adeliae
GGGGGATGAGTCACAGTTGGGGGGCCCGGCGCTGGGGCTGCCCCCCCGCCCCGTGCCCAGGAGGGCAGCGCAGGCTGATGTAGCGCACCCGGCTCTCGCCTCCGCCCCGCAGCGAGGAGCGACGCTCGCCCGCTCGAGCAGATTCGCCGACCGGTGCCAGCTCCCACGGCACTGAGCGGGCGGCCCCGTTCTGCTCGGCGCTGCTGCCCGGAGCCGGGGGTGGGGGGGGGGGTTG
>NW_008825521.1:735870-749927 GCF_000699105.1 Pygoscelis adeliae
GACGGACCAAGGGGCTCAGAGGCGGGCGCTTAACCGCTGCGTACAGCCGTCCTCTGAGTCGCCGCTCGGGCTGGAAGCCCGGGGGTTGAAAACGTCTTTGTTTTCTAGACTAGGGAAATGTTGGACTTCTAGGCTTGAGGCTTTCGGGGTGAGGAAGGGCCTTGTTTTGTTATTTTGCTGGTGTCAGCAGTGGGATGTAGGTTGAACAGAGGAGAGTTACTGGAGTGACTGAGTGGTAAGGAGGTAGGGTGCGGTGTGACTGGCTGCTTATGGTGGGTAAGTGCATAAATCAAACGTGTCTGCGTATGCATCTCGTGTTTTCTCCAGACTACAGATAATGATCTTCTGAGCAAACATAATATTTGAACAGCTAAATTGTCAAGGAGATGACTTGCTGTCCAATATTTGGATAGTGTGCTGAGAAATCAGTAGGTCGTACATAAAAAAAAAAAACCAAAACCAAAAACAAAAAGCACCAAACCAAAACAATTTGGGGTTTATACACTTCTAAGAAACAAGCATTTTTGATTAACTATTGTATATGCCTGTCATGGAATACTTTTTCTTCCTGCTTCTTTTTGTGTGTGTGCAGGTGCTAGGTTTTTATTCTAAATGTGGTTCATCTTAGCAGAGCAGTTTTCTAATAGCCTCTAAATGGGATCATTAATGCATTGTGCTTTTCAGCCTTTCAGCTTTGGGTGGTTTCTGCATTAATTACCATTTTTATCCCACAGCTATGTTACTCCGGTTTGTCCACATTCACTGACCACGTAAAATTAGATATAGGAGTTCTTGAGCGTGCTGTTTGCTGGGTCCTTAAAGGTTCAGGAAAGTGGATTAGTGTGAGGGGAAGAATAGTGGGTGTTTGCAAATGCATTAGATCCTTCACTTCCCAGGGTGATCGTTAGTGGTGTTTTTAAAGAACCTTTCAGGTTGTTCCTCTGAATCTAGGCCAGACAAGTAATAGCTTTATATGGCAAAATTTACTGTTTTCATAGCTTGGGTGAGATGAGTTTTGTGGGTTTCAGTCGGCTTCTTACGTGGGCAGGCTGTTCCTTTTCGAATAACCCGTTGCAGCTGCATGAACTCAGCAGTCTGGGCGTGGGGTACGGCTGCCCTGGTACCCTCACTGCCGGGGACCGTGTCTAGAGCAGCATCATGGCTGGGGGCAAGGGGCTTCATTCCCCAGCGTCACCAAACCTTAAAGTGCTTCCACGCTACTAAATGTTTAAAGCGCGCCCAGCGATGAGTGACAGTGCTTGTTGCTTATTTCAGGCTTTTTAATTCTGTGTCTTGCTTTTGGTTTTACTTTAAAAATGGCTATTCTTTCTGCAAACTATGTTGTAATCTCTGTTTCCTTGTGAATAAAAAAAAGAGGAAGTTCCTTTTAACACATTGTCAGTGTAGAGAGGAAGAGTGCGGTTCTGTGTCAGGTCAGTAAGTTTCTATAAATCATAGAATAGTTTGGGTTGGAAGGGACCTCTAAAGGTCATCTAGTCCAACCCCCCTGCCGCGGGCAAGGACATCTTCAACTAGATCAGGTTGCTCAGAGCCCCGTCCAGCCTGACCTGGAATGTTTCCAGGGATGGGGCATCCACCACCTCTCTGGGCAACCTGGGCCAGTGTCTCACCACCCTCAGTGTAAAACATTTCTTTTACGAAATTTCATCTTGGCCCTTACTTTCTTATCCTAAGGGCTTGCATCTCTGCTCATAGTTGCTCATCTGAGTTATCCCTGTTGAGGTTACTGATCACATGACTAAAAACATACACCTGAAAACTAAATAGCTGTTTCTTCATTTGCTGCTTTTGTCTGATTTTTAAAGGGCTGCCCCTGCAATTTCTATGTTAGATTTGTTTAAGACGGAGTAAAGTTGATTGACTGAGTTGCTAGCAGGGTTAATAACTGGTTTTGACTTTCTTGAGCAAAGATGAGTTCAGAAAGTCTTGAATTAATCCCAGACTTCGATTTAAAGAGCAACCTATAGCCGCAATCAAGCGCTAGGGAGTTAATAGGTAACGTACACATTGGAGCACAAGCTGCAGTAATAGGAATTTATAAATGTAGGGCTGCCCACAAATTACAGCCTGCAAGTTGGTGTCTTATAGGAGGTTATTGCATCTACTGAATAACTCCAACTCGAATGGGAGTCTCAAAGGTTCTTGAATGCTGACATACCCTACGTACCGGGGTATGGTGGGTCTTCTGGTGGGCATTCCTCCTTACCAGTAATGTTTGTTTGGGTGACTTCTCTTCTTTTATCCAGCATCCTCAGGGGATTGTTCTGCCTGTGGAAGAAGATAGTATTAGGCGTCTGCTGAGTGTATTCTTAGCAGCTGGAAGCAGGTGAGCTGCCAGCATAGGACCACGCAGCTGTTCATGATGTAGGACATCGTCTCCAGGCACTTCTGATGCTGAATGATCCCTGCTGTGGGGCCTGCCGCGGCAGTGCATGAGGAGGGCAGCAGATGGCCGGTTCTGGGTTTGGTACCACTGAGCAAGGAAGCTGTGAAGTCCCCTCACCATCACCGTGCGCATTGCCTGGTGCAGCATTTGTCCCCCAGCTACACAGTGGGGTAGGAGATGTGCTGTGGCACAACCGTTTGTTCACATCACCTCTCAGTGCTCCCGTCCTGCAGGAAAAAAAGCTGTACATTAGTTACATCTCCCGCGTGGCAAGCAGAGTAGGGCTGCCTCTTCTGCCCATTCCTGTCTGTAAAGTCTTTTGAGATTTTTAAACTTTTGCCTGTCCAAAATGTTGCATTTCCAGCTCTACAGCTACACATACATATTATCTAGTTTCCAGTAGCCTTTGAATGACCATTCATTTTCTGCGGGTATGAAATAGCGGGTGTTCAACTTCCTTGGCTGTTGTGCTGCTTGTCTAGGATCCCATCTTGATGAGTCTCACCTAGAAAACAATGTGTGCATGAGTTGTTGTTACAGACTCCTACTGACTCCCAGCGGGGCAAAATTCTTCGCAGTAATAGGTTTCGCATGTGGCCCGGTACCTTTGCGGTATCCTTGGGACAGCATTGTTCGGAGGAAGCCTTGCCTGTGTTTGAATAGCACTCGGGGTGCCAGGAGGAAGAGTGGAGGAAAAGGAAATGGGGGAGCTGCTGGTTTGTCTCGCGTTCACATCAGATGACAGGAAGTGGAAACTGAGGTTGGCCGCGGTGATCTGTACAGCACGGTGGGGCCACATCTGTGCGAGCGACTTCCAAGCTCTGGATAACCCAAGTCGTTGCCATAGTAAAGCTTTTTACATGTTCTCACTTCTTTTTTTTTTTTTTTTAAGGCTTCAGGTTTTCCGTGACAGGTCTTCCTTCAGTACTGAACTCTTCTTGGCTTGGAGAACTACTTGTCGAGTTACTGTTAATGCCCTCACTATAGTAACGATAACAAGTCATAATCATAGCCTGAAACTTCTAGTTATACAAGACTTCAGTTCTGAGCTGTTCCATGGAGAGTAGGTGACCTGCAGTTGTAAAAATCGCATGCATGGTTGGACAATAGCGTTTGCATCATCTACTATCTAAAGATTCTAGATAAAATAGGTTACATAGGTTGCTTCTAGACTCTTAATGAAATTTGTTCTAAAGGAAGAACTACCACTTTGCTAAGAAAGTATTATTTGCATGCAGAGGTTCTCAGGGAAAAAAAACCAAACCACAAAGTATTCCTTTTAGCAGGGCAGCTGCAGGGGTTTTGTTGTTGCTAAACAGAATGCAGTGAGAATCATCGTTGCCCTTCCACTGCCTCTGTAATTGCCGAAAAGGGAACAGCATTCTAGTGGTAAGGGCTTTATTTTCATACTGCTGAAATTGCAAGTGCTTTTTGTAGCAACATATTTGCAGAAACAAACCTGAGGTGCATTTACATATCTTGGAGGCTCTGAAAGTTCAACATGTGGGGTTTATATACATGATGTCTCCAAAGTTAGTGTTTTTACTTGTACATCTGTGACTGCTCCTTGGTAGCTTGAGGTGCGGTGGTGAAACTTGGCTACTGTGTAACCAGCTCCTTCTTTTTCCTGCTCTTGCTCTTCTGTCTCCCTTGCCTTCTGAGCAGAGACCGAGGGTTTGTAGGCCTCTTGGAAGACCACAGTGCTTCGTCTGTATTCCAAAGGATGTAGGAAGCCTTCCATAATCAATTACAATGTGTTTATTCCCCTGGGAGATAACTTGGCCCTTCTGCACTGCTCATCTGAACACTTGCTGCACCTTCACCTCTTTAAAAGTGCATATCCTGAGTGTCCACCGTGACCTTGTGAGATGACTCACATTCCTGGAACTTTCTTGCCTGGCTCCTGGAGCTTAACAAAGGGCTACGGCCCTTTTCAAACATCCTATCAGGCTTTATTAGGAAAAATGTTGTCTGCTCTTCCTATTTGGACTGTCTCTAAAGTTGCCTTGTGCATTTGGCCGTCTTGGGCCACTACTGACCATTCATGTCTGGACATACAAGGTTTCATCCAGAGCCTGGTGCTCCATGTGCATGTTGAGTTATCCTGGTAGGCTTTCAGAGCGCTGAGTGTTATCTTGCAAGCTGAAAATTTGGCTTAGACTATGTGGCTTGCTACTGAATGCTGTACAGCTGATCAGGAGATGAGTCCTGACTAAGACACCCCTATTAAACCCTTAGACAATTCTTAAACTCTAGGGATGGGGTCAGGCAGTGAAATAGTAACAGGTGTCATTTTCCTTCTAGGTCAGCTAGTGTTGTTAAACGCTTTGATACAGGGAACCAGAAAATCTGCAAAGAACTTTCAGGATTAGATGTGGCTTGTACAACAAATGTGCTCCTTATTTTAAGTTGCTCAGTACACTAGATACTAAGCAGACAGATTTACTCTGGCTTTTCCCAGTTTTATTGAAAACAGCACACTCCCCACTGGATGGCAGGAAGATAATTGGCTAAATAAGTGTCTGACTTTCATGTGCATGTTGCTGAAAAGCTGTCTGAGCCAGAAGCACTGGCAGATTTGGCCTGGATGATACTGAGGTCTGTCTGGTGCCTTTTTTTGCCTGGTCTACTGTCAATTCCTGGTTGCAGTTTGTTCTGCTTATTCTTCTGTCTTCGTGCTTCCCCAGCTGTGCCGGGCAAGTGGGAGAGTGGCTGCATTTCTGTATGATGGGGGGGACACGATGTTTACGCTTGAAAGTAGGTGTGATTTAGAGAGGCAGGAGGCAAAGCCCTCCTAGACTCCTAGCAAACCATTGCATAATTGTCCAAAAGCCAACTATTAATAGATCTTCTGCACGCCCTTCAGCTGGCACCGCTGGGAGGGAAGCTTTGTGCCTTGGGGTTTTAGAGCAGTCACTGATAACACAGCTCAGAGCGATGGATGCTGAAGGGTTGCTGAACAGGGCGCCCACCTCTGCGGGTATTTGGGAATACACCTATGACAACTGAACTGCTTATGTGACTGACTATGATACATGTGTGTGTGTCAGGGGGTTCCTCTCTATCTCCTCGTTTTGAGAGTGGTGAAAGGTTTCATAAACATCTTCTCTCCCATTCAGATACCACCTTCTCAAACTCCTTCAGAAGTTTGGCAAAGTAAAGCAATTTGACTTTCTCTTTCACAAGTCTGGTGCTCTGGAGGGGCAGCCAAGGGGTTACTGTTTTGTGAACTTTGAAACCAAACAGGTATGTTGCTTTTATCTAAAACTCTGGTTTAAATGACTGGCTTCTTTCCCCATCTTTTTTATGTTAATGTAAAGCTAAAACAGGAAAGGATAAATTAAATACCTTGTCTACACAAACCTACAGACTCTTAACAGCTCCACTCCGTGACAGCCACTCTGTGACCGCTCCTGGAAGTAGCAATAGTGATTTCCTTTCTCCTGTGCTGGCTTTTCCTGAATCCTGCTTTCTAATGCAAATCAGAAAGGGTCAGTTCTTTGGGCCACGTTTGTAGTGAGCTCGTGGAGTGGTACCGTGGAGATGCTGTGACCCACGCAGAGCCTTGGATCAGCCTGCCAGACCACCTGAAATCCAGAACTGCTCCAAAGTCCTCCTAGTTTTTCTTTTGGCTTCATGAATGCACAAACACCAACCTGTGTGATGCTGCCAGATGTACAACGTGACACATCTGCAGCATCCTGGAGTGAACTGCCCCTGGCTGTCCAGTTGGGATTTTAGCTCTCGTTACAAACCAAAATTTTAAGTCGTGCTCACCTGCAACATCAGAGTTGTAGTTATTTTGTCGTAATTCTGCTGAAATTGTTCAAAAGTTAGGAAGAACAGTGTGTTTGGAGATTGCTTGTGGTTGTATGATCTCATCTTTTTGTTGTGCAGTTGCCGGTAAGGATGTCAGAAGAGCCCTGACACAGTGCGTTAGCTCTAGAAAATTATTCATGGCAAGGTGGAACAGCTTTGCAACATAAGTCTTCAACTGCTGTGAATCAAGTTTTATGGGAGTGTCCCAAAACTGAGATTCCGCTGCTGAGCCTAGAACAGGACCAAGTGGATAATGTCCCCCATGCACGTCAGCAGGATCTGGCGTAAGCATAGATAGGTGTTGATGAGACATGTAATCACTGTGATGAGTTACCATATTTTCTAGAGAAACTCCTGTAGCATAAACCTCCCTCAGAATGCTCTTCCAGTGGCCTCTAGGTGTGGTATCTTCAAAACTCCTGATCACTTTCCCCATTTCCTCCCCCAAAAACAGGTGAAAGAATAAACCAATAAGGCTGATAAAAGTCTAGTTACTCGGATGTTGGAGCCTTCCAAAGATATTCCTGGGTTGGGATACAATGGGATAAACTTTCTTTGCTGTCAGTTAGCTGTACTTACAGAAGACTGATTAACAAAGAAAAAAGGCTCTTTAAATCTGAGTCGGTTTTGACTAACGACTTGGTTTGTTTATTGAACTGTCTTCCTGTGCAGGAAGCAGAAAAAGCGATCCAATGTCTCAATGGCAAGCTGGCCCTTTCCAAGAAATTGGTGGTGCGGTGGGCACATGCACAAGTCAAGGTAAGCTTGTGGTTGTAAATAAGAACTGCTTTTAATTTGCAAAATCGAAAAACTTTAAGGAACAATTCTTTTCAAGGCTGTCTTAGCCTGGCAAGATAATTTCAGTCTGTTCTAGGAAATTACTCTGATAGAAACGGTATTAACAATCTACCACTTCTCCTGTCCACCTAAACTGTGCTGGATTAGCTGTGAGTGAAAATAGGCCATTTAACCTCATGTTCTTTGAAAGGGAGTTTCTGATCAAAGTGGTGTGAACAGATTACTTCTATAAATGTCCACGTTTTAACTTTTCCTGAACTCAGTGAGTGATTGGCTGGAAGTTTGAATCCTTCCCTTTGTGGTTTTGCTCCCTGTTTGGATAGGAGATGCATGGAAATTCCCAATTACTGAGTACTTTGTTCCACTTCTGAAAGCACTTATGTGGCAGCATCTCTAATTACTTTTGACTTTAAAGCAACATATTTCACATCTAAGCTAAATATCCTTTTATTGCTTGCTCTGTTGCATAAAACATCAAGTTTTTAATATTAACTTAGGCAGTACTTTCTGGAACATCCTTGTTTTAATTTTTTTAACTTCTTGTCTTGTTTATCCTGCAGTTATTTACTATCTGGTATTTGATAAAGCAATTTATTTTGAATAACTTTATTTGCAGATAAATGGATTTTGGGGGAGGTGGGGGGAGCTGCTTCTTGCCATTTTCCTTTGGGTAGTTTGCTTTTAGCACGTGTTGATTATCCTACAAGCAGCTTTCTACCCTTTCTCTAATCAAGTACACCAGTGCATCTGTTTTGGATGCTAAAAAAACCCCACCACAACAAAACAGGTATCTTCGTTAAAGGAGACCATGTTGTTTTAATTATTGGCTCCAAGGGTTCCAGGCTTTTGTCAGCACATCCAAGCTTGTGCAAATCCAGGCTCCATTTTCTTCAGCTCTGTAGCCACTAGCTCGCCACGTGCTTCCGGATGCCTGAAGAATGATCAGGCCATAACAGGCGTTTCGGCCAGAGGAGTGAGTGTCTGCTCAGCTGGGAATTCAGCGGGGTAGCTCGGTGCTTGGCTGTCCGGGGTACAGTGAAGAACATGCATAAATAATCAGTTCAGTTTGCATGGCATTTTCTAATCTGTGAATGGAAAGATTTAACAACACAAAACTTTGGCTTATTGTAACAAGTGTTTATTTTAGACAATACCAGCACCATGCTAAGTAGTTTTAAGATGAGCGGCCAAGGCTTACCAGACACTGTCAGTTTGAGCAGCTCTGCTGAAAAACAAACCTGACTTTGTGCCAAATGAAATAAGGAAGCAGAACACTGCGAATAGTTCAGGAGGCCCGTTGCCCACAGAGATGGCAGACTCACAAGCTGCTTTCTTGGTGGTTCCTAACTGGTCTTTTTTCTTTTTTTCTTTTTTTTTTTCTTTTCTCCCAGCACTGCATGATTCTGTGCAGTTGTGTGCTTGGGTTACCTTCTGAATCTGCACAATGTCTGTATAAAGAGCGTAGCAATACAGTACAATAGTTACCTTAAAATTTACCATCTTTGCTTCATGTCTTATATAGAGGGGAACAAGAAGCGATAAGACAGGATAAGGTTTAAGGATCCATAGTACAATGCACATAAGTGTTCGGTATCAGAGTCTACATTCCATGTTGGTACTAAACAAGTGTTACGGTTGGGATTTGTTTCAGTGTTTGCCCACCAAAATTATTCCTAGCAAAAGCTTCACAAAATCTGAGGTGGTGTTAATCCAGCTCTAAAGTGTATCTGTGGGCAAATGTTTCTGTGTTCATAATTCCAGCTGACTTCAATCCTTGGTCTCTTGTTCGCAGAGATTTGATCACAATAAAGGTGAGAAGATCCTTCCAATCAGTCTGGAGCCATCTTCCAGCACAGAGCCGCCCCAGTCTAACCTAAGGTAGGAGGTGGGGTGGGTGAGAGGTGACCAAACCATGGGAGTGGTGGGGAACTAACTTCTTCAATTTCAATAATATCTGGAGTTGTTAGCATTATCTTTATGCTAAAAATATAACATGGCAGAAAAACTGTTTTTAGAAGGGCAGCATGCTGCAAAGTAACTCATTTGATGTGGGACACTTCAGACTTGAAGTTAATTTTCTAACATGTGAAGCTACTAGGGCAGTAGGAAGGAAAAGAGATGAGGAGAGGAATTGAGAATGTGTAACATTCCAGCTCCTTTGGCCAGAATGTGCTTTGCACTTCTTCATATGAATTTCAGTGAGAGGCTTTGTACTGTACTAATTTGATAAAGCAAAATGCTTATGAGCAAGAATTTCTACTACAGTGGCAAAAGATTAAAACAAAATCACAGGTAGTACCTCACGTAAAACTTTTTTTTTTTTTTTTTTGCGAGCGTTAGGGCTGGTTGGTCTTCTCTGTGGGATGTGGTTAAATTCTCCAACCCCTCTGTTTACCTAAAGCACATAGTGCTGCTTTGCTAGTTCACAGTTTGGTTGAAAGGGTATGTGATTTTCGTCTGTGTTCTGTCAGTGGAACCCTATAAGGAACCAGGACTGGGGATAACGAATTTACCTACAGATGAAATAAGCTTGCAATTCAGAAGTAACACGCTAGGAAGCAATGAGCAGAAAGACTTGAGTCGTGCAGATTGTCAGCCACGTCAGTGGCACGAAGGAGTTGTTTTAGCGAGGATGGATGCTGCAAGAAGCCACAGCAGAGAAGGGAACGTGCCTCAGTCCATACCCAATGGAGGATAGCGAATAACAAAAGTCCTAGGAATTTGGGGTGTAACCTGGGATAGCTTCTCCCTTTGGGATAAACCCTGCTAATGCTGAAATAATGTTTCTTCCTGACTTAATTAGGGTCTGGGGTTTTCCCATCCCGAGCGGTCTTGTAGCTGGGAGGAAGTCTGGCTTTCATTTCTCTGCTGTTTCCAGCAGCCTCGTCTGAGCTGCGCTCTGCTGCACATGCTCAGACCTCTTTAAATGACATCATTTTACATGAAGTAGGAAGCCTTGTTATGTACTTGTCTTGCTCAGTGTCCTCAAGAAAGTGCTGAGTAGGTGCAAGGACCGTTATTTTGTGGTGCTGTGATATATCTCGGAGGACCTTTCCTAAGCAAATCCATGCTGAGGATTGAAATGAAATAGCGTGGGCTTTAAGCAGTAGATTCCTGCCTCCCAACTTCATGCTGCTTGTGAATGCAGCGATGGGGGCTGCCTAGCCCCTCCTTGTGTGACTAAGTATTTGCATGTCAACAAAATCTCTGGATTGCTGTAGTCTGATTGCATGCTAAGATCAAGCTCAATTTCTTTTCTGCTTTTTCTCTTTTCAGTGTCAGTGCAAAAATAAAGGCCATTGAAGCCAAGCTGAAAATGATGGCAGAAAACCCTGATGCAGAATACCCTGCAGCACCTGTTTATTCTTACTTCAAACCACCGGATAAGAAAAGGACTACTCCTTATTCCAGAGCTGCCTGGAAATCTAGAAGATGATGCTTATGAATGGATGATGGTAGCAAGAAACACTGCTTTGTATACCTGGAGTCCTCCAATGCTTTTGTACTTTGTAGAGTGAGAAGGATGCTGCCACCTGAGCACACCACCACTGTCCACGGCACAGTGTTTTGTAACACCTTAGGTGGTCTGCTGAATACTCCTTACTGCCAGTGCAGCTTCACAGCTGAACGCTGTTCAGAAAAGTAGGTTCCCTTCAAAGCCTCTGATGAACACGCAGACAACCTCTCGTTAGTGTGCATTCATTAGCAAGATTAGAAACAGTAACCAGTGTATGGAGTAAAGCACATCCAAAAATACTCCATTTAACTGACTACTTTTTAAAGTATTTTCGAACAAAAAGTATTCCAATTCGTGTTTTTAATGGAGGGGAAGCACTTGGTTTTGATTAACGCTCTGTAGTTACCATGGAAAACTTTTTCATCTCAATAAAATTAATTTTAAATAGACTTTGCAACACTTTTAGTAACTGTGCATGCTATGTTTTATATGCACCAAAGCAAATTTATGTTGCATTTTGATTTGCAAACTTTAAGGTATGACTTTATGATGTGATAACCTTAAGAGAAGTCATGACACGGCACGGGTATTTTCAGTGTCGCTTAGGCTGTAGGTGTGTGCCTCCGTGTAGGAATGAGTGCATTTACGCACCCCTGAGGTCTGCTCTGTGCCGTAAGCTTCAGGGCACGGCAGTGGCATATCTGATGTTTGTGTTCAGTGATCGCCTTCAGTGGTAGCTCTTCATAAACCAGATGTGACGGTGTGAGAATAACACTGCAGCCTCGGAGACATCTGTCAAGCACACGACCTCGGCGTTTGCCCACCAACCAGACCAACTAAAGGTGGTCGGTTGTCTCCTGGTGCGAAGCGGCACAAGCGTTTGTGGCGAAACGGTTCTACGGTGTGCTGAGGATTACCTGCGCCAGGCGCTTCATTTACAAGTCTAATGGATGGCACTTCACTTAAACTGATCTGCAGCACATTCTTCTCCCTAAATGTTACCTGCAGAATAGAAATCTGAGGAAAAAACATTGTCTGGCAGCGTTGTCTCCTTAGTACACGCAGTGCTGTGACTGTGTGTGCGAGGGGGATGTGGGAGAACGTGTGCGCTCGGGTCCAGGAGATGCTGGTCTGATTTTGCCGATGTCAGCTCTCTCTGGTCCCTTCTATGGTGCATCTTTACCTCGTCGGTCACTCTTGAGTTGCTTCCCCAAGCTGGTTAACAGTGGTCTCAAACAAGAGGAGGAAAATAATTTTTAAACAGCCCCTCGTTTCTGTATGCAGGTGTTGCTCACTGGCATGGCAAAGTAAGGTTTGTATTCCTGAAGCGGCGCACCTACCTCCAAGGAGAGCACGCTTCCTGCTTCCGAACCGAGCATCTGGAATGGAGCTGTGCTTGTGTGTGACGGGTGGATTGTTAAAAGCCTGACGTGTTCAAAAGTAGGTCTCGTGCTGTTAAATATTTGCTTTCTAGTTTTTGGGTACCTGAGTAAAGAGAAAAGTAGTATCGCTGGGAGTTTGTACCCCTCTGAATGTCAATAACACCCGTTTACATTCCTCTGTGAACAGCCTGTGTTTTGTTCTTGCGTGCTCTAACGTTTGTAGTCCTCCGGATCTGTATCTGCATTATTTAGAAGAGCAATCAATTCTATTTCTATTAGGAATTTAGAAAATACCTAGATTCAAATCAGGTATGTGGTTGTGTTCCTGTCAGAAACATACTTCGATATTTGTTTGTATTTAAGTACAATTTGTTGACATTCTTACAGCTCTAAATAAACATTTAAAATGCATGTTTTCCTCCAGGAGAGTGAGGGTGGCAAGCAGGAAGTGAGGGTGGTAAATGCTTGGCATCAGCCGAAGTCCACTGATACAAATCTGGGTACAATAGCAGTAGTCTTTTTTTAATTTTTTTTTTTTTCCACTACCACAGTCACTAACAGAAGTGCCTTGTCTGTCCTTTGGCCAGACTCAGACCTGGGGGAGCTTTATTGCAGGTCGGTATTCGTGTCGGTCATTCCCGCTGCCGCCGGCCTGGCAGGCACTCGTGCTGCCTGCGCTTCCCAGGAATGCTGCAGCTTCCCGAAGGCCCCGCGCCTCTTCGGCAGCCGGCGGCGATAGTGCAGCAAAACCAGAGAGTTTCTAACCCTGGAGCTGGGAGGAGGTAAACGCTCGGTAACGTTTTTCATGAGCATCAGCTCTGGGGCTTTGCGTATCAACCATCATAAAATAGGTTTGAAAAGCACCGGGACGCGTGACACTGCTTTGGTGGAAGATGCTGTTGGCTCTGGAGCCGTGAGTACGGAGGTTGGCAGGCTGGTGGTGGGAAGGAGAGCTGGGCTTGGCTCCTGGCTCCCGTGAGGAGTCATCTAGGGGCTATTTCTTACCTCTGGCATACGATCCTGTCCCCTTAGGGGTTTCTTTGCTTCCCCTGTATTTCCAGCAAATCCCTGGGGGCAAGGTGGGATACCAAGGACAACGTTCACCATGGCGCCAGTGTGCGTTTTTCCTCAGTATTTCAACAGTCTTCCTGCCTATGGTGAGAGTCCCTCACGTGGGACAGGTACCAAACCATGCCTTCCCCTGTGGGAGCATGTACCATGCCTAACCCCTATCTCGGGATTCTGGCTGGGTTGCTCATTGACAGGCAGCCTCGTTGGAGCTCTGCTGCTGTTGGGAGGGAGCATGTGGGGGGGGAAAGAAAGGGGATGAAGTTGGTGTTAATACCCGGCAACTCCACTGCTTTGCGTTCCCCAAGCACCGCACGGGCCGCGTTCCTGGCACAGGCAGCCGTGTAACTCGCGCTTCGGAGATCTACCTGTTCCCAGCTGCCCGCAGGGCCAAGGCTTGATCCTGAGGCCGGGGAAAGGCAGAGGCTGGGCTGAATTCACCCTGTTCCTGAGCCTGTTCTGACTTCGCTGGGCCCCGAGTGCCTGGTCTGTAATCATTAGAGTAGCGAAAGCTGTCAGCGTTACTGTGCTGTGGTGTGCCGTGGCAGCTACAGCCCTGCATCGCGCTCTCAGATGCAAACAAAACCCACGTTGCCCTGTTCGGATCGACACTGGGTAGGGGGGCAGACAGCTTTCATGGCTGTGTCTGTGAAAACTCCTACGTGTTTCTTCTGGAGTAGTCGGAGCTAATTGAGACACCGCCAGCGTGGACGAGTGGTTAAATCGTCCTTTCTCAGCACTGCTCCTCCGCACTTGTGTGTGTCCCCTGGCCGCTCTGCCTTCCTCTGCAGAGCCGAGGACGGAGGGGAGGACGAGCAGCGGGCCTTGGGCTGAGTTTCCCAGGGGTTTCCTGGGCTTTCTTGCAACCTCAATGTTTAAACCTAATGTCTTGTATTTATTCTAAAATGGCTTTCATCTGATTTCCCTCTCGGTTAACAATTTAGCTGTCAAAATCAATAACGGCGTGGATCCATCCCCGGCTGCCATCAGCTCACGTTACCGTCCTGCAATTACTCCGTGGTGGAACCGCTGCCGGGGCTTTGCTGGGGAATTATCAGGTTACTAATGAAGCCCGGGCAGAGGCGGGCGGCGAGACGCCGCGGCGGTGGGTGCCATCCCCGCTGCC
>NW_008825521.1:750597-751176 GCF_000699105.1 Pygoscelis adeliae
CGGGGCCGGGCCGGGGCCGCTCGCTGCCTCCCCTGCCCGAGGGGAGGATTTTCCATCCCGGCGTTTTCTGGGGCGTTTTGTGCTCGGCGGAGGGAGAGGGGGAAGAATTTCGATTTTTAATTACTACCATTAAAAAAATCAAATTTGCAATTCTTTGGGTGGCCTGATGGATTCCCTGATTGACAGCCGGAATTGACACTCTGGGTACCTCTTATCTCGGGCATTTACGGCAATTTCTAATTGCAGGTAGTTTGTGGGGTTTTTTCAGCGCTTTGGCTCGCATGGGAACCGAGCGATTACTTCAAGAGGCCCGGGTTAAGTGCAGGCAGGGAGAGAATTCAATCCACATTCAAATTGCTTCATTAAAGAGACGCAGCTTTTGTTGCAAAGGATTTAAATGGCCACTAGAAAGTTCTTATTTATTGTTTTGAGGCGGTTTATATAGGGTGCCCCGCGCTCCCCCGGCGCATGGAGCCGCAGCCTCCCTCTCCCGCTCTCTCCCGCAAGGGGATGCCGCCGGAGCCGCTGCCCAAGGGGAGCGCCCGCTGCCTCGACCCGCACGCCCGCGCCATGGTAAGC
>NW_008825521.1:755921-756702 GCF_000699105.1 Pygoscelis adeliae
CCCTGCCCCGCTCCCTGGGAACCGCCACCAACCTGGGGCTCCCGCCTGGCCCCGGGGGGACACCGTGCTGTGGGTCTGGGGCCACCTGGGTGTCTCCCCCAGATCCCAGCTGGTGTGTGATGGGGACGTGTGACCTTTCCTGCGTGGTGCCCTGTGCCTCAGTTTCCCCTCAGTCCCAGAGGCGCCGGGACGTGCCCGTTCCTGTGCTGTGCCCCCCCCTCCCCGCAGCAGGCTGTGATCTGAGCAGGGAGCGGCGATTACCACGTGCTATTAGCTCGGTAAGCCTGCCCCTCGTTTGATACCGTTCAGCAAGTACGATTGTTTACATAGCACATTGTTCAAAGTAATTCAATTTACAGGAATGATCTTTACTTCTAAATAAAAAATTAATACAGTTCTTTTGTTTGTGCGTTTATATAAACTAGCTGGCACAAAGTCAGTTTACAATGTTCCCATCTGAAGTAAATTAGTGAAGTCTCTTAGCTAAGTCTCTGTATAATTTCAGCACAGAAATGTCCTCTCTAGGCAGCCCTTTTATTTTTTTTTATTTTTTTTTTTTTTTGGTCAGCTATGGTCAGGCTGAAAAATTTAAACCTTTCTTTTCCTCCCAAATAGTTTTGCAATTAGTAATTCCAGCACAGGACGGTCTTTCTGCATCTCGCTGAGCCCACAGCGGGCAGCAGCTCTGCGGTGTGGGGCCGGGCACAGGCAGCGTGCGTTGGCTGCGGTGGGCTGACCTGGGCTCTTCCACCGCCCGCCTGCAGTGGCTGGGGGGGCGCCG
>NW_008825522.1:0-679 GCF_000699105.1 Pygoscelis adeliae
AATAATTCCTGACAGTGACTCCTGCCAGTCCATAGGGCCACATCATGACAATATTTTTTTCTCAGGAGGGGAAAAGAATGGAGAACATTGGCAAATACTTTTTCCTTCATTCAGACCCTGATCTGAACAGCAGAGGCACACTGGGCATGTACTGCTGTGAATTCTCATGTGCTCTATCAGCCATCTCAGCTGGATTATTCTTATGCATTACGTGTTGCCTCTGGGTGAAAGACACATGGATAGTGTCATGGTATGTTAAAAGAAAAACACACGCAGAGATGTCTGTCTAAGCTGGTATTTTCATAGCACCAACAACTCTGAGCTTCAAGGTAACTTCTGTCCCTTATTTTCAGGAAGACCAAACAACCTTGGAGGATTTTCTCAGAAACACTGAAGGAGCTCTGGGTGAGAGATGAATGCTAACTGAACCAGATAGAAGTCAGAAAAAATTGAGGAGTGAAGAGCAGCTGGCAACGAAGGGAAAACAAGAAGCACATTATGAAGTGGAGGGCAGAGTAAGTGTTGATGCTGAATACTTTTGACAGTGTAGCTCTTTCCATCTCTGCCATGCATGTGCTGGTGTTTGAAGCAGGAGCTAGTTCCTGCACTGAGCACTGGGCCTAGCAGGGCACAATGGATTGGAGTGGAGATGGCATGGCAGGCTGAGGAGAGAATGACT
>NW_008825522.1:703-8871 GCF_000699105.1 Pygoscelis adeliae
GAACTGAGAGTTGCCTTAAATAGCCCTTCCTTTACAGGTTGGGAATCCTTTAAAAAATGCAAACTTGCACAACAGCATCCAGTGTAACAACACTGATTCTCTGCTCACTCTTATCAGGAAGAAAGGTGTGCTTCCATCCAGCATCTATCTACATCACTTTTAGGTGCACTGCTTGACTTTTGCTCATTTCACAGAGAAAAGGGGCACCTGTGCAAAAAAAGACCCTAGGTCTAATAAGATCTTGCAATGCCCAAGAAAGCCAACAGAAAATGAAAATGTGCAGGCAAGCATTTGCAGGATCTCTGGGCTTTGTGGTGTCTTGTATTTGGACAGAGAACTTATTTCCTTATTGGCAAGTATCAGGGCAAAAAGGAGAAAATTGAGGCAGCTGGGAGGAGAGAACCAGGTCTCTTCCATGCTGGATGCATGCCTGAACTGCTGAGGGACCATTCCTGACTCCTAGCTCCATTCTAGTCCCTACAGAGAACTGGACTCCTTCCTAGGACTGGGAGCAGGCATGGAGTCCTGGGCATCCACTTCCTGAGAAGTGAACCAAACAGCAGGCCATTGCACAAAGCATGTCTGTGCATTTCTGTGTATGGGACAGGGGAAGGAAGGACAGCCTCCACCTCAAATGGATTTTGAGAGTAGAAAATGATGCTGCCAGTTAGAACACACCCACCAAATCAGGCACCCCAAGGGAACACAGAGACAAACACAGAGTTGTTGAATCTCACTATTTACACAGATGTTTGGCTTGCCCCAGTAACACTACTGGACTATTCCAGGTTAAGACACTTACGGGATTGTTTACCAGAGAAGCGGAGAAGAGGGAGGTAGGTTTTTGGGTAGCTCTGCTGAGTTTACATGCCTGTGCTCTGCACAGTTGTCTCTTTGGATGCTCATCCACCACTTTAGGGGTCCTTAAGAACAAGAACTTGTGAATTCAGGCTGCAGCTATGATTGCGATTTCCATGGGGCTGCATGCCCCAGCAGAGAGCAGTGCAGGGGAAGTCTAGGAAGTGATCATCTGCTCAGCTGTCAGCAGTCCACAGCTGTAGCCTGTAGTGATCAAGCTTGAGACAGGTGGTCTCTGAAATCTTCTGAACTTCACTCACCACAGTGTTACAAAGGAAGGCTTGCTAGTGGAGCTCCTGGGAAGTGAAGGTCCCTGGGAAGCCCTGTGAGTTGACAGTGGTCAACGTGTACTGTCTGATGGCTTGGCTTCCAAAAGGACACTCACACTGCTGGAAAGTTGCAACTGACAGCTCCATAGCTGCATGCCTACAACAGCATTATCCAAAGGGCTTCACTTTACCTGGCTTCCAGGTCCAGCCTCACCAACAACCAGAGCTCATCAGGCAGTCTGGCCTGCTGAATGGCTCTACCATGGCAGCAGTGTCTCTGTGCTGAGCTTTGCTTTTTCAAGGCTATCTCCAAGACCACTGCTACTCAGATGACTCTAGAATTCTGTATTGGGTCTGGCTGAGGTGGAGTTAATTTTCCTGATAGCAGGAAAATATTGCTGTGTTTTGTATTGGTAGCTAGAAAGCTGTTGATAACACACCAGTGTTTTGGCTACTGCTGAGCAGTGCTCGCACAGCATCAAAGCTGTCTCTCCAACATCCCCCCCTCACCAGTAAGCTGGAGGTGGGCAAGATCTTGGGAGGCAACCTCGCCAGGACAGCTGACCCAAACTGACCAAAGGGATATTCCATACCAGATGACATCTGGTCAACAATGAAAGCTAAGAGAAAGGAGGAGGAGGGGAGGCATTTGTTATTATGATGTTTGTCTTCCGGAGCAACCGCTATGTGTACTGAAGCCCTACTTCCCGGGAAGTGGCTGGACATTGCCTGCTGATGGGAAGTAGAGAACAAATATTTTGTTTTCCTTTGCTTCTGCGTGTGGCCTTTGCTTTTGCTTTATTAAACTGCCTTTATCTTGACCCACGAGTTTTTTCCATCTTATTTTCTCCCCCCCAGCCTTGCTGAGGAGGGGAGTGATAGAGCAACTTGGTGGGCACCTGGTGTCCAGCCAAGGTCAACCCACCACAAATCCCCATTCACAACCCCATCTACAGGGCTCTCCAAAGCTCCAGGTGATGCTGGGTAAAGCCTAGATGACACACAGCATTTCCTGAGTATCCCTGTTATATCTAACAGCATGGCTACTCCATACAAGCATAAATTTCTGAGACTTTGAAATCCTGCTTTACAGACCACTGTCCTCTGCCACATGATGGCTCTGCCATGGAAGCTTGAGCATGTGTCATCAGAATTATGTCAGAGTTGACATAGCCCAGCAATGCATGCCAATGTGAAGTAGAGGAGGTAAGCCTTGTGTCTACTGCTGGGTGCAGAGCTTCCCTTTGCAACACAGTAGACACTTTCTTTGATAATCTTGTAGCGAAGGAATTGGTGCAAACCACACTGCAGCAAAGGTAATGCATTCATAGAAGGACATGACATGTCAGGTCCTTTACTGGGTTGCTTCTCCTTAGTGTAACAGGTGGTAGCTTTTTTGGAATGTGTCTTGGAAGCTGTTCAGTTCCTGTTCGGTCCTTGATAAGAAATGGAGGCACATGCTATCAATCAGGACTTTCCATCAGCACAAACAAACTGATGTGGCCTTGCCTTGCCTTGTGTGCTCTACTGAGGTGTGTATTTCTGCTGTTTCACCACTCTTGGTACCTGAGCACGAAGTAACCAGCTCAGGAGGTAATCATGAGCTACCTTGGAATGAGAAGCAGCCAAGAAAGAGCCTGGTTTATTCCTTCAGATGGTATAGGTCCTTACCCAGCTTGCCAAAAGATTGTACCCATGGGCCTGATATAAGGCCAACATATGTGCCACGGGAAAAAAGTCCCAGAATGGTGACATTGAGACACGCTGCTGTGCAGAGCTACTGGGTGAAAGCTGAGCATAGGGTGCTTTGCTCATGGAGTGTACTTCCCTAGGAAAGCTCCTGCAACCTGATCACGTCTCCTTCTAGGGATAATCTTCCTCTAATAACCCATAATGGTATTGAACACAGGGACTACTGAATCTTCCTCATGCTGCATTGCAATGTGTTGTAATTGCCATCTTAGGGCACAATGCAGTTGTCCACATCTAAAATTAGAAGATGCTGCTCTTCTCTAGAAAGATTCAATTGGGCACATTTGCTTTTCTTCCTCAAACATTGAACATCAGCAGCAGGCCTGGGTGTGCTCTCCCTCATCATGCAAAATAAGAGTGTGAAGTCAGCTGAATGACACTGTGTGAACCCAGAACCCTGTGTTCTCACCATCCTCTCCTGGGACATGGTCTCCCCACCAGGAACAGAGCAGCTGCCTCAGAGGAAGCCTTCTTCACAGTGAAGTGTACAGGAGTCACTCTCATGGTCTACCTTTATGCTGGCTCAAAACACAAAAGTGATCGCAGTATTTGCCCCCATGAAGTGGATGTGAAAATGACACTGTGAACCCAAGCAAAGACCACCTACACCTTCACTGTTCACACACAGAAGGAGAGCAGGGCTACAGTTGGACAATGACATTCTGCCCCTCACCTCCCTCTAGTCTGGGAACTTGGAAGCTCATCAGATCTGTGTTCTTGGGAATGAAGCTCATGGGGAAAACCCAGTGCTCCTAGTTATTATTATAGAACAAAATCAATCTGTGCTGTGCTCCACCTTTACAGATCTGAAGAAACTTCTAAGGGGCAGTGAGTATGCTGCTCACTCAGAATACTAACACTCATCAACCAGCAGCCAAAATACTGACAGGTACAATTATGGAGAAGAGCTGCCCAGCAAAGTCTGCTAGTGAATGCTGAGCTTCAGTGACTGGGGGTAAGGCAGGAAACATGAGGACATCAGGCCTTCTGCTGTTGAGCTGCCATGTCACTCACTTCCTGTTTGCACAGCTTAGTGATGATTACGGTCACACGATACTATGATTACACTCACTGAAAATAACACAGGGCCCAGGAACCAGTGGAGAAACAGGCAACCAAAATAAAATGGGAGAAAATGAAATTGACAAATTGGAGGAAAACATCAAACAGCTGTTCTCACACTGAAATGCCCTGAAAATACTCCTAGGCTCATCAGCACCTTTGGAACACTTATGTGACAGATTCTGAGGAATCTCTTATCAACTATAACCATGTACTTGCTTAAACTTACACTATAAATCCCAAGGCATGTTACTTATAATGCCACTGTCAGCAAATTATGATCTCTCCCATGTACTGAAGCTCTGCTGACGAATCTGTGATGGAGAATGCCCACTGAGCATAGCAAATAATAAGCATCTAAGTAAAACATCACTGAATGAGAGACTGAAGGTTACTTTTTGTTGACTTGGGATTTGCTTGCATTCATGGAGAAGAGGAGCCATTTTCCCCTGACACTATTTTTGGAGTCAGGCTGCTGTCACCTGCTAAGTGCTGATGCAAAGCAGGGAAATCATTACTCCATAAGAGCCCATAAAGGATGATCTCTCAGACAAAGTTTTAAATAGATGCAGTTGGTGTTATCCCCATATGGTCTGCGGAGGATCATGGATCTATGACAATCTGAACAAGAAATAGCACGCTGTCTCTCCCAAGCAGAAAAGAAACATTCCAGTAATAACACCAGCAAGAGGACTAGCAACAGAATCTGGAAATCCCTTTCACCAAAAATTTTGTCAGACAAGCTCAATTCAGCTGCTCTATTCTACAGGAGCCAGTGAATCCATCTGACAGAAATCCAGGAACAGTGCTAGATCCATGTGCAGAGTTGTACATCCCTTCACATCCCCCCACGGAGTAGAGGAATCACCTAGCACCTGAGCCTTGCTCTTAGGGTCTCGTGATAGTGCTTTTATACCTCCTGCAGAATAGGCATGCCGCAACCCCCTTGCCATGCCAGCAGCACAGCCCTGAGGTCAATACAGTACTGCTGGGGAAACACAGTCCAGCACACAGGAAGGCTTTGGAATCAGAGCCCAAAGAAGTAAAGTCCAAGCTTACTTAATGTGTGAGGCCAAGAGTAGTGTGGCGTCATGGGTTGGCTCTGCTCTGAGACCTTACGAGTCGCCCTGCAAGATACTGGCCTACTGGAGGCACTTCTCAGGGAGCTGAAGAGACTGATCTGGAAGGAAGGCGATATACACCTGTGTTGCCTGGCAAAGCAGTGACCAAGTGAAGTGGCCATTGCAGCTTGAGCTGGAGAGGTTATGAGATACCTTTTCCCAAATCTACTTGTTTAGAGCTCAAACAATGTCCCCATCTCTTGGGTTAAACTGAGACCTTGCCAAGTACGAGCCTCATGGAGAGAAAGGTGTGTCCCCAGCCGCCTTTAGTGAGGTGAGCAGGGAATCTCCTCAGGACAGGGGATGCAAGCACTGTTAGAGCACCCTGACACTATGGCTGCAGGCTAGCTGGTGGCACGTCGCCATCATTGCTTCATTTCTGACCCATTTCCTTCCCTGTTCTTATCCAAGAGGCCTGTTCCCTTCCTCACCTGCCCTGTAGCAGGAGCCCTCCAGTTGCTTTGATGGGTGATGGAAAGGGCATTCGGAAAGTCACCTTCTCAGCCAGGACCCACGGCCCAGCAGCGACTGCTTCCAGAGACGCTAGCTGAGAACATAAGAGGCGTCTGCGTAACCGTGCAACGCGGGCACTCATTCAAGTGCGGCCCAACTTCAAATGACAGGTCTGTCCTACCAGACTCTCTGCTTACCTTTCCGGTTAGACAATCTGGTCCTTCTCCACTGAGACGCTCAGTCTTTTTCAGGCTGCAGGAAGCCATGTAAGAATGTCACCGCTGGAAAAAGAAGACACAACCAATAGAAAAAGCGGTGAATCAAATGCTCCCTGAAGGAAAGATGCATTCAATTCCCTTTTCCCTGCTGTGAGGTCAGGGAAGACCTGCAGAAATTGGTCCCTGAGTGGAGAAGCGGCACGAGGAGACGGCAAAAGGCCATCCTGGTCTCTTCATGGCTATCCTGAGATAGGTTATATCTTAACCAGATAACCCACAAACACCTGTGTGGAGTGGACATGGCATGCTAGGCGTGGAGAAAGCACTCCTCATATTTAGTTCCACATGACTCAATGCCCATCAGCAGAATAAACAGGCTTCTTACTGAGGAAAGTGTGTCCGTACTATATGCAGGCTCCAGCACTCAGCCATGTCTTAGCAGAAGGGCAGGGAAGAGGAGTTTTCCTCCAAAGGATTAGGATGCCGGCATTTCTGTTCAGCTTGGGGCGAGTTCTCCTTTTACACAGAGGACTGCTGTCTGAAGAAACACTGCTGAAGTGGCGGCTGGGCACTCCCTGTCAGGCTGCCCATCGGGTCTGGTGACGTCTCTCTCAGCATGCCTAACAAATAATTGCAGCATAACTGACAACACCTTTTGAAAGCTGCACTTCTTACAGTGGATGTTTTCAAACATCCTTTGTCTCTGCTCATGCTGGAAATGCTTTTGCTTCACCTCTAAGCACTCTGGGTTCAGTGCTGAACAAATGCAATCCCTACCCGTTACTGAATGGAAGTTTACGATATCTTCATTTTTTCACCTAAGAAGTGCCATACAACATCACCCACGAGGGACACCATCCCATTAACCCTGTGAGTAGGAAATCCACTCTGTGAAACAAATTAGAAAATCTGGAAGGCAAGCAGGCAGGCAGGCAGGCAGGCAGGCAGGCAGGCAGGCAGGAAGGAAGGAAGGAAGGAAGGAAGGAAGGAAGGAAGGAAGGAGTTGTGGGTGCTTTGGTGACACACTGGCAGTTCGCCCCTGCTGTAGCTCGCACTTGAGCAACCAGTGTTCTCTATCAAGTCTGCTTTGCTACACACGAGCTTAAAGCTGGATCTTCCATGTCACACGATCCACTGGCGATTCACAGGGTGATTCACAGCATGCATTCACAGGCATGCTCTGCTAATCCAGACAGCGTGGCTGATAACACCCAGCATGCTGCAAATCCCACACAGGGACTGCGTTTTCAAAGTCATCTACCAGAACCACAAACTCCATCCCATCTTTCTGGGCTTAGCAGAAGAGTGGTAGGTTCACCTCTGTCTCACGGAAGCATTTTGGAAACAGTTGAGACAGGGTTTGACCCCATCCTGGCCTTTGATGTTTCTGGGGGTGGCTTATTACTTTACCGGGGATGTGTTAAGTATTGAACTTAACAGTATGTGTAATACCTGCGTGAAACAATGGTTCCAGCAGCAACCAGGGGAAAAGCCCACATTGGCTGGGAACAAACACTGCGGGGCCCAGCTCAAGGAATAGTTTTCTGCCAAGCCTCAAAGAGATAGCTGAGGCCTGAGGTCTGGCAGCCATGTCCACTGGCTGGTATGGATCAGTATCCCTCCTGCAGTGTGCAGGGCCAACAGACACCTTCCTGCTTGCAGGCAGTCACAGGCTTCGCTGCCAACAGGAAGCACAGTGTGACACAAGGAACCAATGGGCAGGCCCAAAGTATGTTTGATCTGTGCTTTGTAGTTGGTTGTATTTAGGGTCATGTCTGGTCCGTCAAAATGACAGGCATGCCAGAATGGGAAGGAAACGTTATTGTTGTGCACAGGCACATCAGTTTCTTTCAGTCAGGCCCATTCGGCAGCACAGGCTTTGTGCCTTCTGGTTGCTGCATGGGGTCTTGCTAAAGGCAGAAGATTTGGAAGAAGTTGCTCGGTCACCAGTGCTGAAGGTAATCCCTTCAGCTAGCAGCTACCTAGACCTGTCAGCAGGGCACGAGGGGTTGGGGGGTGGCAGTGTAAAGAAGGAAGGCCTGGCTGGAGAGATTGGTGGAGGAAGGAGTAACTAGCTGAAGGAACTACTGGGAAAGGAGCAGCTAACGAGAATGGCCAGGGTAGCAGGGGCAGCTAGCTGGAAAAACAGGCAGCTCAGTTTAGGCCATGCCATCCCTTGTGGCTCACGACAGTTATGGGACCTCACCTCCACAAGCTGTGCTCAGATGTTTTCCAGGAGGAGGAACAGCTGGATGGCTGCCACTTAGTGGCCTGACTAAAACTTCAGAGAAAGAGAGGACTTTACACGATCACTGAGGCACTTCAGGATGGCTTGGGAAAAGAGGGATGGCTTATCCTATTATGTCGCCATGAATACCCCTCCTCAAAATGTCTGTGAAATCCATGGCGCGGCTGCTCTGGGATGGCTGCATGGG
>NW_008825523.1:0-1683 GCF_000699105.1 Pygoscelis adeliae
GGGCCGCATCCAGTTCAGCGTCGGCTACAACTTCCAGGAGTCCACCCTGACCGTCAAGATCATGAAGGCGCAGGAGCTGCCAGCCAAGGACTTCAGCGGCACCAGCGACCCCTTTGTCAAGATCTACCTGCTCCCCGACAAGAAGCACAAGCTGGAGACCAAGGTGAAGCGGAAGAACCTCAACCCACACTGGAATGAGACCTTCCTCTTCGAAGGTAGGGGCTGGGATGGACTGGGGTGGGAGCGGAGCGGTTGCGGGACCCTCTGTCCCCCCTCCTGGGCTGGACCAGCTCAGCTCAGGCTGCCAAAATGGTGGCCATTGGTGATGAGACGGGTTGGCCAAGCCATCAACACCAGGTTGGAGGTGTTTGCTCTGCATCTCATGAAGGGGACATGGGGGGAGGCTCCTTCTCCCCCCAGCAGGCACCCATGGGTGGGTGCACACAGGGGAATTAATCTGCCAGCCATCGCGGTGGCCCGAAGCCACGAGAGGTGCCCCATGCTGTCGTCTGCTCCCCATCCACTGCCTGGTGCCAACGTCTCCTCATCAGCACGGGCAAGTCAGGGTGGCACCGGCACCAGCACCGGGTGCTGCTTGGCACGGCCGCAGCAGCTCCTCATCCCCTCCGTCTCTGGCACAGGGTTCCCCTACGAGAAGGTGGTGCAGCGGGTGCTGTACCTCCAGGTCCTGGACTACGACCGCTTCAGCCGCAACGACCCCATCGGGGAGGTGTCCATCCCCCTCAACAAGGTGGACCTCACCCAGATGCAGACCTTCTGGAAGGACCTGAAGCCGTGCAGCGACGGCAGCGTAAGGCCCTGGTCCCCCTCCTACCCCCTGGGGACAGCCCTTGAGGGGAGGCTACCCCCTGTCCCTGTGATGTGTCCCAACAGCACCACCACCCTCTTACTACCCCAACAGGGACGTTTTCTGCTCTGCGACAAGGTTCGACGTCCAACGGGGAGGTTTCTCTTCCCAAATCTTTGTCTATAAATTAAGGCACTAAGTAGCCCAAAGCGAGTGTCTCATTTTGGGTCAAAAGGAGCTGGTTTAGGTAGATCTAAAATGAAAGTTTTCTTTTTCTCCTGCCTCCAGCAAGACCAGAAAATGTCCCACTGGGGATGGCCCCGTTTCCTCCTGTCCTGATTTTCTGTGCGTCCCCAAAGCCCACCCCTGGGACAGCTCTGGGGGGGTCCCAGCCCAGCAGCCCGCTCCCACGGCGGGACACGGGGGCTTTGGGTGCCCCATCAGGGCTTGGGCTGGGTGCCGCGGCGAGGAGCGGGTGTTTTCGGGGCACTCGCATAAGGGCCTCCGCGGGCTCCGCAGGGAAGCCGCGGGGAGCTGCTGCTGTCGCTGTGCTACAACCCCTCTGCCAACTCCATTGTGGTGAACATCATCAAAGCGCGTAACCTCAAAGCCATGGACATCGGAGGCACGTCAGGTACGAGCTCCAGCTCCTGCCATGCCGGGCATCGCTGCCCAACGCCCGGCCAGGGCTAAGAGCAGCTCCTCTCCCCCCCCCAGACCCCTACGTGAAGGTGTGGCTGATGTACAAGGACAAGCGGGTGGAGAAGAAGAAGACAGTGGTCATGAAGCGGTGCCTGAACCCCGTCTTCAACGAGTCCTTCGCCTTCGACATCCCCACGGAGCGGCTGCGTGAGACGACCATCGTCCTCCCCCTC
>NW_008825523.1:9950-10804 GCF_000699105.1 Pygoscelis adeliae
CAGCCCCCTTCCCTGCCGCAGCCCCCCCAGAGAACCGACCCCATCGCCTTTCTCTCGCACTGGGGTTTTCTTGGGTTTGTGCTTTTTATTGCTTGAGTTTGGTACAAAGGGAGCTTGGGGAAGGGAAGAGGAAAAGGACAAGGCGGCAGCCCTGGCTTCGGCGCCCGTTTTGGGGCAGGCAGAGCCGGAGTTGGGGCTCCTCTTCCCGTACAGAGGCAAAACCCTTCCCGGGCTCGAGATGGGCAGCGCTTGTGTCCAGGTGGGGCTTCCATCAGCTCCTTCCCAAACCTGACGGCCGGGAGGAGCCCGGCGGAGACCTCCCTCTCCCCCAGCCCAATTCCAGCGGCAGTACGGGGGGGCTCTCAGGGGTGAGAAGGGGGTCTGCGCGTTTGCCCTCAAACCTCGCTGCTTTCGCAGGGTGACGGGGTCCGTGTGGCACGGATCCAAACGGCGTTGCTTTCTCCTCTCCTGCCCCACGGAGCCAGGAGCGAAGGACGCGCGTGGAGGTGGCGGGGCAGACTGCAGCGCGTGGTAGGAAGGCCCCCGTGCTCGTGGGTAGGCAGCGTGGGGACGCCTGGCGCTCAGCACACCGTGCTGCCTGCCAGGGCCTGTCCGGCAGGCACGTGGGGTCTGCGGGGTCACCCGTCAGGGCGGAGGGCTGTTTCCCTTATCCGAGGCACCCTGCGGTTACGTGGGATGCTCTAAGGTGGGCTTGTGGATCCCGACGGTGACCCACGAGCCCTGCAGATCCAGGCGGAGGCTCTTTGCTGTCCCAGCTGGGAGACGCTTGTCCTCGGACCGTCTGTTTCCCTTCGCCTGGAGGCCGTGAACTTCCTTCTTCCCCAGCCCTAGCT
>NW_008825524.1:0-1313 GCF_000699105.1 Pygoscelis adeliae
GGCAGTAGTGGATCTCCACTGAGACATCTCTGCTGCAGTCTCCACACATGAGCCTGAGGAAATAGAAATAGGTCCCTGGATGTTCCAGTGAAGACAAAGCCCCATGCAAGCTGCCTCCAGCCCTGGGCAGCACAGGGAGTCCATATCCAGAGTTTAGGATTTAAGCTGAACAACAGCAAGGGTGGAAGGAGGAGTAATAAGTATTTTAAAGGGAAATGTGTACAAGAACCTGCCGTTGAATCTATTGGTGGATATGTCAGCAGTCTCAGTCCTGCTGACATTTAAGGTTATGACAGCTTCTTTCATAGCTTCAGCTTTGAAAATATTCAAATCCACAGGTGCTAGAAATCAGTTCTGCCAAGGTGTCACAACTTGGTCAGTCATAAAAGACCAGAGAGGCCCTAGAGGGGGGCAAAGAACAAAAAACATGGTCTAGCAGGACTAGAAGCCTACTTTTCTAATGCTCAGCTAAGCCCTGGTCCCTCAGGAAGGTCTGACATGTTAGCGTAGCTGAAGTGCAGGCAATGCATGTGGACGTACACCTTCCCTCACTTACTGCTTCACTCAGGAAGAATTATTGTGCTCCAGGCAGATACTGGAAACAAATCTCTTTTTAAACAAAGCTGATGTGAAACTGTGATACACTTTCTCTGCACTAGACTAAGATTTCTAGACTTTTCAGGCTGTTGAACTGCCAGCAGTTTGCACCTTAGTCTAGCTGAACCCTTCGGAAAGATACATTTCTTATTTTAGATGCATCTGTGTGAATGTTAATCACGAAACAAAGGCTTCCTTGTAAAATGCCATAGATCTATTGACCTCTGAAGCAGAGAACAACATTTTCAGCCCAAGGAACAAAATGACCGAGTGTTTTATTTATTTTAATGGATCGCTTTTTGCATGTGCATTACATTAGTTGATACCCTGAGTCCACCAGCACCCTCTAGCAGGGAAGTTGGCTACCCCCTATTGGGCACTGTCAGTGTGAGATGGCAGGGAGCAACCGGAAAAAGTCAGTTATTCCTGAACTTGCTGCCTCCTGTCTTCCATAAACAAACCTGCCTGTAATGTGTCTAGGACAGGGGCATTTGTTGAAAGACCTCTGAAGACTTTGCCTGACTGCCATGACTTTTCAAATATGATGGAGAGCAGCTTAGTGACTACATCTGTCAGTTCTGTCAGGACCCAGGGATGTATCTCATCAGATCCCACAGAGCTGTGTGTCTTCAGGTTCCTCAGATGGTCTCAGACCTGAGACCATCAATCCTCCCAGTACCAGTACCAATACTGGGCACTATTGAAAGGCATTTAAA
>NW_008825525.1:0-761 GCF_000699105.1 Pygoscelis adeliae
CCACACCTGGCACGTGGTACCCCTGGGCCATGCCGGGGTCCAACACGGGGTCTGACCGGCCCCTGCCCTGCACCGCCAACACTGCCCGGACCGCAGATTCGTCCACGTCCTGTCTCAAACTGTCGTGTCGTGTCGCTGTGAGTGGTTGAGCAGCTGCCATGCCCCTCGGTGGGGTCGCATCCTGGTGCACGTCAAGGGAGTCCTGTACATAGTTTGAACCCCTGTTGCAAAGCACTTTGCAACGTCCCACGCATGCCTGGCACTGTCCTGCCCAGTGCCTCTGCCTGTTCTGCCTGCAGCAGAGCTGCCTGCCCAGCACATCCTGCCTGTGCCGGGCTGGCACAGCCCCGCTGACTGTTCAGGTGGGGAAAGCACCCTTTCAACCAAAGGGTGTGAGGGATAGAGAGGGTGGGTGGGGTGGCAAGGCAGGCTCCAGCCCCGAACCCCGGTGCTGTGGGCAGGCAGGGTCAGGAAAACGCGTGTCCGAAGCTGAGGGCCGGATCTGGCCCCTGACCCACAGGAACAGGGCTTCCCCCGTTGCTGATGTGCAGGTCTACCCCTCCTGGGGAGCGTGAGCATGGCCCTTGCCGGCCTGTGCCCCGCGCAGGTTGTTACCGTCTATGTTGCGTGAGCGTGGCTGGGCCTGATCCTGCCACGATAGCACTGCCGTTGTGGAGCAGGGCACCTGGTTCCTGCCCCGAGCAGACAGAGGCAGAGCCAGCAGGTCATGGTAAAGAAGCCTTCCTCCTCCCCGCAGGGAG
>NW_008825526.1:0-748 GCF_000699105.1 Pygoscelis adeliae
GCATTGCTGTCAATCCCGGGCAGCACCACAGGGTGGGTGGCACGGGTCCCCCTGGGCACGGTCCTCACCGGGGACGGCGCAGCAGCCCCTTCACGTGGGCACCGATCTGGCTGTGCTGGAGTGAGTAGTACGTCTCCCAGTAGATGCAGATCTCCTTGTACCGGCACAGCAGCTCCAACACTGTACGGAAGCCCTCGGCTGTGACGAAGGACTCGCGGGAGCCCGTGCCCTCCTCCCAGGCGTAGACTGTCAGCAGCTCCAGGGCATACTTGGGGGGCAGGTCTGCGGTGGGGTACTGTGGCTTCAGCAGCTGGGGAGAAGACGGGGATGGGGGTGAGAGCTGGCCAGGCCAGGTGCCCAGTGGGTGCCGGGGAAGCCGGGCAGCCCCTCACCTCCTTGTACCAGTGCTTGACCAGACGCAGGAGGTTCTTCAGCTTGGGGGGGCAACGCTTCACAAACTTCTTCTGCAGCTCAGTGAAGCACGGGGAGAACTCCCCGGGGTCACTGCTGGCATTCAGGAGCTCCACGTACACTCCCGCATCTGGTGGGGCATTCCGGTTCACCTGCCCTACAGGGCGAGAAGGAGGGTGAGATCCATCCCGGCGCTGACACCCCAGCCCAGCCCTGCGCCAGTTCGCACCCCTTACCCAAGGCGTCGTAGGCGGGCAGGATGTCCACCTCGATGGACTCAAAGGTCTCCTTGGAGCAGAGGGTGAAGCTGAGGGGGCGTGGCATATTGCTGGGACCC
>NW_008825526.1:1515-2234 GCF_000699105.1 Pygoscelis adeliae
GGACGCAAGGGTGCAGAGCAGCGGTGCTGCCTGAGCCCGGGGTGCCCGGTGGGGTCAGGGGTGCCAGCCCAGTGCCAGCTGGACCTCAGGAAAAAAACAGCTCCATCCTCTCCCTGCTCCTGCCTGCAGCTGTCTCTCTGCCTGCAGCAGCTTTTAAACCTTCCCAGGCCACCACCCCAATCACCGCTAGGAACTTAAGGTGGCCCCGGCGCCGGGGCTTTGCCTCTCCCCAGTCCCCAGCCCCAGCTCCCCGGGGGGCTCCTGCCCAGGTTCTCCCCGGGCTGCCCAGCTGGCCGGAGGCAGAGTCCCACCACGGGGACTCTGTGCCCTGCACTGCCCAGGGGCTGGGGGTGCCCTGCCTGCACCAGTGTCTGCCTGTGCCCACGCCGGGGGCTCAAGTGTCCAGGCTGGGGCACAGCCTGTGCTGGGACATGGTTCATGCTGGTGGCACGGTGTCACCCCAGGCAATGGGACGTGGCCTGTGTCAGTGCCACCAGAGGCCTTGGTGTCACCACAGACTATGGGATATGGCTGATGCCACCGGAGGCCCTGGTGTCACCCCAGGCAATGGGATGTCGCCTGCCCCACATCACCAGAGCTGGCTGGTGCTGGCATCACCAGAGGCCCTGGTATCACTATAGGCAATGAGATACAGCTGGTGCCAGTGCCACTGGGGTTTCTGGTGTCACCACAGGCAATGGGATGTGGCTGGGGCCCGC
>NW_008825527.1:0-866 GCF_000699105.1 Pygoscelis adeliae
GAGGGCCGGACGGAGACAGTAAGGTCCTGCACCGCCGAGTCCACCGCCTTCGTGCGCAGCATGGGGGATGCCCGGCAGACCGTGAGCAATGCGCCAGGGTCCGGGTCTCCAGCCCCCAACCCCTCCTCCCCGGACCTCCCCTCCGAGCCCTTGGCTCCGTTCTGCTGTCCCCAGCTGGGTCGGGGCTGTCTCTGCACGGCCTGGCTCAGCCAGTACCTCCCCTCTCCCTGGTGGTCCTTGGGGAGGTCCCCATCCCCCATAGAGGTCCCTGTCACTAGGGGAGGTCCCCATGCCTCACAGCGGTCCTCATCCCTTGGGGAGGTCCCCATCTCTGGCAGATGTTCCTATTCCTTGGGAATGACCCCATCCCTGGAGAAAGTGCCAATCTCCGGAGGAGCTCCCCATCCCTCGTGGAGGTCCCCATCCCTCGTGGAGGTCCCCATCCCTCACGGAGCTCCCCATCCCTCGTGGAGGTCCCCATCGCTCATGAAGATCTCTCAGGGAGGGCCCCATCTCTGGCATAGTCCTTGGGGACGTCCCCATCCCTAGAGAAAGTGCCCATCTCTGGAGGGAGTCCCTGTCCCTGTGGAGGTCCCCATCCCTTGGGGAGATCCCTTTCCCTGGGAGAGGTGCCCATCCCTTGGGGACATCCCTGTCCCTGGGAGAGGTCCCCATCCCTCGGGACCGTCTCCTCCAGAGCTGTGCAGCTGTTGCCTCCCCCGGGCAGGACCAGGGAGGACTCACCCCGCGCAGAGGACCCGGTGTGGCCGGGTTAGGGGTGATGGGACCCCGGCCTGCCTTGCCCCCCTGAGCCCAGCTCTCCCCACAGCGAGCCGAGCGCCAGCGGCTCTTCAAGCTGGCGGCCG
>NW_008825528.1:0-1022 GCF_000699105.1 Pygoscelis adeliae
GAAAAACAACCTGGTCAAACGGAGCAGGAAACAACCTCGCTTCGGTTTTTCTCCGGTCGCAAACGAAGCGGAGCGTGTCCTTCGCCGTGGGGAACGGCCTCGCCGTCGCCTTTGCACCGAACACGTGGACGTCGAAGGGTTCGCGTTGCCGACGCCGGCTTGACGTGGGAGAGGACGCGGCGCCGTCGCGTTCCTGCGAGCCGGGAGCCTGCCGGCTAAAGAGAAGCGGGTTAAACGCCGGATTTAACTCCCCCTCCACCTTGCTCGGAGGTCTCCGTGCTCCTCCCCGGGGCTGGGGGAGAGGATTTCCCGGTCCGCGCAGCAGCCGGGACCGCTCGCCTTCGGATTTACTCGCCGTTGACGAAGCCCGAGGGCTGCCCCGGAGCTTCGGGGCGGTTTTTGCGGGGGACGGGGCCCCGTTTGGCAGCGGCTCACCTTGCAGAGCCAGTTTTTGAATAGGCTGGAAGACCGCGGCTCGCTCCGAGGTTACATCTTTGAAGTCTTGTCGGCTGGCGTCGCTTGCCTGCTGGGGAAGACTGCCTGTTCCCGAAACCGGTGCGTGTTCCAACTGGTGCCGCATTAAAACACAAGATGCGAGGGTGTGGTGGTGGTTACAACAAGCCGTTTATCCACCAAAGTCTCCCACGCGTCAGCTGAACGGTCACTGCAGGCCACTGCTCTTTGAGTATCTTGACCCAATCCCTCAACCTCCCCCCCCCAAAAACAAGCGCTTGGGTTGCTCAAGGGGTGAGAAATGTCGCATCTGCTTGTTCAAGGAGATACCTTCCAGCCTCCCCGGCCAGGGTGGGAGCCCGAGCTCCTCGGGAATCGTGGTTCGGTTCTCCTCGGTGGTTGAACGAGCTTGTCCCATCAGCTGGGGACGCGGCGGGACACCGTCCGGACCTGCCGAAAACGCGACCGGCACAAGGTCCGGCAGAGGTGGGAGCTGGGCATTAACATCACGAGAAACTGGCTTTATTCTGGAGGACGCCTGCTCCGGCTCTGGACTTGCTTGGTCACGA
>NW_008825529.1:0-1098 GCF_000699105.1 Pygoscelis adeliae
CCCCTCAACCACCCCTTGGAGCTGCACGTCGCAGACCCCCCTGGCTCTGCATTGCCCCTGTGAAAACGAGGCCTGCTCTCGCCCGCGGGGATCACGCAGCATCTCCCCGGGCTCCTCACCTGCCTGGGGGTGCTGGGGGATGTCGGGGTCCGTGGCGGACCCCAGCTACCGGGAAGGTGTCTGTGCCAGCACATCACCAGCCAGGGATGGCAAACCTGCCCGGATAAAATAAGATCTGACCCAAGCTACTACAAGCGTCCCCTTCCCAACACGTGGGGAGGTGGCGTGAGTTGGCGGCGAGGATGATGGCTTAGGGACCTAATCCTCTAAGCCTGGAAACCGCCGCCTGCCCCACCCACTGTGCCTCAGTTTCCCCCTTTCGATCATCAAGGCTTCAAGAGTGGGTCTGACCCTCCCTCCTTGCTGTATCGAAACCAGCCCAGTTCTCCCAGCGGGTCCGTGGGACCCCCGGGCAGGTGAAGGGCAGAGCAGCAGCATCCCCTTGGTGCACAGCAGGAGCTGCTGGGGTTTGGCCCCGCTGGCATTATCGCTACCCCTTCCCCAGCCGGCCTTGGCCACTCCTGTCCCCGCCTCGGTCACCCACCGGGCGAGCGGCCGGGACCGCAGTCCACGGCAAACTGGCACTGCTGGACTGCTCCCAGCTCCAGCCCTCGGGGGACGCGCCAGGAACAGGCTGTCCCTTCCCTGCCCACCCGCTCCTCACCGGGCTACTGGCACAGGCAGCCACGTCAGGCAGGCGTGGGATGCGGGGTTAACCCCCCCAGGACCCCCCTCTGTGGATGCCCAGAGCCAGGAGCATCCTCAGGGACCACTTGCCTCCTCCCCTCCCTGGCATGCGCCTCCCGGGGCAGCCAGGATCCATCTCGGCTGGGGCAGAGGGGCCACGTGGGCAGGATGGGGGGCACCCACTCGGGCAGCAGTTTGGAGGGAGGGGAGCACTGGGCTCCTCTTTGCAAGGTCTGCAACGGGAAATGTGTCCCCGAGCGGTGTCCCAAGCCGGAGCTGGGGATGGGATGGACATCGGGGGGGATGGGAAAGCTGGAACAACCCCCCCCCCAGGGAGCTGGCTCTGGTGGG
>NW_008825530.1:0-305 GCF_000699105.1 Pygoscelis adeliae
TCTTGGGCGGGCGCTGCCCCTGGTCCTGCAGGGCTCTGCCGGGTGGCTGCCGGCAAGTGGGCTTAGAGGCACCCATGGGGTGATGAGACACGAGGGCCTCCTATGCTGGGAATGCTCTGCCCCACCTGGGTGACACAGCCATGGTGGGGGACATGGGGACGGATGCTGTGAGCTGGTGAGGGTCCGAGCTCTGGCGTCCGGCTCCCAGGCAGGCGGGCTGCAGGCACAGGAGCTCTGGGCAGGGGATCTGCTGCCAGCTCTGCCCACGCAGCCCCGGTGCCCACCCAGGCCCCCCCAGCTCTGGC
>NW_008825530.1:1755-2572 GCF_000699105.1 Pygoscelis adeliae
TGCCAGCACTGCTGTCCCCTCCCAGGGTGGGGGCATGTCCCCGCCATGTGCCTGGAGCAGGGTCACTCCTGCGGCACGAGCCAGGACCTGACAGCGCTGACCCCCCTGCTTCTCCCCCGGCAGGGTGATGAACTACTCCCCTGACCTGGACCGTGCCGTGATAGATGACGCCTTCAAGCGGGCGTTCAAAGTGTGGAGCGACGTGACCCCCCTCACCTTCACTCAGATATACAGCGGCGAGGCAGACATCATGATCATGTTCGGCAGCCAAGGTGACGTCCTGCGGGCAGGCAGGGAGCCGGGAGCCGGCTCAGCTGCGGGGAGAGGGCTGGCAATGTGCCCTCATCTCCCCGGGCCGTGTCCCTGCGTGTCCAGGGTTCCTCTGCTCCTGCGCGTGCCAACAGGCACTTGCGTGTGCAGGCACGCAGGGGGTGTGCAGGGCTCACGTGCTCGGGGTCCGTGCGTGCGCCGTGGATGCGGGGGCTCCTCTAGCAGGGCCGGGTCTGAGGGTGCTTTCCCCTGCAGAGCACGGGGACGGGTACCCCTTCGACGGCAAGGATGGGCTCTTGGCCCACGCCTTTCCCCCAGGCCGAGGGGTCCAGGGCGATGCCCACTTCGATGACGATGAGCTCTGGACACTGGGAACCGGCTTAGGTAAGGGCAGGGCCCGGCGGGTCAGGGGGGACTGATGGCACCCACCCCAGCCCCGTCGCCGAGCCGCCCTTCTCCCGAGCAGTGGTGAAGACCCGCCACGGGAATGCCAACGGGGCCGACTGCCACTTCCCCTTCGTCTTCGAGGGCCGCTCCTACTCCCGGT
>NW_008825530.1:3631-4759 GCF_000699105.1 Pygoscelis adeliae
GGCGGGCAGCCCCTCCACCACCGAGGAGGAAGAGGAGACGCTGGAGCCCACGGTCGAGCCCATTCCTGTGGACCCCAGCCGGGATGCCTGCATGGAGAAGAACTTCGACGCCATCACAGAGATCAACGGGGAGCTGCATTTCTTCAAGGATGGGTGAGCGGCAGTGCCCAGCACCTCCTGCCCTGGCGAGTGCCAGGGCAACAAGCGGGTGTGGGGGGACATGGGGCTGTGCCAGGGGCGTAGGGGGACATGGGGCTGTGCCAGGCCGAGGTTACCAGGACGGCTGACCTTCCCCACCAGGAAATACTGGACCCGCTCGTCCTTCTGGAAGTCGGGCATCCAGGGTGCCTTCTCCGTCGCAGACACCTGGCCCGGCCTCCCGGCTGTCATCGATGCCGCTTTCCAGGACGTGCTCACCAAGAGGGTCTTCTTCTTTGCCGGTGAGCTCTGCCCCTGTTGCCCCCAGCCCTGGTGCCGGCGGCTGGCATGAGGAGCCCGCTCCTGCCCTGGCACCCTCAGGGCTGGCTGACGCCCGTGCTCTCTCCCGGCTGCAGGTCGGCAGTTCTGGGTGTTTTCTGGCAAAAGCATGCTGGGCCCCCGGGGGATTGAGAAGCTGGGCATCAGGAAGGAAGCTGGCCGCATCTCGGGGGCCCTGCAGCGGGGCCGTGGCAAAGTGCTGCTCTTCAGTGGGGAGAGTTACTGGGGGTGAGTGGGTTTGGATGGCTGTGGCGGCGCCTGCTGGCTCCTCCTGCGAGGGGCTGGGATGGAGGGCTCCCGGCAGCCCTCAGCATGGCTCTGCTCTCCCCGCAGGCTGGACGTGAAGGTCCAGAGGGTGGACAAGGGCTACCCCCGCGCCACCGACGATGTCTTCACCGGTGTCCCCCTCGATGCGCACAATGTCTTCCTCTACCAAGGTGAGTGGGGACCTGGTGGGTGGGGGCCATGCCATCACCCAGGGCTGCCCTCAGCCTCCCACAGGCAGGGGCTGCATCAACCCGGTGCTGGGCTCGATATTCTCGTGGGCGTGGGGAACGGCCCCGGGGCAGGGCACGCCATCAGCCCCAGCAGGTCCCTGTGGTGGGGCTATCCAGGCCCTGGCGAGGGCTGCCTGCCGGGGCCAGATCCCCG
>NW_008825530.1:10240-12033 GCF_000699105.1 Pygoscelis adeliae
GGCCCGGGGGCCGCTGCAGCCAGCACGGGGCTGCTCAGAGTGGGGGTCCTCAGCTGCGCTACCCAGGAGCGGGGCCCGGTGGGAGGAGGTCGCTTCCGTGGCTGATCCCTGTGCCAGGCTGCCTGGCCGCCCGCTGCCACGGCCCTGCTGCCAGCAAGACATCTGGGCAGGGCAGCCAGGGACGCCGCACCAGCTGTGCACAGTGCAGGGCTCTCGTGACGCAGGAGCTCACGTCCTCCTGCCCTGCCCCACTGCCTCCTGCCCTGCTCCACTGCTGCCTTCTGCTCTTGGCCTTGGGCAGCTGCACCAGCTCCGGGGGACACGTCCTCCCTCCACGTCCTGTCCCACTGCTGGAGCTGGTGGCAGGTCCCAGCTGGCACCCATGTCACCTCCAGGCTCTGTTTTTGCCCTGGTGCTGGTGGCACAGCCCTGAACTGTCTGGACAGGGATGAGCAAGACCCCTCCATCCCGCTGAGGTGCTGTAGGACGTGCTGCCCCCGGGCTCATGGGGCCAGCAGGACAGAGCGGTGCAGGGCACACCGTGATGCAAATCTTCCGGCATGGCCCACGGCTGTGTGTGTGCATCGCTGCCCTCTGCACCCCACTGCACCTCTGGGCTTCCCCTCCCACCCCTCTGTCCTCTTGGGGCCTCTCTTGCCCCAGCTCTTCTTTCTCCTGGGGGCTGTCTGGCCTCATGCCCTCGAGCCCCCAGCGCTGCGAGGAGCACCCTGCCAAGCTGGGACCATGGGGTCTCCTGTCCAGGCAGGGTGTGGGTCGGGCAGGCTGCTGACAGTGCCCAGGGATCGCTGCAGGCGGTGCAGCGTGCCTACTGGGATCTCTGCAGCATGGCTGCCCTCACCTCCTGGGCAGGCTGCTGCCAGGCTGCCCACTCTGTGCCCTCAGGAGGTTTCCCAGTGCCTCTGGCACGTGTCTTGCTCCTGGGAGGTTTGACCACTGCTGGTGACAGGACAGGCAAGGGCTGTGCGGCTGGCTGCTGGGACGCCTGCCCTGGGAAGGGCTGCGCAACACAGTGGGTGCAGGGGTGTCTGGGATGTGCTCGGGCGGCTGCGCGGGGTCTGCAGTGGCACAGGGTGGTTTGCAGGGATGCTCCGTGTCCCAGACCGGCTCCGGCTCTTGGGGGTCTCACACAGCTCAGCATTCTCCATCCCGGGGGGCGTGCAGAGGCATTGTGGGGGGTGGTCCAGCTGTGCCGTGCCAACCCCTTGGCCTGGCAGAGGAGCTGTGCAGCTCTCCCTTGTCATTCCCAAGCAGCCTCTTGCAGTTAAGTGGGGCGCTGATGCCATGCTTGGCCCCATGCCAGGATCCTGCCTGCACCTGGGCTCGGGGGTCACTTGCAGCTAATCCCCCCCCCCATGCCCAGGGAAAGCCGTCTGCCTCCCTCCATCCCCAGCTCCTCTGCCCATACCCTGGGTGCTGCAGGGTGCCGGAAAAGGGGTCTGGCACTGGGGCTGCAGGCAGCGCAAGGGCATGGGTGCTGCCCAAGCCATGCCAAGCCTCTCCACTCCCAGTGCACTGGGGCCACGTACCCCAGCCCCAAGGCATCACGCTCACGGGCCAGGTTTAGGTCAGTGCCGTGCTGGGGGGGGTTGAGCCCCCTCGGTCTGGCTCTGCCCTGGGGACACCCTCAATGTGCTCCCCCATGCCGGTGGGACCCTGCGCATGGGCTAAGCAAAGGCAGTCGATAGTGTAGCTCCCCCCCGTGCTGCCGGCAAATCTGAGCCCCTGAAATGGAGCCATAATCCAGGGATGAGGGGATTAGTGGTCTTTCACGT
>NW_008825530.1:19849-20076 GCF_000699105.1 Pygoscelis adeliae
GTCTGCGTGGTCCCGGGAGTTGGTGCGAGGGGGGGGGAGCCATGGCGAGCGGGTGGGTGCCAGCCCGTGCCACCGCTGTTACCTAATGAGCGTTGGGTGCAGTGCTTTAAACTAAACCTGGAGCAAGGAGCACGTTGGGTCCGTGCTGAGAACTCCCCGCTCACCCTCCGGTGGGGGACACCGGGCAGGGCACATGCCGGCGGGGCAGCGGCCGGCCGGGCCCCTGG
>NW_008825530.1:20159-20598 GCF_000699105.1 Pygoscelis adeliae
GGCTGCCCCCACGGCCATTCCTGTGCAGGAGGAGCCTGCGGGCTCTGCCCCGCAGTTTGGCTGCGCCATCAGGGACACTGCCACCCCACTGCCCCATGCCAGAGGAGCCCAGGGACCGGTGGGAGGCGGGGCCCAGCCTGTGGATCGGCGTCACCTGCGGCACTCGGGGCTTCACCTCCTGGTCAGCCAGGAGCACCGCGTCTGCCGGGGAAATTGCAGATGGTGAATCACCACCGCACGCAGGCAAACCGGCTCCCAGGATCCCGTATATGAGTCAACTGGCAGGAGGCAGGCGGTCTTCAAAGGACCGGGCTGCTCCAAACGGTCACAGTGTCTGTCCCGGGGCTGCTGCGGTGTGTGCCTGGCTGCACCACCCTGGCCCACAGGTGGCCCCTGCGCCGTCCCTGCACCCCTGGGTGCTCCTGAGCTCTGTGCTCAA
>NW_008825531.1:0-912 GCF_000699105.1 Pygoscelis adeliae
CAGCACTGTACCCGCTACTAGGAAGGAAAATTACTCTATCCCTCCTGAAACCTGGACACCCCCCCAGTACTAATGTGTGTCCAGTTAGACTGTTATATGCTATCTACCGTGTAACACAGTCTTAAAACACTTCAGTATTTTATTCAAAATGCATAGGCAGATCATATTCCTCTTATGTTTTCCACCTCTGCTCTAGTGGGACTGAACCTCTTTTGGCTTGTTGTTGCTATTCTGGGAAGCCTGTCTGAAGGAATACACTTTGCCTACTGCTCTGTGCTGCAGCTGTTCACAGTCATACTGCTCAAAGCCATTCCTGAGTCTGTGGAGTATTTCTACGTTGGGTATTTATAAGTCTGTCTTTGCTACTGAAGCACCTATGGGATGCTGTGGTACGTAAGGAAGGGCAGACCTGGAGATAATTTCAATCACACCGACAAGAATGGTGAAATCTTGCAGATAATTTTTCTTTTTTCAAGGAGAAGAGGGTAAAGACTGGAGCTAATCTATTTTTTTTTTAATTGTTTGTCCTGGTTTTGGCTGGGATAGAGTTAATTTTCTTCCTAGTAGCTGGTACCGTGCTGTGTTTTGGATTGTCCTAGGATGAGAACAATGTTGATAACACACTGATGTTTTAGTTGTTGCTAAGTAGTGCTTACACTAGTCAAGGACTTTTCAGTTTCCCATGCCCTGCCAGCGAGAAGCTGGGAGGGGGCACAGCCAGGACAGCTGACCCAAACTGGCCAACGGGATATCCCATACCATGTGACGTCATGCTCAGTATATAAACTGGGGGAAAGCTGGCTGGGGGGGCCGCTGCTCGGGGACTGGCTGGGCATTGGTTGGCGGGTGGTGAGCAATTGCACTGTGCATCACTTGCTGTATGTTCTTTTATTATTGTTGTTATTATTATTA
>NW_008825532.1:0-4106 GCF_000699105.1 Pygoscelis adeliae
GAAGAGGTTTGGAGAAGAACGGTATTTGCCACAAAGTTCATTGTATTAGTTTCAGATCCCTCATCTAGGAGGATCTCCCTGTCTCTCTTAAAACAGAAAGAAAATACATAATTCTCTTAAGTATAACACACACAGTTAAAGAATGGAAGAATTTCAACAGCCTGAATCGGCTCTTCACTCCCTTTTGAAGGGATAAGGACTTCTGGTGGCTAGGGTCAGAATCTTCTATCAGTTCCCTTTCCGGAAAGCATATCTAATGGATTAATATCCCAACAATACCATGCACAAGTGACGGGGAAGGGTAAGGAGAAGCACAGCTTCTTCACTATTAGTTCAGAAAGAAAGGTACAGAGCTCCAAGTCCCTTATACATAAAGCAGTGAAAGTGAGATCAGTTTCCTGGGAGACTTTACCAGTGGAGATGGAACTGATCTGGATTATTCACTGAGTAGAGCTGGTTGACTATCAAATTAATATCTGCAGAAAATACTGACATTTCAACAGAAGTTTTGTTCCCAGATAGAGAGAAAGGGTTTGTTTTGTGCAACAGCAATTTCCCAACCTTATGACTTGGAAACAGTGGTTTGAATATTGTAAGGTATTTCAAGCACAATACATTTGAAATTAATATACTTTATTTCTGTATCGTGTTGAAACAAACACGTTCCTACAACATCCTTCAAATGCAACAGAGCAGCATTTCTTGACAGAAAACTATTCCATTAAAAATGTAAACTATCTCAAATATTGTCATGTGCAACCATTCATTTTTCAGTGTAAGAACAGTTGTTCTGAATAAGGCTGACAAGACCTCTTGAACTTATCAAATGTTTTGCTAGACTAGAACAAGTTCTCCTTTTGATATTTAAATAATCCTTTCCTTGCTGCCCATACATTTGCTAAATAGAGGTAAGACAGTCTTTTTCAGACATATCTTAGAAATATAGGTCTATGTTAAAAAACAGCTATCATACTAGAGACTAGAAAGTTATACTATGTATTACAATAAAGGAACGCAAAAAAAAGTATTTAGTCATGTAAATCTTCAAGTGCAACTTGAACACATTCAATATCAAGAGAAACACAGAAGTCTAAGACCCTGATACTACAAATTATACCATATAGAAGAGTTCAAATGTCTGCATAGTGCTCTGTGGAACTGCGCGTATATGTTAGGTTACGGCAGGATGGGACTTATTATTCGCAAATAGTGAAATAAGGTGTAGATCTCCTTTTCTTTCTCTTTTCTTTTTTTTCTCTTTTTCTGAAAAAAAAATCCAAGTTCTATAATTGCCTCTTACTTAAAACCAAAACCAAACCCAACAAACTCCCCCCTCTTCCACTGCTTTTTCCTCTAATAGTTTAGCTGTGACAAAGAGAACAACAGTATACCCTTCACCTCACCTCAAACTGCATGTTACTTAACAAACATACATCAGAAAAATGTATTGTTCTTTCCTCTTATTTCCAGATATCATAATTTGATTTTTTCATACATATAAAAAAACTTTGTACTTGCAACAAAGTTAGATCAACTGCTGATGAAGGGATGACCAAATTCAGTCACAGAAGTTTTATACTGAGACAGTTGTATTTCCAAAGCCAATGTTGAGATAAAAGAAGCTGATGCTTGATGTGACTTTCAAAACCACCCTCTTAACAGCATAATCAATGTCAGATGGTGCTGCCAGACTACTAGCACCATGTGAAAAATATTAAAATAAATTCTTTCCAGGGGTAGATTTGAATAAGACAAATGAGAACTCCTTTTCCAGTATTAATTGCTAACTAATATTAAATTTTAAACAGAAAGTCCATGCAAACTATAAAAAGCATCAGAGATTCTCCTTGTGCTGCCCTCCCCTGTAATTAATGAGACATCTGGAATATCAGAGAAAATCAGACATATCTGGAATATTTGTTTCTTTACAATATCTGGCCAACACTTTAATGGCTTGCCATTTCTTTAAAATTCAGGGATAGCGATCATGGACAAGAGACATTTCTTGGAGGAGAAAGCCCATTTCTTCATGAAGACATATAACCACTACAAACAACAACCCCTTACTATTATGAAGCAACAAGATGTTGCTTGCTCTTCTGTTTGCAATGAAACATTCTTGCAGATATTTGATATGCAACTATGTTTTTATACTCTACCAAAAAGGAAAGAAAGCAGCCTTAAGAGAGAAAAATGGCAGCCAGCTGCACTTGCACACAGCCTGCTGAAGCTCCTACTAATACATTTTGGTTTCATAAAAAATACCAAGGTAGTGTTGTTAACACCAATACCTTTATAAAAACTTTTGCAATATTCATCTCCTTTTCCCTCATGGCCTCTAGTGACATTTGCAGACAAATTATTAGACAACTCAGCTCTCATTTCTTTAAAATAAAGTCAAGTTGAAGAGGTACGAGTTTCCAGTCTTCATAACAATGGAAAAAAGCTTAAAAATATTATACAAATGTAACATGAAGGCTCTATGAATTTGTTTAAATCTCAGGATTACACTGACAAATCAAGATTTGTTTTTCTTCTGGATATCCCTCAGAAGATATTTTTTTTAACTCTCTAAAAATTTCTATTTACTGCTATGCAGTTAAAAAAAATAAATTTAATGGACTTCACAATATTAATGCCGTTGAATATGTGTTTTCTTAGCAGTGAACTACAATCATTTAATGCATTAGGGATGGAAGATATTGCAAAAGCCCACTTAAATTCCTGTGGTTTTTTTTTATAATTCCATTCAGAAGGAAGCACATATCTTTCAAAAAGATATGCTAAGAAGAATGATGGTCTCTGTAGACTGGAGAAGACAAAAAAAAAACTGGACTCAGGATGAAGGAGACCAAAAGTAGGCTAGCTGCTTTGATCTAGAGCTCTTTAACTGAGTTCAGGTGTTTATAATCTAAAAAGCAACTTGCAAAAGGTGTAAGAGCCAAATATATTTTCTCTCCTAGTTAATCAAATATAGATTCTTTCAATATTATATAGCCATAAAACAGTTTCTATACACACATCCACTTTCTGAATCAGCCTAGAATTTAATAAGCCAGTAATTAGAGGCCAAACTGAGTGATCTTTCATCTCCTGTTATTAGTACTGTTTGCTTCCTTTTAGCAATGTTGTTCATTATCTTCTTCTGAATATCAAGTGGTTTTTATTTTTATTTTTTAATTCTCTCAGATAAATTACATGTGTCTGATCCACTTAGATAATTCAGAGCTAAGATTTTTCTAATGTTGACCTTTGCAAAGGTCTCTTTGCCATCTGTTTTTGTATTTAATTAGCATTTTTTTCCTTCTTGCAGCAATCTCTCAAAGAATGAAATAAATTACTGTAATTATCGCTATCAGTTTGCCCTTATTTGATGTCCTGACCATAGTATAACATGCTGGTGATTACACAGTATTTCCACTGTGGACCAGTCATTAGACATCATACTTGTTATAACTATTAATCTTGATAAGAAAATAGAAGATAGATTCACACCCCCCCAAGTAAACTCTTAATCTGCAGCAGAAGAACCATTTTATTTTATTCCTTCTCTTTTTCTTGTTCTTATGGTTCTTTCCTCACATCTTTTGGGCAATCTTATATTTGTTAATCAAAACAATTTGGAAGTATTTAGATATTGATATAAGCAGCTCCACTGCTGGTGACACAGAATTTCTGACAGGTAAATATGATTTAAAGTAATACAAACACAGACTTAATGTCAGAGATTAGACTGGGCATTTCAATCTTCAGAAGCTGACCAATAAAATGGAAATCTGCTCCTGGGAGCCATGTCCCACTTTAAGGCAATTCTCTGCATAGCAGTCTAAGCATAATATATTAATTCTAAACAAAGAACCCTGGGCCTAAAGTGCATTCATCTCAATAGTGAATACCATTATTTCATGTATGTCAAGCAGTAGGGTTTTTTGTTTGTTTTTTTCTGTTAAGACAGGTTCATTTCAGGGCAAAATCATCCATGCCTGGATTTCCATGGCATCACTTAGGCATGCTTTAAGCTGGGGCAGTATATAACCAGAGCAGAGTTGTCTGCCATGAGAGAAAGCATTCCTCTGTAATAGGTATAAAGTGACCAGAATGGGGGA
>NW_008825532.1:4170-13285 GCF_000699105.1 Pygoscelis adeliae
GGGCGGGCCTCACGAGGGGGGCGCTGCCATCAAACACACCTCAGCTGGGGTTTGTGCAGCTGCAGGATGGTGCTTCTGTTCCATATTGTCTGAGCTGCCTGTGAAAACTGGATCTCATTCCCTCCAGTTTTTTACAGAAGTCTCTGCATTAAGCGTGATTATTTGCTCATTGTTCAGTAAAGGAGTGAATTTAATCTTTCTAGCACATAGCTTTAAAAAATATTTTATTCTTTTTAAAGTGTTTAATTTGCTTCCTAGGTTTTTCACAAGACCCTGCATACAGAATCAATATTGCCCTAATTAACCAGGCATATGAATTCCTACCTCCTGAAACAAGATTTCAAAACCTTGTATCAAATATTTCCATCCCATAAGTTGAGATCCTCTGTATTTTAATTTCCAGTGAATGTCTTTGGTCTCCATGGAAACTGCTCCAAGGAGGTTTGAAATGTTACATATTATTTAATATATCTTATATTCACATAAATGTTGCCAGAAGATCTGTCATATCTGTTCAAGTGTAAAGTACCAAGGGAGTTAAGCAAAGGAATACATTAAATTGAAACTCATTGTAGCCCATCACTGTTGACACCACTGGCCTTGAAAGATTTTCAACGAGACTCCTGAGAACAATCTTGAAAAATCAATAATCTTAGCAGAAAATGCACCAATTATTATAGTCAACAAGCTCATAATAAATCATCATATTCTAGAATCTATGCCATTGAATTTTGGGTAGACTTTAAACAATGCTTCACTTGTCAGTCAAACTTAAAAAGTAACAAAGTTCACTGGGATTAATGTGGCGATTCTTTGCTATCTAACACGAGTTATACACTTAAAAACTATAAAGATACTTTGGTGATCAAGGAAATAAAAATACATGACAGTTAGCTGATACTCTTATTTTTAAGTTTTCACAAAAGAGATCATTTCATAACCACATTGCTGTTTACAAGTGGGTTTAAAGAAAAAAGCACATTGTACAACTACATTTACAATTATGCTGAACAGAATCATTGAAATTGTTCCAAACAGTGCACTAAGATATTTCCTGGATGTAAAACTACTTCTAATGTAATATTGTTACATTATGGTATAAATTGCTACATAAGCCTCAGCTTCTTTGGCAAAAGACAAGCATTTCATAATAAGAATTAGATACTTGAATACATGCAGCTGAATTTTTTGTGCATGGTATTGCCTTTTGAATAGTTTCCAATTTCTGTCCTTCATGGGAAGTTACCCCGTACATGTGTGCAGCAAGTACAGTGACTTGTGATAGTATCAGTGACCCCTGGCCAGTGATCAACTTACCATGTGAACTTTTCACTAAACTTCCCTGGGCCTCTGTCAGTGCTGAAGTTTAAAAATGTGCAAATAAGGGGACTGCCATTGAAAAACCCATTCCTTTTCTCAGTTGAACTATATTTGGGTCAAGCAAATTGCCAGGAAAAAAAAAAACAATGCTGTCAATGAGAGAGACTCTAAAACAGGTCCTGTCAAATCCTTTATTAAAAGACTGAAGAAATACAAAAGATCTTGCTGTCACTGTTACACACAGAATGGCTGCAAATTGATCTTCTTTTCATGAAAATGAGAAATAGCAAGTAAGGAGTTCTGCCTGCCTTATTTTTAAATATTGACAAAAAAGTTAGAAGATTGCGCTAACTTGTTTCAAGATCTCCTTTGAGAACATTTCTTCCCAAAGAACCAGAGGTGATATAAATAGACTGCAACTGAAATTTAACAGGGTTGGGGGCACAGTAGAAAATATCCCAAAACAAAGGAGGAGTGATTTAAAGAAATGTATAGTCAGGGAAATGCCTACATAGCAATCTCAACTGCAGCCAGCACAGAAAACAACAGCAGTGAAGATGTGGTGCTTTGATCTCTAGATATTCACTGAAGACCCTTGGCAGGTAATTGTGATGTAGCTGCTTCCTCTTTCTTTTTTTTCTGCTACGTAGGCCTGTACTTTAGCAATAAAAATTCTGCCTGCAACCTCATCCAAAATGAGGGCTTGTCTACTGTACCTCATTCTCTTGCTTATAATCCTAACTCTGAAATAAATGTGTGGTTCTCTGTCAAGATGTCTGGCATACTGCATGTGACACTTTGGCCCACCTTTTCTCAAGCTGTGAAGACCTGCTGCTGGAAAGGTTGTGGCCCAGAGCATCTTGTTAAGGGCACTTGCCTCCTCTGTCTCTAAACCAAGGTAGGAAGTGTATTCCTGGTGCTTGCAGGCAGAGAGGACTGTGAGGCAGGAGAGCGTTCCTAACAGGGAACAGCTATTAGATGAAGTACCTCTTTCAGGAGAGAGACTCATTTCATGTAGCTTTGCTTACAGCATGGGGCCTACAAATATTTCTCATATTTGGATTTAACACTTCGGAAGCATTTATCTCCCTCTTTTACTGGCTATTACTAGTGCTACAGTGAGAACAGACTAGCTAATGTGCACAGTAATTATGGCATGCAATATAACAACAGCAGTATCACCCACTAAAGAGTCTATATACCTGTGGGATTGATTCTTTGCTTTGTGTTGTGATGATAATAATAATAATAATAATAATAATAATAATAATAATAAAAAGGTCAGCACAGAGGACTTCTCTGGGGTTAATGACTGACTGGGTTAATGGCTTGCAACTCAGTTGTTATTGCTTAATAATGCTTTACATTCATGTAGTTCCTTTATTTGAAGGATCTTAAATTTTAAGTATCAGTTTTCATTCTATGCATTTATATTCCAAGTATCCCAAAGTGGTAGTGGAAAGATGTGGGTAAAGGGCAATAGCTATTATGTGTTTAGCAATTGAAAATTAGTTTAGTAGCACTGATGAGAGAGCTACTCTCTGCAGAGGAACTACTGCAATGGATTAACAAAACCACGTATTTATTTTAACAGGCCACTCAGAAGGGAGGACGAAGTAAACAATAGTTCAAGCACAGCAGACTCCTGAAGATTCTTTTTTAGTATTTCACTACCATTGCCAATACCTTCTGATAAGTTTTCATATAAATTTATGATTGTTTTAAACAAGCTATGGCAAGGCTGAGCAGATCCTCAGCTGCTAGACTGCTGTCATCTTTTCTGGCTGAATGGTAGATATCCTCAACCTCAGATTCCTAATAAAGGGTTTGGCAAGGACAGTGAGAAATCATCTAGTCATATCCCTGTACATCTATTGTCTGTAGTAATAAATGCTTTACCATTACCAGCAAGGATGAAATATTAATTGGCCCACATTTTACATCATCTGTGGAATATTACATCAAAGATGATATATCCCAGAAGGTTGTGTTAAGTTCATAGTAAAAGATTCACTTCGTTGTGCGGTTCATTGCCAACTGTCTTACAGCTGAACTGTGAAATGTGGGAACTCAATATTGTCATGAGGAAACAATCATTTAGCAATCATGGTAACCCACAGCAGGGAAAAGGTTAATGTACAAAGTGTTGTAAAGGAGTTGTATTACATTCTTCACAGAAATGAAAGATTTTCTCAGTTCTTGAAGGTCTGGGCCTGACTCCCCGCTATTTGGTATCACATATGTTGAATTATGATTCTACTTTCATGTTGTAGTGTCCCATTCAGAAACTAAATAAAACAGAAGGCTGAAGTGAACAGGAGTTTGAGATTGCAGAAGAAATCTGAAGTTTCTTATGAGTAACGGACTGTTAGACCATGAATCTCAGCTAAAAGGGGAAATAAAGGTCAAATTAATTAGAACATAATGCATCAACGTGTAATTTCATGCTGAATAAAAGCGTACATAACTGCTGACAACCCAAGTTTTCATGAGTGTGTTTGTGAAACCTCACTGTGTTTAAGCCTGTGTATTCTAATGAGTGATTTAAAAACAACAATCATGCTAAAAACCTAGAAAAAAAAGCCATTCAACTCCCTGGGTCAATGTTAACAACCATATGATTCATAAATCAGTTTGAACTTTTAGAGATGTTTTGTGGATTTCTGCCATTTGAACTAATCGAAAAAATTATAGCAATTGTAGGTTGTAGTTCTCTGAATATCAAGAGCTCCATACTGTCACTGGTTTTGTAGCTTTGTGGACAGCAACAGAATTGTCTGAGGAAATGTGAGTTCTGTCTCTAGCTTCCTAAAAAACTGGACTCTCAGATATAGATTACTTTTCTTATTTCCCTCCTCAAACCCTGATCCTCAAGCATGATCCCCTCTCATCTTATATTCAGCATAGCAGTTTTCTTCATTCCTCTTCTCTGAACCCTTCCCAGACCTAGACTCCATGCCTAATCATGTTTCCCAACTCTAACATATCTTGACCCAGTTAGTTACAGTTCCTCAGCCTGAGTCTCTTACATCAGCCAGTCCCAAACATATTTTACATCTAAATCCTTGACTAAGTTATACTTCTCAGACGTCTTTCTAGTGCAGTTCTTGTCCTCTTTTTCACAATGACTGTCAAAAACATGGCAGACAAGGTCACCAAAACCACAGGCAAAAATGCCCTTGTTTCATTCCATGAGCCTGGCTCTAGTGTGCTCCATAGGATCCCCATATCATAACTTTACGCATCTGAACTGTTGGGTGATGACTGGCAAGAAGCCTCTGATCACCTAAACCTGTGCATTTTTAAAAAGAATATCTTGGACAAATATAGGTAACAACAGTTTTTAAGGCACTGCTCTGAAACACAGTGGTAATTGAAATCAGCTGCTAAAGATAAATCACCACAGCTTTTATTTTATTTGAAAAAGACAAAAACATGTGTTTTGCCTGATCAGACTGGCTACACAACATTAAGAAATTAGCTTGAGGCAGTCAAAACCTCAGGCAGTTACATATTGGTAGTCATATTTGACTTCGAAGGGTTAATTAAAAAAGTGTTGGAACCCTTAGCAAAAGGTACAGCCATAATCAATATGGAGGTATCTGTTCTGTCTCCAGTGATAGCAGTGTAACCCATATTAAATTCAGTCATTTCACAGAAGAATTGCCTTTCTATCTGTTATAAAGACTTTGAGTACAGGTCAAGATTTATTAAAAAAGCAAAAAGCCTTGTTTTGAAAGCTGATTTTTCAATGAGAACAATACAGAATGAACTAATTCCCTCAAACAAACAGAAGTTTGTGGTGTATCATCAATTCCAGACATTGGAATTGGGAATTACTTCCCAATTTCACAGTTCATTTATAAGCAAGTACTTGTGGTATAAATTACAAAGTGCAAACTAACATGAATGTTGTGATGACAATATTCCTTTTTCTGGTCTGCTGTGATATATGATTTGCAGTTTTATGGCCATAACTTGTTAGAGAAAAACACATCTGAACACCAAAGACAAGAATATAATCTAATTTAAGAGATACATTCTTAATTAAGAAACTTTAGACTGAAAAGTGGTCGGGTGGAATAGTCATAATATGGCACTGAATGGGGGTCAAGATAACCCTCATGTATATAAGTGTTAGATGCTCAATTAGGTCAGTGAGCTCTCGACTAATATGGTAGTTTTTCTTGTTTTGATTACATCCAGCATCTTGTTTATCTAATATTCAATAGCATTCCAACTAAGCCAGAAATATCAGATTAAATACATCATAAAATGTTTCTTGGAAATTTAAGAACATCACATCCACTGTATTTACCCCTTCTATAATGGCAGTAATATCTCTGAAGAATTTCAGCAGTTTCATTAGGTACAACCTCTCCTATGTTTTCACCCAGTCAAACTAAACTGCAGCAGCTCTCTCCTCCTTGCACACCAAAAGACTGAGAGAAAAGACATTTAAATGCAGTGGTAATTTAACCCTTTACTAACAGCTTCATCCTTACCTTGCTAGGACTAGGAAGGGCCTTCCAAGGTATTTTGCCTTCTCATATATTTATTGTTTATTAAAAGATATCTGTGACCGTATATGAAATTCTTTGACAGTGTTAATGTATGGGGTTTTATGTTGTGGTGGTTTTTTGTTTGGGTTTTCTTTTTACGTTTTGGGGTTTTTCTTTCTGTTTTCTGAGTAAAGTAGCAAAGCCAACATTTTACCCAGAGTAAATAATAACCGACCATAACCCATACAGTTTTCAAACAACAGTATCTTATAATTAGTTTAAAAAAAAAAAAAGGAAAAAAAGAGAGAAACATAATAGATGTAGTTAAATCTAAAACAGTGTTTGAGACATCATTCTGTCACATATCTGTCTTCAGAATTTATTTAGACAATAACAGTTTTGTACATACGCATCATCACATGAATCAGTAATTGTTGTAATCCTACCTAGGGTCCAGTTCTTTGCAGAACTGATAACTCCCTAAGAACTGTTTGTGCAAAATATATATGAGAGAAAAAGCACTTTGAATCGTATCTTCTTTTTTTTTCTATATGGTGAAATCATACTTGATTCATGGTCTGTATAAAATAAACGGTAGATATTTTTTATCTGTCTACAGAAGCTGGGGAAACATCAGTCTTGGGTTAATAGCGTTGGATGTACAATTATATTTTTTAATCAAATAGTTATCATAATATAGGTCCTTAAATCACATTGCAAGTGATGTTGAGAAGTGTCTACTGTCTTTTCTAGAAGAATACAAAGCTCTTTAGGAGAAAAGAATTGTGGACATGGACATATTAGGACACAATTTTCTCAACAAAGAAAAGAAAAGATTTGTATTACCTGGTACTATATTAAAAAAACCCCAAAAAACGAAAGCCTCTTGAAAGAAATAACATTATCTCCAATGAATGCTTGTCAACTGCCCAAGTAAAATGCAAGTATAGAGCATCTGAAGATAGCAAGCTTAAGAGCAGATGTCCATTTTGTTTATCTAATTACTCATACAAAAATAGTTTCAGAGAGGAAATAATTAATCTTCCTTTTGTGTGTTCTTTGTGCTTCAGTGTTTTCTAATACCTCTCTCCCACTCACTTCCTTCAAACAACCAATTGTATTTAGAACTGCATAGTTATTCAGCAGAAAAATATATCCTTTTTGATATATCAATAGAAAATATAGCTCCCTTTATGACAAGGGAGCCCAAACTGGCTTATAAGATTTGCATATAAAAACATTTATAGGTTGAAACTCTTCCTTTTTTTTTTTATTTTAACTACACAAATAATTGTTTAATAATGCACAAAGTCTCTGTTTGTTTGTTTGTTTGTTTTTCCTACAATGTACCTCTACATTTCCTTTCTCCCCACTGTTTATTCACTTCACCAAGTCTGTTGTACTGTTCCCTAGTACAAAACTACTTCATGGCAAATACGTATCAAAGGAAATCTTGGTACAAGTTCAGATAAAGTATTGTAGAAGATGAAAAGGCTGTGGTTTTGATCATTGCCCAGATCATGTTTCCACTTTCTCTTTGTACTTCATTATAGAATATATTACATCAGCACTATTTTCACATGGGCCCAGCATACCGCGTATCTATAATACAGGTACATTGTCAACCTCTGCCACTCAAATTTTCTGAAAATACTAAGTGTGATGTTTAACTTGGATTCAGTTTGGCACAAAAAACTTTGAATCTGAAAAGGCAGAAAAATTTCTACTGACTTCAGTGGGCTTTTTGGCAAGGCTGAAGTTATCCATTTTCTCTCACCACTTTTCAGGTTAGGAATACATCTGGAGTTGCAGTATTGTTTGTACAAGAGATTTGAATCTTCAGATCTTCCCAGTATCAGATTAGGAGAGAGATAAGGAGAAAGAATTCATTTTGCATGAAGAACAATGTCAATAAGAATGAATATTCTTAAAAGAACATTTTATTTTCTTTTAAAAACCTGATTTTAAGGAATATGCTTCAGAATGTGTGTTCTTCTAGTAGGAAGTTGCTCAATTTGTACGAATTGAAACAAACAAAGCAAAACAGGTTTTGCTATTCAAAAGGCAGAAGATTCCATAGCTACTTTGTGTTTGAAGTATCTAGTATTTCTGTTATATTCAATGAAAGATCTTTGAGACGCATAGTACAAAACCTACAGTAGCTGAGTAGAGAGGGGTTGTTTTGGGCTGTACAAGTGAAGCACAAAACCACTGATGACTTGAAATTTTCTTGTCAGATGTGAGCCTGCCATACAGAGAGATACAATATCATGCTAGGCTCTCTGTGACTGTTGCATCAAATCCTGCAGCAAGTAGATAAGCACTGATGCTCCATTCCACTCCTAGTTCTGCCCATTCGCAAATTGGCCAGTACACAGCTGGTATTTCTCCTTTTCCCACTCTATCACTTTTACCAACACCATGCAGATTACAGTAATATGCAAAGGCATTAAATAGCATTCCCTGAATTCCACCAGAAGAAATTTTCTAATCTCTTCAATGCTGAATGTTTCAGAAATATTTTGACAGGGAAAACCCTTCATCTTCCAAAAAACACTCAAACTGGCGTTAAAAGTGTACTTTTGAAGGTAATATTAACTCGTGAATGTATCCAGTAAGGTAACTTTTTTATATATAGGAAGATAACAAAGTTAAATAATAATCAATTGTAGAAATCTTCTAGCAAGATCTGATTTCAAAATGTAATTCTCCTAGCCTAGGCTCTGTAACTCACTATATATCATCACAGATCCCATCCTTATTGACTGAGCTGGGAGGCCTGCAGGGCTTGTTAAAGTCTGTAAAATCTATTTAAAGAGTTTCAGCTTTGGCATTTGGTAGAAGCAACCTGACATCAGCTAATCCGAAGTACTTTATCTGTGCAAATAAAAAATTCACTGTAGTTCTAGAATTTAAGACAGGAACTTTAAATTGTTTAAAAATCTTTTTGGCCACATGATAAAATGCAACATATCAACACATTTTCAGCATCTGTTTTTCCCCTAAAAGTTTACACCATAATGTATTCACTTCAGTGGCATAACTCTGTGAGTGGATAATCTTTAGTCTTGCCAAACATTTCTACTGTGTAGCCTCCCAAATGGTTCACACTAAGAGGAACAGCTGCACTACCTTTCTAGGAGTGGTTAGTAACAGATGCATCACAGCTTCCATGTAATTACCAGTACTACATAGAGTAAAAACAGTTTTGTATTTTTGGGCCCTGGTTCAACACTTAAATACAACACACAAGAAGTCTAACTGAGAGGTGATAACTTAAACACATGCCTAGA
>NW_008825532.1:13333-16281 GCF_000699105.1 Pygoscelis adeliae
CTATTCCAAATTTTTTTTTCTTTTAGATATTTATTTGCACCAAATATTGACAGAGTTTAGTGTAGCTTCAGATGTCATACTTTTTATTGATTCCAGAATGTATAGGCAGGCAAAAATGAGATCTAAATAATCCAGTCTTTAGTTTCAAATCAAAAAGACCCTTCTGTAAACAATAAAAGTGTGCAGGTTTCAAAAGTCTACCAAGGGTTCCCTAGTAAACAGATTTCATAATACAGAAAGCTCCTGCTTGTGCTCAGCCTGTTACATCCAGGGATTTTACTTACTCCAAAGGAAAGAATCAGGGTCAGAATGAAACACTAAAACATATCTGCAAGAAGGTACCTTCCCTTCTCTGTTATAAACCATTGTCATTAATCATCATAAGCTAGATCATCTACTTTGAAATTTTGCTAACCAAGACTTTGCTCCATATTGATTTGTCAGTGCACTGCTAGGTAGTTTTTGTCCGTTGTGTGTTCGCCCCCCCCCCCCCTTTGAACTTAAGGTCACAGATGTAAAACCGTTATCAGAATAAAGGATTTGGAAGAGAAGACCTATCCTTATGACTTTGCTTCTGGAAAGCATTTGATTGAAAGGGTAATCTGAAGAAAGGGGTGATATGCAGTTCATGTATTTTCTGCTATAAAATTTGTAGTGGATATATTTAGTTATTACTGATCGACAAATGCGATGTTATGTATTGGAAGGCAAAGGCTATATCACAAGCTACCATTTATGTCAGAACAGTGATAGAGTATTCTAATTAAATGTATAAAGAGGTGTATGATAAGAGGGGGAAGGTACTGTAACACTGCAAGTACATACAAAGCTATCTAGACATTTTAGCCATGTTTCCTCAGATATACCCTTTTATTGTGCAATGTTAGTAGCAAAAAGGTTGCAGGGCTAAGAATTAACTTTTTGATCTGACAGCACTGTATTACTGAGAGATTCAAGAGGCCCAGAGCAATCAATGCTTTTTCTCTCCCGTGAACCTATGCAAAGGACAAAATCACAGCCACTTTTTGTATGGTCAATAAAGCACTGCAAGATGTCACATCATTCTTCCCTTGTTGGACTGATTTAACTGAGGATGCAAGTGTTTGTTTACTTTTTACAAAGAATATGCCAAAAAGATAGCATGGTCCCTAGTAAGTATGATACCACACAGACATTTATAAGCAAATATTCTGCAAAACAAGCAGTATTCACTGATGACAGTCCCAGTTATCATTTGTAGATATGCATTCAATTGTTGGTACATCAACTGATCTCTAAGGAAAAGGTAGCTTAGAAGTTAGGGATTTGCCTTCAGACTTCATTCTTCATGCTGCTATTGGCCTCTTGTGGATGCCCCATCCCTGGAAGTGTTCAAGGCCAGGTTGCATGGAGCTTTGAGCAACCTGCTCTAGTGGAATGTGTCCCTGTCCATGGCAGGGGGCTGGAACTAGAATATCTTTAAGGTCCCTTCCAACCCAAACCATTCTATGATTCTATGATTCTACGATTCTACGATCTTTGGACAAGAAGCTTCTGAGCCTTTAACTCAAGGATTTTGGCACATCATTCATGTAGGGACTAATATCCTTCATCTCTCTTGAAAGATATGTGCTTCCATTAAATTGTGTCATAATGGTTTTCCTTTTGGCCCTGATGTAACCAATTGTCATTTTACAGACTTGTAAGTATATCAGAAAAAAACCCAAACCACCAACTTTAAGAGATAGTAATCCATTACAAAAATCTTATCCAACAATTAAATGCTAGAAACTACTGATGACCAAAGACTGACTGCCTCCCATTAAAAGATAGTTACTGAAATGTGTTTGTTTTATTAACTAAAAGTAGTTCTAATAAAAATGCCAATTTTTCATTAACAGCAGCCAGCAATCACTTCTGTTTAATTGTATTACTTTGAGCTCAGTGTTTTGCAAACAGTTTTCACCTTCTGCTCTTTTAAAGCTACCATACTCTTCCAGACTTGCAAAAAAGAACTAAATGTGAGATGTGATCTCACATATAGAAAGAATAAAACAGAACAAATACAGAAGAACAAAAAACCCTATTGAGCACTGAATTCTAATAGCTAACTTTGCAAAACATGGATGACAGAAATATAGGCAACTAATAAAGACTTTCCTTTCGCTGGAAAAGGCAAATCAGTTAAATGGTCTCATACAGTTTGACCACAGTTCTTAAGGAAGCAAGAAATAGGTTTTATAATGTGGGGACAAACAAATCCCATAACTAGATGGACATTCCAACTAGGATTCTTCAGGTTAATTTATCCAGCCCTTGGAAACCAGAAACCATGAATACTGGATACCTGGACAGAAGAGGTGCAGCAGCATTTTGTGCAGCATCCAGGAAGTGTTTGCCTGTAGGTGGGGTTCATCACTCAAAGCAGTTGTACTGGAAGCAAAATCCCCAATTTTGCACTCTCTTCAACCTGCAAATCAAGTTGGAGAAGATGGAGGGAAGGTATGCAAGAACACATTCCCTTTTACCACTGCCCAAACCCATGCTGGAAGCACCATGTGTTAACAAGAAAAAGGATGCCAGTCTTATATTCTGGAATCAAAAGACACAGAGGATTTCACATGAGAGTACTACTGAAGAACCACAGCAGCCATTGTTCACTCTAATCTGTCAGAAATATGACTAAACTTAAACATAAAAGACTCAAAGTACTCTAAGGACAAACAATGATGAAATTTTTCTTTAATTTCTCTCTGCTACTATTTATTTCTTTCTACCACCTCTTAACTCTGTTCCCCCTTATAGAATCATAGAATCATTTAGGTTGGAAAAGACCTTTGAGATCATCGAGTCCAACCACAAACCTAACACTGCCAAGTCCACCACTAAACCATGGCCCTAAGCACCACATCTACGCGACTTTTAAATACCTCCAGGGATGGTGACTCAACCACTTCCCTGGGCAGCCT
>NW_008825532.1:16725-21217 GCF_000699105.1 Pygoscelis adeliae
CTTTTCCGACAGGCAGCTTTCCAGCCACTCTTCCCCAAGCCTGTAGCGCTGCATGGGGTTGTTGTGGCCAAAGTGCAGGACCCGGCACTTGGCCTTATTGAATCTCATACAGTTGGCCTCAGCCCATCGATCCAGCCTGTCCAGGTCCCTTTGCAGAGCCTTCCTACCCTTGAGCAGATCAACATTCCTGCCCAACTTGGTGTCCTCTGCAAACTTACTGAGGGTGCACTCGATCCCCTCATCCAGATCATTGATAAAGATATTGAACAAGACCAGCCCCAAAACTGAGCCTTGGGGAACACCGCTCGTGACCGGCCGCCATCTGGATTGAACTCCATTCACCACAACTCTCTGGGCCTGGCCATCCAGCTAGTTTTTCACCCAGCAAAGAGTACACCTGTCCAAGCCATGAGCAGCCACTTTCTTGAGGAGAATGGTGTGGGAAATGGTGTCAAAGGCTTTGCTAAAGTCTAGGTAGACAAGATCCACAGCCTTTCCCTCATCCACTATGACTTTGTCATAGAAGGAGATCAGGTTAATCAAGCAAGACCTGTCTTTCCTAAACTCATGCTGACTGGGCCTGATCACCTGGTTGTCCTGTATGTGTGTGAGATCAAAAAAGGAGGACAATCATTTATGACCAATAGGTGATGTTTAACCATGAAAGTGAATTGACCCCACAGTTTATAGAGAAAAAATTTTCTGGAAGTGGTGAAATCCAACAGAGCAATATAACCACCAACACTGCCCAAAGCACATGCCGACTCAGTGAGCTACCTTGGACAACAGGAAATGGAACCACAACAAACAGTAGCAGATTTTGGCTTCACTCACTGATCAGGAATAGCTAGATTAAAATTATTGTTAGGGAAGAGGAATGACAAAAGAATCATAGGACTAAAAGTAAAGGCTTTAAGTATCTGGGAAGCTGATTAATGTTCCTGATCCAGCCCCCTTCACAGCACCAGAAGAAATAATGGCAAATGTAAGAATATTTTTAGGAACAGTAGAATGAGAATATATGCAGGGGAGAATGACTATGATGTTTATATCAAATAGGTGCCTGAGTATGCATACAGTTCTGAAGGTGCAAAACACCTATGGGCAGTACATGTTTTATTTTTCAAATAGATTTTCAAGAGAGACACTAAAGCTTTTTTTCTTCCTCCTCTCCTTCTTCCAGAACGACAGCCTGAGTAAAATGTACTTTAGCATGCAGGAGCTCTGGGCCCTTGTAAATGTAATTATCTGGGGAGAAAGTGTTGAATGGTTGGGGGTTTGGAGTCTGAACAGAAGCCAGGAAAGGAAATAAGAAATGCCAGAAAAAGCAGCATAACAAATAGACAGATATCCTATTAAATACTCAGACCTGAAGAGAAAATAAGTAGGAGAAATACCCAACTGGAACAGAGTAGGCAAATAGTTTCTTGCATATATTTCTCACAACTAAAACTGCAGTAGATTTCATGGGTTTTGGATCAGGCTTCCAAGAACGGAAGATATGAATGACAAATCAAATAAGAAAGTATTGGAAAAAAATTATCTAATAAGGAAGAAATAAACTCTCAATTTAATAAATGTTAATATTTAGGGACAGAATGTATTATTCAAAAAGGAATAGTTCATTCAGTTTAAACTCAATGTATATTGTATAATAATTTTTTGTAAAGGAAAACACATTGAGGCTTTGACTAGTCTGTGAGCAAGCATATAACAAATCTATATTTTAGTTTAATATAAAAATAATTTGAAATGTGAATAAATATGAATTTTTAAAATTATAAAATGGAACAAAAATAACCTTGAAAAGACCTGCCCATACAGTGCTGGCAGGATTTCATATGTCAATATTAAAAAAAAAACAAAAAAAAACCAAACAAAACATAACTGAAAAAACCACCAACAAACATAGCAACAAAAACTTCAAAACCCAAAACAAAAAAGAAGCCTTCATCTATTATTTTCCATTCAAGTATTTTCTGCCATGAGAATACATCACAACAGGAAGCCATGAATTGGTCATTTTACCTATATGTACCCCCATCCAAGACAGATATTCCAAATAAGGGAGCAATCTATCTGATCTGCCTCCAAAGGTCATTATGCTTCTTTGTATCTCTACACAGAATATTTTATCCAAGCAGCCTTTTTGTCTTTCTTTTTGACATTTTGTCCCTTCTTATCTGCTTGTTGGCCTTCCCTGATTTTACCTGTGTTTTATTCTTTGGGACTTGTAACTCCTGTCACAGAAAATAAACAATTTTATTTTCCTCCATTTATTCTTCAGCCCAAATCATACCATCTGTCAAGGCAGTGTAAATTAGTAGCACCATGGAAAAAAAGGCTTTTGATATTTTAGTGTGCTGGGACATTACAGGATTAGTGATGATGACTGTGACTGGTGATAGAGGCTAAGAGATTGTTTTCAAAAAGTGTCCTGCTAAAAGTTGTCTGAACACAATTTTACTGGTGAGGATGAAAATAAAAAATACTAATTTTCCTATCACTACTGACATTAATGAAAGGAAGGAAACATAGTTACTCCACTAAGGTTCATTTTGATAAACATATTTGACTAAAATCTATGTTTGTTAAAGAAACAACTTCTCCATTAAAAGTATATATTTCTGACCAGCTCTCTTTGTTTTTACTATCCCTTGTGTCTTAGGAACTCAGATCTGTGGATTTGTAGAAATTGAGAGGGGGCAGTTTCCATTCTTATTAACAGATTCACTTATCAGTGTCATAATGGACTTGTAGCAACATTTCACATTTTCTAATTTGCATATTGATTAGAAACTGCAAGGAAAACAAAACAAGACACCATCATGACAATATAAGAACTATCTTTCTCTAGGAAACTGAAATTGATAAAGGTCCTGTGTTTTTAATCAATAATGTGTCTTATTCCTTCAGGGCATTTTTAAAATGTATTATCATTCTGTTGCATGCAAAGCTTATAGTTGCATTTAGCCACTTTTTATTGACCACTTAAAAGAACTTCAACCAGGAGGGCAAGTCAGACACTGGCTTCTTAAATCCTGGATGGTCTCCCTGCTGCTGCATGCAGACTGCTGTGGAAGCCAGAATTTGAGCTTGCTATTTGTTTTCTGTGGCCATTTCCCATGACTACAGCAAATGAGTTCTCTACAAGTGAATTCTCTGTTCAGAGGTGGTGGTGACCGGTGGTATTATCCATCCATAACACCAACACTTGTACCTAACACCCCACTTACAAGGTTACTACAAATCTGGACATTTGAAAAACATTTCAAGATTTAAGAACTTTACTAAAGCAACAAATGTATGCAAGTAAACAAAACTAATTTTGCCATAGTAAGATATCAGAGTTTGCCCAGCAACAGTCTCTACTCAGGCTGGAAAAAAAAATACATATTCTCTTAAATAACTGGGCAGAAGTAGGATAATAACAGGAAACACTTCAGGAGACAAGCCTTGTATACAGGAAAACACAATCTTATCTCAATGATTAAGTCTGAGAATATTATACAGTGAAATAATAATAATAGATAATAATAATAATAATATAGTTTATATTAATTTTCAGCAAAAGGATTTTCTTACTTTCAAAATTATCTCTTTTCCAGGGCACATTACTGCAAGACCACATTGCAAAGAATCATACCATCAAGTCTAGCAACTGACCAGTGGAAGTTTTATGAACAGTTTAATTAAAATAATAGGGAATGTAATTTTGCTGACTTGTAAAAGTGAGGATGTTTCAGGACTGTCCTGGTTTTGGCTGGGATGGAGTGGATTTTCTTTCTAGTAGCTGGTACAGTGCTGTGTTTTGGATTTAGTATGAGAATAATGTTGATAACACATAGGTGTTTTAGTTGTTGCTAAGCAGTCATTACACTAGTCAAGGACCTTTTAGCTTCTCGTGCCCTGCCAGCGAGAAGCTGGGAGGGAGCACAGCCAGGACAGCAGACCCAAACTGGCCAAAGAGATATTCCATACCATGTGACATCATGCTCAGTATATAAACCTGGGGGAGTTGGCCGGGGGGTGGTGATTGCTGCTCAGGGACAGGCTGGGCATCGGTCGGTGGGTGGTGAGCAATTGCATTGTGCATCATTTATTTTGTATGTTCTTTTATCATTGTTATTATTATTAACATCATTGTTGTTGTTGTTGTTTTTATTATTATTATTATTTTCCCTTTTCTGTCCTATTAAACTGTCTTTACCTCAACCCATAAATTTAATTTTTTTTTTCTCTCCAATTCTCTCCCCCCTCTCACTGCAGGGGGAGAGTGAGTGAATGGCTGTGGGGCGTTTAGCTGCCTGCTGGGTTAAACCACAACAGTCCTTTTGGTGCCCAACGTGGGGCACAGAAGGTTGAGATAACGACAGATCTGACCAGAGCGTGTTAAGGCAAATTTGTTATAAACATTCATTATACTGGTTTAACAGTCACTGGTCACAATGTTGATTAATTTGCTCTCAAAGTTGTCGTGCTTGCTCTCAAA
>NW_008825532.1:23500-28930 GCF_000699105.1 Pygoscelis adeliae
GGCAAAGGCAAACCCATCCGTGGGATTGCTTTTGCTCAAGGACCTGGGCGCACTTGGTGGATAATGCGGAAGGATGGGGAAGTCCGATGTGTACCTCAAGGGGATTTGATTTTAGGTGAGAATAGCGAAGGAATTAAATTGTATGATGTTAATTGCTATATAATACTGCATATCATCACTTCTGTGGTGGCTATATGCCATATCAACAGTATTACAGTAAGAATCACCTAGATTAATGAAAATGAACTTTGATGAAACCGAGCCAAGTGCAGCGATGATAGAACCAGACAAGTGCAGTGGTGGTGGATCCAAAACTGGCTTCAGCGTGCAACAATGCAACACCACACACCATCTCTCCTGCCCTGAAGGACTGTTATGACAGATGGAGCCCAAAGTCATGGACTAAATGAACTCAATGAACATTTTAGGGGGATGGCCCATAGACTAAGGGAATGATATCTGTGTGTATATATCAAAAGACAGGAAAAGTGGTGGTGATTAATTGGGATGTATTGGAAAGTGTGGGACCTGGGTATGACGTAGATGGTGTAGAATAAGGGGTGGATACTGTCCTGATTTCGGCTGGGATAGAGTTAATTTTCATCCTAGTAGCTGGTACAGTGCTGTGTTTTGGATTTAGGGTGAGAATAATGTTGCTAACACACTGACATTTTAGTTGTTGCTACGTAGTTCTTACACTAGTCAAGAACTTTTCAGCTTCTCATGCCCTACCAGCGAGAAGCTGGGAGGGGGCACAGCCAGGACAGCTGACCCAAATCGGCCAAAGGGATATTCCATACCATGTGATGTCATGCTCAGTATATAAACTGGGGGGAGTTGGCTAGGGGGTGGCAATTGCAGCTCGGGGATGGGCTTGGCATCGATCTGTGGGTGGTGAGCAATTGGATTATGCATCGCTTATTTTGTATATCCTTTTATCATTGTTATTATTATTGTAATTATTTTCCCTTCCTTTTCTGTCCCATTAAATCATAGAATCATAGAATCATTAAGGTTGGATCTAAGACCTCTAAGATCATCGAGTCCAACCGTCAACCCAACACCATCATGCCCACTAAACCATGTCCCTAAGCGCCTCATCTACATGTCTTTTCAATACCTCCAGGGATGGTGACTCAACCACTTCCTTGGGCAGCCTCTTCCAATGTTTAACCACTCTTTCAGTAAAGAAATTTTTCCTCGTGTCCAATCTAAACCTCCCCTGGTGCAACTTGAGGCCATTTCCTCTTGTCCTATCGCTAGGATCTGACACAGGAAACAGATGTACAATTACCAAACTGTACAGGGACGAGTAGACTTTAAAAAAAAAAAAAAGAGAGAGAGAAGTTGAATATAACACACACATATCATAAAATCACAGAAATACACTCACTTCTGGAGGTACTCAGAGCAGGGCTAACTTTAAAGTTAGATCAGCTTTATGTTCAGCTGAAGTAGAAGTCAGAAGGTGATCTTCATTGAACAAATTGGTGACTGAAAATGTTTCTTGTAAGAATGACCTTTTCACCTGCAGTTAGAAGCAGCCAATCCATTTTCATGATTATGTGATTTCTTGTCCTTCTTTTAGCTCCACACGTGAAAATCTGAGACTCATTGGGAAATTCACGTTCTCTGACAGCATTTTAAGTAGTCAAAAGGAAACTAGGAAGTTCATGTATATTTTGTTCAGCTGGTAGTTCAGAGAGTTTACAGATCCAATTATTTATGGAGTACTTTTTGTGGAGCAACCTTTTTAGGGTAAAGGTTCTTCACAGTAGAAACCTACCCACTGGAAAATTACAAGTGATATTTTTATAGAAGTTTAGGCATCTAAATACATGAATAACTGGTACAACATGAATAATCAATATACCATACCAATACCCTAATCCTTTCTTTTTCTTCTTTACTAATAGATTTTCTTCTTTAATATTAATAAATAATATATACAGTCCCAAACCTGAAGCTGTTAACTTCATTATATATTACCAGATTTCAGAATTACTTCTACTATTTTATAATGATTCTTATTACTCTGCTACTATGTTTATTAAAAACATAAAGCATAGTAGCACAGAAATATTTCAAAGAAACCTAGTTTTCAATACATAAACAAATACATTTTTTACACACACACACACAGAGTAAACAAGGTTGTAAGGGCAACTTAATAATTTTTCCTAAGCTACCTGAAGGGTCATCCTAGTGCAGCAGCAGATAAAAAAAATATCCAAACAGTTTTACTATAAAATAATAATTAAAAAAGTCTGTTAAGCATTTGAATGTGCCAGAATACTCCAATAACAGTATCTTTGGGATGAACTTCTAAAACCATTTAGCTCCTAATCTACCACATTTGGATCAAATTAGCTTTTCTCACTTGTCCCTCCCTGCCCTAAAGCTTATAATAGTCTTTCTTGGAAAACCTGACAGGAATCCACCATATTGTAATGCAGCAATTTTCATCCAGTTTCTGTTATTAATGTGGATTCAAAAATTCTATTAAAGTAGTTAGCCCTTCATTTGGGGAAAAAAAAGAGGCAGGCCTTCAGCTGTGGGCATTAAGTCAACTGAAAGATGTTAAAATCAATTTGGTAGCAGTAATGACAGGGTATTTCTCCAATACTACACACCCACATAACAAGTAACTTGGCCTTGAAACAGCATTTCTAAAGAATTTCTGAATATATTTAGCTAAACTTTTTCATGCCTCAAGTTGTTTTGGCTCTAGCACTAAGCATACGCTTGGTGTATGATGATGTATGATGGTGTATGATCAAATGCTTTGGTCAGCATTTGCTGACCCAAACATGAGTTGTAAATCAACAGAAGTTGAAGAATTTTGCTCTTAAGTAACTAGGTACTTTGAAGCACTGTTTTATTAAAGATGTCCACAGAAAAATTTTAGCCAGAAAATACAAGAAGTGAATAAAAACATAGTGTAATTATAGTTTTATAAAATTGTTAGACTCAAAAGAATCTTCATTAAATGTGCACGTTTAAGAGATTAAAACCCACTTAGAGATGATCTGTTAATCTGAGGAAATATTTTCTAAGGTTCAGATGTTTGAACTGAGAAGGGTATCACTGCATATGCAGGAAGGAACATCAATGTGAACTGAGCTCTGTATCAGAGGAATAACTTTGTTATCTAATCCCTCATATTTAACTACATTACAATAAATTTAGCGAGCACATGAAGATAATTTTATCACGTTGTTTCTGAGGGACAAAACTTCAACTGGATCTTATGCCCTGTCAGTTTGACTGTCAGGAGTGACTAATTATTAAATTGCTAGCTATGACCATTTCCTTTCATTCTTATTTTTTTGATATCTCCTTTTGGCCTAACTAAGGCCAAAAACCTTGACTTACAAGCAAAAAACTTAAAATGCCCCCAGTAAGGGCTACAAAGTCTGTTATAATCACACCAGCTCTGACTGTATACATTTTCTTCTTACTGTATACATTTTCTACTTGTCCTTTGAGGAAGGAGCAATCTTTTTTGCCTTTCATGTATGCAAAACATACCAAAATTTAATCTTGATCGGTGAATGGGGTATATACTAGTAAAGAGGTCTACACCTCTTCGAATTATAATTTCCAGTTGTATAGCATTCACATTCCTCTTTTGTCTCTTCACAATGCAAGCCACTTTTTTGTTTGAACTGGTATCAAGTATTAATTCTCAGTGCAGAATGATTCCATTTTCTTTCATCAGTGGACTTAAACAGGAGTAGAGTTAAGGTTTGAAGTAATAATATTTGAAGTAATAACATTTCAGTCTTGCACTCAAGCCCTGGAGGCTTTTTAGTTCTTTAATAAATCTTTCAATTTCTACTTTTTCAACAATTTATCCCAGCCAATCCATTAGTAAATTTTTATCAAACTACTCTGTAAAAGGAAAAAAAAAAACAAACTTGAAAATTTGATGGCACATGTTAGTAATCCTAATCACCTTTTTTTTTTTGAAAACACCAGTTGTGCACCTGCCATTTTGAGTAAAAAGATATCCTGTTTCTGATCAAATCAATTTAGAAACTGTCAACCAAAAATCCCTTCTGATATATGAGCTATATAAAAACCCGATGCTTTCAAGCAATACTCCAGAATATGAGCTGCCATTCTAAAAATGGATAGTCATGATGGTCTTGATAGAAATCTTGAAGCTATGCTGCATACAGAAGCCAATGCAGGAAGGTTTACCAAGCCTGCAGACAGTAAATATGTTGATCTTTAAGTCCAATAGTGGGAATAGAGCACTGTTTCACTGAGGTGATATGCAAAATGCACAAAGAACCATACAAAAATGTGTTAGGCACAGGGTCCTAACAGCATTTTACTTTTTTAAGTTGGTTTGAAGTAAAAGTCAACCTAATAAATTTAACCTTCAGTATGCTTCAGTACTCAATTAACTTGAATGAACAGTAGGGGGGTATTTTAGTCGTTCTGTTTTCTCCATAAACAAGGGAGAGGAAATTCACTCCCTTACCTTTCCCAAACTTTGTGTAAGGTATTAAAGTACATGACTGATTGAGCAAAGATCTTGTACAGTATAGTGTGTACACTCAGTTATGTACAAAGTGTTTAGTTTCCTATAAGAATAAGATGTCAGAGCGAAGCTATCTATGACTCCTAAACAATATTAGAATATTGCTCTAATACTGTTAGAAACACTATTATTTTCTAAACCAACACCTTTTTGAAAATAAAACTATGCTTATTACCTTATCTCTAGAAAATTTCAGGACTGTGAACAAGTCTGGGAAATTCAGACGCAAAATTTAAGAGTTTGGATGGATTTACCGTCATGGCTTACCTCTGACCTGTGCTGCAGTTGCTCTTACATGCTTTAATGGAAGAACAGAGTCTCATTGTGAAGGTAAGGTAATTCAGAACCAACAAAGTTCCAGCAGTCCCAAGAACATTTTCAATGATTATTTGATCAATGTCAAAATATAGATAGATCACCTATATATACATCACCAGTGCAGTACAGACAATGTGATAAACACAACAAACCAAGCACACTCAATGTATCAAGGGTTTTGTAGGCATTATAACATGCATCTTTAGGTGACTTCTGTATTTTGATGGAGAGTCCCTATGCATGGGAGGAAACAAACAAATACTCCAAAGAAAACTGAAATAACAGGAAATGAAAGTTGGTACCACTGTCAGAACAATGGTGCAACAGGAAGCTTTGAGAGGTAGATAGGCTAGGTTTTTGAATAGCCTTAAAAATGAAGTATGTAGTCTACTTTTATAGAATCATAGAATCATAGAATCATTAAGGTTGGAAGAGACCTCCAAGATCATCGAGTCCAACCGTCCACCCAACACCACCATGCCCACTAAACCATGTCCCTAAGCGCCTCATCTACACGTTTTTTAAATACCTCCAGGGATGGTGACTCAACCACTTCCCTG
>NW_008825532.1:30202-42126 GCF_000699105.1 Pygoscelis adeliae
GGGCCTCCCCCGTTAGCCAGGACTGCGGATAGATGATGGAGAGTGGCTTGGTGAGCTCCTCCGCCAGCTCCCTCAGCACTCTCGGGTGGATCCCATCCGTCCCCATAGACTTGTGAGCGTCCAGGTGGCATAGCAGGTTGTTGACTGCTTCCTCTTGGATTATGGGGGATTCATCCTGCTCACCTTCACAATCCTTAATTGTGAAGAACCTGGTGCTGGCGATTGTTTGGTGGTGGAGTAGCTGTTCCTTTTACAGAAATACCTGACTATAATATCTATGAGTAGATTAATAATTTCAAGGATGATGCTGAAGAGAAGAAACAAGACTTAAGGACTTAGTTACAAACATCTCTAAAAGTAAGTAACTGGCTTTAAGTCAATGACTAGTAAAACTCTTCATCTGAGTATGGATAATTATTTTTCTTCATAAAGCCCTCTTTAAAGTATTTGATTTGGGTGGATGTTTTTATTCTTGGCCTGTGTTATGATTTCTTTAATGGAACAATCTATGATTTTCTGCCTTGTACCCCTACTTGGTATTTCCCTAATGTGCAAAGATTTAGAGCAATTTTGCAAGTACGCACAATTTTTTTCTGGCAAAGAATCTGTATGCATCCTAATCATCTTACCAGCTATTTACTTATTTATTTCCACTGAAGGTCTGACACCTCTTTTTCAAATTAGAGAAAAAAATGGACGCTGTTGGGAAACACAGAAGGGTTTCAACATTCATAATTGTTTGATGTTTCTGCTAATAGCTTGGTATTTCTGTGCCCTTCTATTAGCTAATAACCTTAATATATTTATACATGGAAGAGAAGGAAACAGAAGGTGATAAGCAGTGTGTGAATCTCAAAATCACAGCTTTACAAGTATGTCTCTTCTTTTTCCCATGTAATACATTCTTAAGTAGAATTGAGAGGTGCCCAATTTCAAACTGAAGAAAAAAAAAATACAGTAGTTAAGCATAATTTATACCACAAAGTCGAGGAGACCACTGCATTGCAGTACTTACCCTGAAATCTTTGGGGAAAAAATGAGTTTTTATTTTTTATGACTTGGGCTTTATATCAGTGTTCCCGAAGATATTAATAATATGCTATGCCAGCAAAGTACTGCTAAGGTATTATTGAGGAATCAATGTATGATTTTCAAAAGTCTTCTCATTCTAATATAGGGAATACTACAGATATTTCTTTAAAAGTATTCCCAAAGAAAAGCTATAAATTTAAATTAACAATATCCGTACAAATAAAAAAAGTTGGCCCTTTTGGAGCCATTTCTAATATGCAGGTGTTCCCCCTTGGTTCTTAAGAAGTGTATTCTCCATTTTTGTTTGGCCCAGGGATCCAAATATAAGTCCACTGAACTCAAGGAAAAGATTTCTATGAACTGAAGAAGAATATTATGCTATAGAAAGAATTTTCAAATATTATTCACAGAAATATACGTATTTTTTAAAATGTCAGCAGGATCAACAAGATCAACAAGTCTGCTCCTAAAAAGACTTTGCCAGGCAATCATATCTACCGGACACCTTTACTCTACACAAGTACAATAAGAGTGACTGTGGCTTTGTGAGTACTTTTCTCCACATATTTAATTCCTACATACACTCCATTTCTATGAAATTTTGCATTGATTTAAAGTTTCATGATACATTTAAGAAAGGAATTAGTCTTTCAAACAAGTTAAATATAATAAAAAAAGAAAGTATGATACTTCATGTGGAATCATTCATTACAAATCAATGAAACAAATATATAACAGGGAGGAAAATATGACAAACTTGTTCAGAATGTTTGTACAATTTTTTGTTAGAAGGAATGGGAAAGTAGGAGTATTATCAAGTTTAGACTGCATCAAGGGTTAGATTTCAGTATGGTCATATGTTAGAAAAAGACCTGAAACCAACAAGATATCATCTAGAAGCACATGCAGACTATTATACTTAAGAGAGTGGAGGAAAAGAGGAAGTTGGAATCAAAGACACCAAAAACAAATTATCTAACCATTTTTTTCAACAGCAGCAGCACTACCAAGAAAAACTGGAATTACAGCAGACTGAAAACTGAATGCAAGTCAGTCATTCAATGCTGCTGAATACAAAGCTTACTTATTCTGGGAGAAAAAAAGCCCATAACGTGCAGGAAGGAGAAAGTGATTCTTCCCTTCTTAACACCGATGAAACCTCAGTTGGAAGAAGGTCTTTGGGTTTTGTTATCACCTTTTAAAATGTGATGTATATACACTTTTATGGAGCAGACAAATTGAGGTTGTCCTAAGAAATTCAGCCAAGCAATAATAGAAGTAGAGTAAGCTTATTCTTCTCTCAGGGGTTCACATAGGAATCTGCCAATCTTCCCTATCTGTATGTAAAAGTGCAGTCCATTTTTCAGCTCACATTAAGATTAACGGGAAGAGATGGCAAAGGGAATCAGTATATTCTCCTATGCATCTGCCAAAGATTCTTGAGGATATACCACTGTGCTGGTTTTGGTTGGGGCAGAGTTTATTTTCTTCACAGTAGCTAGTATGGGGCTATGTTTTGGATTTGTGCTGGAAACAGTGTTATTAACACAGGGATGTTTTCGTTACTGCTGAGCAGTGCTGACACAGAGTCAAGGCCTTTTCTGTTTCTCACCCCACCCCACCAGCGAGTAGGCTGGGGGTGTACAAGAAGTTGGGAGAGGACACAGCCGGGACAGCTGACCCCAACTGACCAAAGGGATATTCCACACCATATGACGTCATGCTCAGCACATAAAGCTGGGGGGAGAAGAAGGAAGGGGGGGACGTTCAGAATGATGGTGTTTTGTCTTCCCAAGTCACCATTATGCATGATGGAGCCCTGCTTTCCTGGAGATGGCTGAACACCTGCCTGCCGATGGGAAGTAGTGAATGAATTCCTTGTTTTGCTTTGCTTGTGTGTGCAGCTTTTGCTTTCCCTATTAAACTGTCTTTATCTCAACCCACACATTTTGTCATGTTTACTCTTCTGATTCTCTCCCCTGTCCCACAGGGGGGAGTGAGTGAGTGGCTGGGGGGGGCTTAGTTGCTGGCTGGGGGTAAACCATGACAGCCAGGGTCCAAACTTCCCAAAACATATAGGCTTGGTACTAAAGAGAGCATTTACTGAAATAGGACTAGTTATAGTGATGCATCAGTTGCTTTTCTGGTCACACATTTAATAATATTAATTTGAAAGTTCATCAGACAAGTGTGTCTTCTTGCCAGCCTAGGAAAAAGCCTTTCTTTTCCACTGCAAGAGCCACATATTGTCCTTTCTCCTGCCTCTTCCGAATGGCACCATTTGTCTTTCAGAACTTGCAAATATTTCTTGCTCAAACAGTTTACCGTAACCAAAGGTCATTCTTGAGATTGCTAAAAACCTCAATAATTCTGTGATTCTGTGAAAAATGGCAAGGTACCATTCCAAGTTTCAAGGTCATACTTCTATTTTGTCATCCCAAGACTTGTTCTTCTTATCTTTGTGTACATCTACTGGTAGACAAAATAACTGAATGGTTGAGGTTGGAAGGTACCTCTGGAGATGGTCTAGTCCAACACACTGCTCAAAGGAGGGTCAGCTAGAGTACATTGCTCAGATCCTTGTCCCATCAGATTTCGAGTCTCTCCCCCCAAAGATGGAGACTCGAAACCTCTCTTGGCAATCTGTTCCAAGTGTGTTTGTTTCTGTTCTTGTTCCAAGGGTATTTGATCACCCTCACAGTGAAAAAGTTTTTTTCTTATGTTTAAGTGGAGTTTCCTGTATTTCAGTTTGTTTCTTACCCTGTCACTGGGCACCGCTGAGAGAAATCTGTCTCTGTGACACTGTTGAGAGACACCAAGTTTTTTAAGCATGCTATCAGATATTTTCTCACTTTCACCTTTAGCCACTTGGAGAGTGTTGCTTTCTTTTTCATTGTCACACAAGCATTTAGTAAATATTTTTGTTGTCTTCAGATCAGGTTTTTGAAACCTAAGATACCTGGACTTCCAGGAATGAAACAGACTGGATACAAATCTGTTCTTATACTGCATCTATGGCTGGCTTCTGCTCAGAACATTTATATTTCTCTCCATTTCCCAAAGCCCATTCTATTTGTTAACAAGCAATCCATCACCCATAATCTGTTGTGCACAAGATTAATACAGTGTTTTAACTATAAAACACCGGACATTTGCTTAACTCAATTTTCTCATTCATTGTGGATTTTAGTAGCAATCAAGATATTATTTAAATAGAGTCTTTGCTTACATTTTTTCCCCATCCTAGTACTACTTCATTGAAAGTGTCCTGCTGTTACCTACAATATTTCAATATTTCAGAGACAAAAAAAAATCAGCAGCCAGCAATTTCACAGACAATTACTGTACAGTCTCTTGCAGTTTTCATCACTGAACTTCTTGTATGTAAGTAATAAAAACCCTGCCCATTAGTAAAGAAAATAAACAAATAAAAAAATGTAAAAATTCAAAATTATGCTATTTTCTGTTAAAGATCTAACAGACACTGCCTTTTAGCATTAACAGATAATTTAATTCAGAGACACTATCTATTATGTTTGCTCTATCCTTTCACAGTACAATGTATTGAAATACGATATATTTTTACTTCTTTAAAATCTCTATATACACAAGGATGTCTGTACCCCCCATTATTACTGTGGAAACACTCATATATCCAACAACAGCAACAACAAACACAAAAAATTCTCTCACCAGTTACAAGTAAAGCACAACATTAATTTGAAAACATTTGTGCCATGTACATTCAAATAGGCTTTTGTTCACAGTTTGTATTGTGCCTGCCTGACAGAACAGACTCACACCTTAACTAATGCTTTTAAGTGGTCCTACAATGATACAAAAAGATGCATAAAACTGAACAGAATACTCTACGAAATGTCTTATCTCTCTGTGCCTCATTTGGTAAGAAGGTTAACATTGTTAACGCCTAAAGTTTGCATGAGCATGGACAAATGGAACACGTGGTGGTCATTCTGTCTGTAGAGGATTCTATCTCCCTGTTCCTGTCCCCCATCAGTATACGAGTTGAACAGGCCATGACTGGGGATCTCTGAAGGGTGTTAGTAATGGCTGAGCATCCTTGTGGATTTCCCTTCCAATTTTGTCATCATACTCCTAACATTATCTCCAAGGACCGGACAGTGAGGACTCTCTGATGATTTGCTGTTCCAGAACTCTGTTACAAGATAACATTGACACAGCTGATGATCTCCTGTCCAAGGTCTTCAGAGTAGGGTTTGTTTTGGTTTTGATAGCCTCTCTGATCTACAAGGAGTGTTACAGAATGTGTATTTGTATAGGTATACATATGCAGAGTCAATAGACAAAATACCATTAAATAGTGCTGAAATCTATGTAGACACATCCTATTTTTGCTGAACCAATGAAATTTATTGTGTATATTACAAACAGCTTCATTGGTCCAGCATTTTTATACTTGCTCCATAGGCAGGGTGCTTCTAATAAGTGGTGAGCTTGGTTTGTGGTGCTGAATATTGTTCACCATACGCTTACTTGTATACTGACTTGAAAATATGGGGTCAGGGAAACACTGTAAATTGTTTCAATGGATCAGTCCCAAATCTATTTGGATCAGTTTTTGTAAGAGCATGTGTCTAAAGAGGAGCTCTTTGGAGACGTATTTCAGCAGCTAACTGGTAGAGGAGTGGCACATGGTTTTAAAAGGATGAAAATTAACCTTGCCTTCTTTTCGAGTCCAAGATAGCTCTGATAACTTGGGACTCTGTCATACAGGGAAATTTATAGTTCCCAACATCATAGATCTCAAATGCAAGTATGAACCTTTTGCAATTGGTTCGTATTTACTGCTTTCTCATCCTACCAGCTGTTAATGATCTTCAAATCCTGTTGGTTGCATGGCTTTTTAGTGTGCTGAAGATTCTGCAGGATTAGGCTTATTGTTTCTTGACAATGATGAGCAATACTCGGACACGTCTATTGTCACCATCATACTCTTTTATGCGTTAAAGGCCATCTGTCCATCCTTTTCATATTCCTGGTTCTTCAGCTTTGTCTGAATGAGAGACAGGGCAAACATAGTTCTGCCTTTTAACAATAGCTCTGTGCAAGATGATCACTAAAATGTTTTAAACCTTTTAGGTATTTCTATTAAGTGGATTTACATTGAATATGTCTGTCTAATGGATCAGCTTATTATATTCACTGACAAAGTCATCTGCATGAAGAAAATGCTATTAACTGTACAGCATTCTAACTCTTCTCTGAAGAGGAGCCCTTCTTAGCAGTCTTTTATTCTCTTGATGTCGATAATAAATCATGAGTATTCTGACCTCTGCTGCACATTAACACTAAGAACTTTCTAATGGTTAGTCCATAATTATGCTTCTTCTTTGTTTTCTTTTTATTCTTAGTTAAAAGTTAACATTATGTCAGATCTTCTAATTCCTCAGGTAATCTATAAAGACTTTCATGTGGGAAAATTAATTTAGGATAAAAAGAAAGGAAATTAAATATTTCTAGTGTGTGTCTTTCTCCTTCTAAACACTCTCATCTCCATTAAAGTATCTTTCAATGTGTATTATCAAACTGATTTTGTAATATCTCATTTATCTTTAATTTTCACTGACTCAAAAAAAGTAAAAATAAAAGATATTACAATAGCTTGATATCACCTGGCCTGTACTGTCTGATTTCTAGAAGCTAGTAAGCTGCAGCTGAGATCAGGTTCCTCTATTGGCAGACCTGTCTCAAAGCCCATGAAGTCAATGAATGTTTTGTCCCCAACACTGGTGATACCAGGATTTCAACAGGCCATAGGTTTCAAGAGTTTGGGATGTTCCCATACCCACTCACGATGGCCTCTAATTAAGTCCATGTTCCACGTTCTATACAGTCATGACCCTGTATTCGAGCAGGCTGCTACTTTAATTTTTTTTTCTTCCAATGTTATATTTTTATCTGAAGTATCAACCACCGTTCCTATGCTCAGGAAAAGAAATATTATGTGTGTGTGTGTGTGTGTGTGTGTATAAATATCCCAGGTTACCTTGGGTACAGACATTATCAAAACTGAAAAAGTATTGAATGTAGAGAACTTGACATGCTTCAGATGGGATAATTAAAGTGCCTTTACCAGAACACTAATCAGCTCAGCAGACCTGCCCCCTTTAACCCATGAAGCTGCTGGTAAATTACTTTGCTGGTAAATTACTTTGAAAATTAAACCAGAACCACTGCTTACTCAGACATATTTTTGCTCCTTGAACTGGACTGGTGAAAGGAACTGGATTAAAGAGAAAAAAAGACAGCTTCAGTTCAGTATGTGTTACAAGGTTGAGGAACACAGTGATAGTTTCAGGGATGCTGCTAAGTGTAAGGGCAGAACAGGCATTTTTCTGTCCACAGTCTGCTAGATGGAGTTGATATGAACATCCTGACATCCTGCCTCTCTTCCTGTGTCTTAACTTATGCACAAATAATTTAAAGCCAGATCCTAAAAAAAGACCTAAACACATCAAGAAAATTCATAACCCTGAATGAAAGGCCTAGGTACCTCCATCAGATTTGATTCCCATTTTGAGAGATCTTCATTTTCAGCTGACCTGTAAAGCTGAAAACAAACAAAAGTCTTCATGTACAGAAAATGACTGCATAAGGCACCCAGAAACTATTTGATGTAAAATGTGGAAATAATCTGCAGGAGCATGTTTCGTTTAAAATATGCAGGCTCCATTTCCATACTGTCTCTCACCATGCACACATCTCTCTAAAGAGATCTTGATAGGTTTCTTAAAGAGTTAAACAGCTTCAATGGCAGATACAAGAAGTCCTTTACTCCACCCCAGATCACTTCATGGTATTGTAGTCCTGGTCAGGAAATCTGGAGATAGGTGTTTGAGTCTCCATAGGTAGAGTCAGGTATTGATTCATATCTTGGGTGAGATATTTCCCATATCTTGGCTAAGCATGCTAAACTAATCCATGCAATAAAAGGAGTATCAGTGTCACAATCCATTTTCTTAGTGCATCTAGTCACAAAAAGTTTGTGACCTCCAATTCAGATCTTGTGCAGAGAGAGAGAGAGAGACAGACAGATGGTGACTAGGAATGTGCTACAATGAAATATTAATATTGTTGAAAGACGTACACTTGTCTTTTTTCCCAAACAAAATTTCAAGAAAATTTGTGAGCTAGGAAAATCCATCTCCCATTCAGGTTTACAACCAGCCCTTAAAAAGACTGTTAAAATCCTTGTCATCTTCTTCAAGATCTATCTTTATTGGGAGGAACCCAGATCCTTCTGAAATATTTTAATGAAAACTTCAGAGAGAAAATAGCACTTGACAAAATAGCCCAAAACCTGCTGCTGGTTGCATTTACTCCCACGACAGGGGAAAATTGGTAGAGATGCCACACCCAACACAAATCAAACAGATATTCAACCAAAAATCTCTCATACTGCAGTGTGTCACTTTACCTCAAGCGACTTGATCTTCTCTGCAATGTGAGCAGGAATCAATCCCTATTTGAGACTAAGAAATCTTTTCCCATTAAACTTCCTTTGAACAAGAGATACTGTCAAAAAGTTTCACTTTTGACAGATCAGCTTTTACTGATCCTCTGACCTTCTCTATTAATGCCCCCCTCCCCCCAAAAAAAACACCAGCATATTCCTCATCAGCTCTTTTAACTGTAATTTCCAAGTAGCTTCACATGAACTCTTGTGGTAATGAACAGTAATTAACACATTCTCTTAACTCGTCTTAGAATTTAATGTTGAACTCAGGCAAGCAGCAAGGACTATTAACTTTTATGAGTGTATAATGACAGAACAAAACTTCCAAATGTAAGTGACCTCCAGGATTTGTTTTGATTCCCAGACATTAAGAAATAAATAACTAGTTCATTATATCATGCAGGGAATTTATTTGGGCAAATAAATCAGGCCATGTTAATTAAAAGTAACATCCCAAATTCTATAAAATTTGGCCTCAACTATTATCCAATTTGTTTACTATCAAACTGGTAAGAAAATTTTAAAGTTCTGACTTCCCAACAGGAATATATCTTATGTATACAGAAAGCTCCCACTTCTGCTTCTCCCTTAACCTTCTGTTGGTTCTCTCAGACTAATACCTTCTAACTTTGAAATACACTACATGTGATTTAATTGTTCTAACATTAAAAACAAATAGGTTATCTTAGGATAGATAAACTATCCAAACTTTTGCCTTCTAACAATCAAGACACCAGAAGAGCAATTGTAAATTCTTGCTTGAGTCAAAATAGAAAAGGATCACTCCAAATGTTATTTTGTCTTAAAACAGGAAGAAAATTATTTTTACTTCCTACTGAGTATTAGTTTTGTGCTGTTGTAGCTCCCTGAATCAGTGTGGTGGGTTGACCTTTGCTGGATGCCAGGTGCCCACCAAGCCATTCTATGACTCCCCATCCTCAGCTGGACAGAGGGAGAAAGATACGACAAAAGGCTCGTGGGTCGAGATAAGGACAGGGAGATCACTCAGCAATTATCATCACAAGCAAAAAACAGACTCAAATTGGGGAAATTAATTTAATTTATTACCAGTCAAATCAGAGTAAGGTAATAGGAAATAAAACCCAAATCTTAAAACACCTTCCCCCCACCTCTCCCTTCTTCCCGGGCTCAACTTCACTCCCAATTTCTCTACCTCCTCCCCCCGAGCGGCACAGGGGGACAGGGAATGGGGGTTGCGGTCAGTTCATCACATGTTGTTTCTGCTGCTCCTTCCTCCTCGCTCTCTTCCCCTGCTCCAGTGTGGTGTCCCTCCCATGGGAGACAGTCCTACATGAAATTCTCCAGTGTGGGTCCTTCCCACGGGCTGTAGTTCTTCACAAACTACTCCAGTGTGGGTCCTTTCCATGTGTCCTTTCCATGGGGTGCAGTCCTTCAGGAACAGAGTGCTCCAGCATGGGTCCCCCACGGGGTCACAAGTCCTGCCAGCAAATGTGCTCCAGTGTGGGCTCCTCTCTCCATGGGGTTACAGGTTCTGCCAGGAGCCTGCTCCGGCACGGGCTCTCCATGGCATCACAGCCTCCGTCGGGAATCCACCTGCTCCAGCGTGGGGTCCTCCACGGGCTGCAGGTGGATATCTGCTCCAACGTTAACCTCCATGGGCTGCAGGGGGACAGACTGCTTCACCATGGTCTTCACCGTGGGCTGCAGAGGAATCTCTGCTCTGGTGCCTGGAGCACCTTCTCCTCCTCCTTCTTCTTCACTGACCTTGGTGTCTGCAGAGTTGTTTCTCTGACATATTCTCATTCGTCTCTTCTGGCTGCTGTTGCCCAGCAGTTCTTTCCCCTTCTTAAATACAGAGGTGCTACTACGGTCGCTGATTGGCTTAGCTTTGGCCAGCAGTGGGTCCATCTTGGAGCCGGCTGGCATTGGCTCTATCGGACATGGGGGAAGCTCCTAGCAGCTTCTCACAGAAGCTACCCCTGTAACCCCCAATACCAAAACCTTGCCATGCAAACCCAATACAATAAGCTTATCACACTGTCAGACAAGTGCGAGAGACAGGAGGGAGGAGGCAATGGAAGTACAAGCCTGATAGAAGTGGAGAGTGAAAAGTGATACTCCCTGGAGTGGTAACTCATTATTAAATTAGCATAAGCATAATGCAAAATGTGACTTTTGAGATACACGGGATAAATAATATGCTGGAGGCATTTACCTGTCTCATTTGGCTGTGAGAAAGGGGACAGATAGTTTTGGCTGAATATCTAAATTTTAAAGCTTAAAGTTGCAGTTAGATAAGAGAAATCCTGCCCAGGCTTACTGGACTGTGTCTTGTCAGAAGCACTGATCAGAATCACCTGCTCCTTATCTTATTATATGCATATTAAAATTCCATATTTCTATATTGTTTCAAGTAATCTTTTTCATTGAAACTGAATAATTAAAACTATAGGTTGTAGACTACCTGGAACTACAGCACAAAACTGCCGTATTTTATGACTTTGCTTTTTTTTAACTAGGGCTTCTAGTCATCAAGACAACTTGAAATGCATAATGTGCCTGATATATAACTATCTCTATGTGCATAAAGTGTGCGAGATGGAAACTTCATTTAAAACATAATTGGTCAGTTGATGTATGCTTGGATAGTGTTGCTCTAGAAATAATTCCTTCAAAATAAAGCACAGCTTTCTTGTTAAATTTCTTTTCTTTTTCTTACTTTCTTTTTAGAAAACTCTAGTGTGGTAGAAATTCCCACATGGGGCCTTTCTTTTGCTTTTGTCTCTCTTTCACTGGAACCATTCACTTCCATTTTCTCCCCAAAACTTACTTTTGCTAACAGGCTTTTTTTTTTTTAAACACGAAAATAAAAACTCTGGCTCCAGAAGCCGGCATGCACACACTTTACTTTACCTTTTCCGTTGGTCCTATCTTCACAGGCCTCAGCAGGCGAGGCAGGGGGTTTAGGCCGCCGCGCCCACGGCACCTCAGTGAAAATGGGGCAGGAGGAGCAAAGGCCGCTTCACAGCTGCCATAAGCAGCTGCAGCACTGCCTCCCTGCCTCTGTGAGGTGTTTTCTGAAGCTATAATGGCCTCCAGGCTCTCAAAACTATTCTTGTGTCTCCAAGATGTCTTCTGGGGACCAAGGCAGGTGTTACTTAGCTTTTTGTGAGGAGACGGGGACTGTGCTGCTGAAGTGAGGGAGTGCATGGATCCCTGTGTCCATAAGGAGGAGAGCACTGGTAATGTCTGTCTGGCCAGGGGCTGCATATTGCTGGAGAGCTTGATAGTGCTCAGGTAAGGCCTTGGATTCTGAGGCTACAAGTCTATCCCCATGGGCCAGCCATGGTGGCCAGGGGTGAGAGGTGCCTGAGCTGCAGTGCAGGCCTGGCTCTGGCTCACCAGGTGCGGA
>NW_008825532.1:42181-50395 GCF_000699105.1 Pygoscelis adeliae
TAGCCAAGGGGGCTGCGACTGTGATTTTCACCTCTGTTTGTTTATAAGCTTACTTTACCCCAGTGTCTGAGACATATGAAACCAAGATTATGAAGTGCAGTTTCTTTTTCTATTTTTTTTTTTTTTACCCCTACCTGTTAAGTTAATTCTCCTGTGTTCCTTAATGAGACTTTTCCATCTCACGCTAAGTATCTCTGATGACATGACATTCACAGCTTCCCTTCTGAGAACAATTCCATTTAGGATGATTATTTTGCCATTATAGGTGCATTGCTAATGGTAATAAATAAAGTGTGAGCTTTCTGGCCCTTTTACATTTCTACTGGTAATTTCTGCTTGAGAGTTTATTGCAGAAGGGAAGCTCCTACCTCTTTTTTTTCTGCCTTGCCCCACCATTTCAGACCCTGTCTCTGAAACAACAGCTGACTTGATTGAAATGTGTTTTGTGCACTGTTGATTTTTTAGTATAAACCCTTCACTTCTGTGGATTCTTCCCACACAGCAATGCATCACTTTTTTTTTTTTGCCAGATGGGCTAAAAAATCTTTGTCCAGCAATTGTTACTGGTTTTGCTTCAGGTCAGCTAAAACTTCTTGATGCTAGCGGGAGATTTGCATGAGTAAGGACTGACTATAATTGAGAAGAGCTTGAGAGATGGACCCTTACTGAGATTGAAATAACTGGGTTTTTTAGCTTTTTCACTACCTTTATATAGCTCATAGTTTTTGTTGCACTTCTTCCCAGACATAACAATAATATTCTCATCCTAGTGCTAGGCACTCGCACATAACCTATGGAGCTTCAAAGCAATCTCATACCAAATCCAGATGAATCTTATATCTTCCTTAATGTATTCCAGTCTAGTTCTGAGTAATCAAAATCTCCTACTCGTATTTACCAGAGCTTCTCCTATGTTTTATATTTTATTTGCTCACCCATTTCACAGTGTAGCTATTTTTTTCTTGGACAAATCTATGAATGTTAAAGTAATTAGTTTATTCCTTGTAACCTTTCCAAGTGCAGTTGGTAACAGCCATGTAATATCAGTTTCTCTAAAGTCCACTTTTTCAGTGACAAACCTTCTGCAAAGAATACATCTTCCATTGCCAACCCACATGCAAATGTGCTTGGCTATAATTACTACAGCAACATAAAATGGCTAATAAAAAGAAATGACTGAATGAAGCATAATTATACTTAACAAACTAATGTGAAGATTTAGTTTGCTCATTAATGAATACATTGAAATTGACTTATACTACATCTTCTCAGGGTTTTCTGGAAAATATCGAGTATCATCTTCTGAAATTATGTGAGAAACAGTGTTTGTTTCCTACACAGAAATGCAATTTGGCCCCCAAACAATTTCATGGTCTTTGACCTCAGATGACTGCCCTGAACGTGGATTTTTCCCATTAACTCTTTTACTGCAAATGGAAATATCATTCCCTTGTTGTCAGGCTGTTAGTGCCAAGGACCATATTCTGGCTAAGGCTGTATGCAGGCAGCTACTGGTAAGGGGAAATTTGCAAGTATAATTCTGTTTTGTCACCACTCAAACCACTGAAAACAATCCAGCTAAGCAAACAGAAGAACTTTTGGGAAGAGAGAAGAGGTGAAAAACATCTAATGCATACACGTGTGAGCTGAACAACATTCGAATCTAGGGTCTAAATTTAATGAATTGCATAGGGCTTCTTTTTAGGCCACTTTTTGGCAGAAAATTCATTTAATACACAAACAAGAAAGAACTGAACTTGAGAAGGTGTTGCAAAAACTCACTCTTCACTAGGTTTTGTCAATGATATGATTTACAACACAATTCTACAATAGCAAGATCAGTAGTGACAATCCTGTACTTTTACATGGCTTTTTGTTTGTTTATTTGGCACAGTTAAAAACAGTTTATAAAAGACCTGAAATGCACAGCCCCTCAGAGATCTTTAAGGAGCTGTCTTCTATCTACTAGAATCTTTATCGCCATTTTACATGATGAGTAAACAGTGATACTGGTCTACTAGGCAATACTCTTCCATCCCTCTATGCAAGCTGAGAACAGAGCACATGCCTTGGAGGAGGGCTCTGCCTCACTGCTGCCTTTGCCAGATATTGGTGTTCAGTGCCAGCATTCATACACAGGCTTCTTTGAGAGACTTGTCACCTCTTCTAGGCCTTAGGGTCTCTGTAGGTGCAGGGATTCATTCACATAGTAGGAATGGAGCTGTGCCACTGTACAGGACATGTTTTTCGAGTTTTCAGATTCCAGACCTTCAGAAGCAGATGGGTACTTGACAGTGGTTAATCATGACAATGTGACCTCAAAATCTTTCATAGATTCTTTCCTGCTAGTAGGACCTGGGATGTTGGTGATTCCCTCGAGCCTTCCTGCTCTGCTGTGGCACCTTATAGCTGTGTGTTTTGGACATTCAGTTTTTAGTTTCTTCCAAGATATTGAAAATGCTTTCTGCCTGGCAGTATGCAAGGATATGTAGATATTGATCCTGCTAGATTATTGTTTGCTTTCAGGGATTGCAAAGGACTGGACTTCGCAATCCAAGTGGCTGCTTCCTTTTGTCCATTCCTAATGATGTAGGTAGAATAGGGAGGAGAGCTGAATGTGTAATTATGGATGTAAATTCTGAAATACATGCAAATGACAGGTTTTTCTCTTTGATCTTGTTCTTGCAAAACCCCCCTCTCATTTTTGTCAGCAAAATGGCTGTGGAAAAACTGGGAAAAATAAAATCCTTGGAACTGCATTTTTTTTGTTCAAGAAAATAATATTCCACCTCTTTACAGTGGCGTTGAAAGAATTTTCAAAGGAATTTGTGAGTGATTTTAGAATATTTTAGGATCTGACTCAATCCCAGGAGACAGACTACATTTTGAAAAGCGAATAACAATATACCTCAGATTGCATTAGCCCAGATGTTGGTATTCATAATGTGGCAAAGGCAGCTTCAGGGGTCGGGAATAGGATGCATGGATTCCTTTCCCACATACCTCTGGCAGCTGGTATGTTGTCACCTCATCTGCTTGTAAAACTTTCCCTCATGGTCTGTCATGTCTGCAGATTGTACAGGAGCCTACCTTTAATTCACATAGAGTCTTCCACACAGTGAGGCCCCAAATGCAGCTAATAACTTTACCTGTGGCTGTCATGCAAGTATCAGTTTTAAGGGCAATCAGGTAGGAAACAAAATTAACTCAAAGGCATTTATTGCTTAAAATAAATAAATAAATAAACAAACAAACCCTGTCTTTATGTAATCTTAGACTCTTGATCCTGTTTCTTCTCTCCAAAATAATAGTTTTCGTCAGTAGGCAGGAACTTTGTAATAATTTAAGTTTGGTACTGAAATAAGTGGTATCAAGAGTGTCTGGTTGCAGAGATCACTACAAAGAATTGCCCCTTCTTTGTCATTATTACAGATCATTAGATGCCAATGTCATAGCAGTAACACTGGTTCACAAATAAGAGACTGAGGCTTTTGGAAATCCTAAAGGTATATATCCTATTTTCAGCCATGTGCCTAATACAGTAGTAAAATGTTAATAGCGTTAGGAATAATTGAATCCTTGCTTTATTACATATGGACGCATTTGAAAGCTCACTATTTATTTGGCAAGTACTTAGCATAACAAATTAATCTAAGGTGACACATAAGAATAAAGTAGGTAACTCAAAATGAAAGCCAAAATCAAGATTAAAGAGGTAAGATCAAACCTATTTATATTGAACACTAGTAAAATGTTTTGATAAGTAGAAGAGTTTCAAATGGCTGTAGAAAATTAAAGAAAAGAGAGAAGACCACAGATAAAGGCGGAGTTAATTGCAATTTGAGAGTTTATTCATGGGAGAAGGGTACAACGTCCAGGGAGTCTACAGAATACTTTTACATATGGCTATTTGTTTAGAAAAGCTACCTGGGAACATTTCTTTAACTGGACAGATGTCAGAGCATTACAGTAACTTTTTCCTGTATTATGATTTTCTTCGCTAAAGCATTGTAAAGGAGCCAGAACGTCATCTTTGATTCTTCACCATGTGTTCTCTCAAGAGTTTCACAGAACAACAGGTGAAGTAAGTACAGGTATCTCAAGACAGATGGCTATGCAGAGTGAAAGACAGATATACATGTCCTTGGGGAAGGGAAGAGAGAGAAGAGGAAACAGATTTGAGTGCTTCAGTTTCACTATTAGCATGAGCAAATTTGAGTACACTTGCAGCCTGTGGTGGTTGCAGCTGCATAGCTGGCGGGTGGGGCAGCTTCTTGAAATAGGCTTCTGAGTATTTACTACATAAGTAAATTTTATTGCTTCTTTTTTTCATTGCTTGTTCACTTTATTTGGGTCACAGTTCAACAAGGTATTTAAGCATTTCAAACAGGTGAGTGCTTCTATTGAATTAAAAGTTAAGCACGTACTTAAGAACTTTGCTAGTTCAAGGCCTTAATCATAAAATGTCATAAATAAGGCACTACAGCCATTTGTGTGAATCAGCAAGATTTACCTCTTTGAATCCCTTGAACATTGGGGCACAGTTTTCATACAAGGCCTTTGCCTTTATTACGAGATATAGTTCATTTCAGGGAAGTGCAAAACCATAACCTACTGCTCTGTAGGCCACATGGTATAAATCCATATGGAAAGGAAGCAGATAAACTGGAGCTGCTTCTAAAAGTGTAAGACTAAGTAGCTATATGAATGCATGCTAATTTGGGAGGATGATGAGCCTTTTAATTACTTTTAGGATTTTTGGATATTAAAAAAATATTCTATTTTTAGCTGAAGCATCAGGCTTGAGAGAAAAAAATAAGGAAACTGTTACAATTTAAAGTAAATAAAATAGAATGTGAGACTATATAAACACAGAATAAAAGCTTGAAGGAGCCATTTTAAAGACCTCAGCTCAAGTAATGATTTCTAGTCAGTTCTAGCTGTCTGTAGTAGACATGCAACATTGCATTAATAAAGAAAATTAGCAAAAGGGCACAACTTTATATGACTCACAACAAACCCTCTCAGTAGAACAGCTTCATAAAGCCAGTTTCCTGTGAAATGAAATAAATAATTTGCAGATGTTTTATTTTAAAATAAAAATAGTCAGCCACCAGTAATTTTGGAAGGAATACTTTATTCTTTAGGAAGAAAGTAAGAAAAACCCCCACATAACACTCAGTTGCATAGCTCCAAATAGACTTTGCGTTCACAGCAGTTGAAACATTAAATTTGTGATGCTGGCATTCCAAAATGCAGAATTTCGGACTCATGTTTCAAAGTTTAAGCTGGTCACTGTCAGAATCAAGATGATGCATAAGAATTTCCTTGTCCCTGCCAGAATGCAAAATGATGCAACTGCATAAGAGCACTGCGTAGTGGAAGCAACAGATTTTCTGTTTCTCATCAGCGTAGCGTGTAGCATTCTAAAGTAATTCCAATATGTGTGGTATTAGGCAAATTTAACTTTTGTAAAGTAAAATTCATACAAAATGTCCGTTTTCCCAAATTTCCAGTGACTCAGCAGTTAAATAGGAAAAAAACACAAAACTGTGGGTCAGATAAAATGTCACGATAAATTGCGACAATGAATTTTGAAGAATCAGTGGAACAAGTGATTTGCAGAGACCCATGCATTTCATGGAGTTTCAGTGTAGTTTTACCTTTGACCAGCCCAGGACAGAATCTGTGGGAGATTCTGGGCAGAATGACAAAGGAGTGAGAGTGACATTCCTACCACACAGGTCAGTGTGAGACAGGGGCTTTGGAGACCATTTTGCTTAGTTCTGCCATGACTAGGGATTTGAATCAGGTGTGTTTAGAAGAGCTTCCTTTGCATGCAAAGAAGCCTCTATGAAATCTGTGAGTGTCTGCTTTACATCAGAGCATGTTACAGGAATAAATGGGAAATTTGCAGTTTGTGACAGCAGTGAATAAGATATATCTGGTGAGTGACAAATATTGCTTTCACATCAAAGTCATCCCAGTAGCTTTCTGTTGAGCTAGAATAGGAAACATTAGAATCAGGGACATTCAAAGTCTCTTTTTAAGAAGTGACTCTACTCAAGTGTCTTCCTTGAATGATAAATGTGAAATGTTTTCACCTTACCTGCAAAAAAGACATGTATTCATGGGTTTTTTTGTTACAAGTTTTATTCAAATTTTTTTTTCTATACATGCCACAAACTTTGGCAAAATATTTACTGTCAGTTTTAATTAACCAAGACCTTACATTTTTCCAGTAAAGAGGTACATTTCAAAACTTCATTTTGGTGACTTAAAATAGGTATTAATGTATCTAATATGCTAATTAATATTGTAAAGCATATACATTAATTAATATTTAAGGCTTTTCTATACAAATTTATACCCATTTGAGGAAAAAAATAGATTTTTCAGTGATTTAGATTTTAGAAAATTAAACAATTAAACATTATCATTCACAACCTGTGGTATGTAAAAGAAATAACAATATTATTTTACTTTCTGTTAGTAACCTTTCCTTCTCCCTGAGTTTTTTATGGAATTCTGTCAAGTGATAGACACACAAAGAATGCCTCCTCTGGTACATCCAGCCAAGGCAAGCGGAGAAAGTGTTCCTTTTTGCAGTTTCCAAATACCATAATACATGTATATATACTCTTGTGAAAAAGGTTAATCTAGGGAGGGAGGAGAGGGTGAAGAGCAGCATGTACCATAAAGAACTTTGCTCTATTTTCAGTGAACTGAGCTTTGCTTGTGGGTTCAGAGTAGTCCAGTGGAAAAAAAAAGAAGTCTGCCATATTGGTCATAATACAAGAATACCTGAGTTTTTAGATTTTTTAATTTTATTTTTTTTAAGCTTGCTTAGGAAAGATAAGGTGGCAGAACTAAGGCATAGACACTTCCATGGGAGAACACTGCATGGACTTTAATGCCTTAAAATAAAACTCCAGTTGATATAAACCATGCTGTACTGAATCTTAGGTACATGTGAATTAGTACATTAGGCAACTTAATGTTTGTCCACTTTTCATGTGCATCAGACACATGAGCTTACCCATTCTTCTTTATTTGCCAATATATGACTGAATTCATATAAGGAGTATCTTTGATGGAACATAGTTAATGTATCAGTTATTGGCCAGTGGGGAAGCAGGAAGAAATTTAATGAACATCCTGACCCTATTCCAGACTAATGTGGGGCTGGAGTAAATGCATATATTCTACTACAGGTTTTAAAATACGTTTTGTTTAGTCTGCAATTCCCTTTCTTTATGTCAGAGCCAGATAATAAATTACCTCAGTTGGATAGCTGTGAATCATAGGCTTGCCAAGCTGGTAAAGAGGACTTTAAACTAGAGATGCCAGGGGAGGAGAACCTCAATCCATCCCACTCCTACCAGTTTGATGCCAGGTCCAGCAGTAGATGCCCAGAGCCTGGAGAAGGATCACAGGTCAGCAGGAGAGCACCTGAAGAGCAGCACGAAGGAGCTCCAGCCAGTAAGACAGCTTCATCGGGAGCCCAACTTAAATGCCTCTATGCAAATGCACTTGGCATGGGGAATAAACAAAAGGAGTTAGAGACGTGCGCATGCCTGCAGGGCTGCGACCTTATTGGCATCACGGAGATGCGGTGGGATGGCTCCTGTGATTGGAGTGTTGGGATGGAGGGATACAGGCTCTTTAGGAAGGACAGGCAGGGGAGACGAAGAGCGGGTGTCGCCCTCTATGTCAGGGACCAGCTGGAGGGCCTGGAGCGCTGCCTGGGGGCGGGTGAGAAGGCGAGCGAGAGCTTAGGAGTCAGGGACAGGTGACATTACAGTAGGGGTCTGCTACAGGCCACCTGACCAGGAAGACCGAGTGGATGAGGCCCTCCATAGACAGCTAGGAGCAGCCTCACGCGCACAAGCCCTGGTCCTCATGGAGGTCTTCAACCAACCTGATATCTGTTGGAGGGACAACACGGTAGGGCATAAGCAATCCGGGAGGTTCCTGGGATGTGTCGATGATAACTTCCTTCTCCAAGTGGTAGAGGAGCCAACAAGGAGAGGTGCTATGCTGGACCTTGTTCTCACCAACAAGGAGGGGCTGGTGGGGAATGTGAAACTGAAGGGCAGCCTGGGCTTCAGGAGAGCAGACTTTGGCCTCTCCAGGGATCTGCTTGGTAGAGTGCCATGGGACAAAGCCCCAGAGGGAAGAGGGGCCCAAGAAAGCTGGGTAATATTCAAGGAT
>NW_008825532.1:51872-64325 GCF_000699105.1 Pygoscelis adeliae
GTCCAGCTCTGGAGCCCTCAGCATAAGAAAGACACAGACCTGTTGGAGCGGGTCCAGAAGAGTGCCATGAAAATAATCAGAGGGATGGAACACCTCTCCTATGAAGAAAGGCTGAGAGAGTTGGGGTTGTTCAGCCTGGAGAAGAGAAGGCTTTGGGGAGACCTTATTGCAGCCTATCAGTACTTAAAGGGGGCTTAGAAAAAAGATGGTGGCAAACTTTTTAGCAGGGCCTGTTCCGAAAGGACAAGGGGGAATGGCTTTAAACTAAAGGGGGGTAGATTCAGACTAGGTATAAGGAAGAAATTTTTTATGCTGAAGGTGGTGAAACACTGGCACAGGTTGCCCAGAGAGGTGGTGGTTGCCCCATCCCTGGAAACATTCCAGGTCAGGTTGGACGGGGCTCTGAGCAACCTGATCTACTTGAAGATGCCCCTGCCCACGGCAGGGGGGGTGGACTAGATGACCTTTAGAGGTCCCTTCCAACCCAAACTATTCTGTGATTCTAAGAATCCAGTTTTCTGGCCTTGTTTTTTTTAAGACACCAACATCTGTCACCAGTTCCAATTGTAAAAGGAAATGGACGTGTTCAGTAGCCAGCATGGTCTTCTGCCATTTGCTATGGCTTACATTATGCAAGCTGAAAAGTTAATCATGCTTTCTGCTTGTTGGGTGTAATCACTCTATATCATACTACAGGGATATTTGAAGCTACTGGAGTTGGATGATTCTCTGCTTCATCATATTTCTATGAGTACTGTTTTCATAAGTTATATGGCTGATGATATACTTACTGGAGAAATTAAATGCTGTAAAACTACTTTCAGCAGTACCTTAGTGTGTCATTAGAGAAATAATTGTACTAGCCAGTTTTGAAATCCATAGCCATAATAATCTACAGTTGTATTTTAATACTTGTAATATTTTAGGAATGTCAAATACAGAACCATTACAAAATACATGTGTTCTGCATATTTAGTTAATCAGGCATAACTTAAACTTTCCTTCAACAAAAAAAAACATATGTAAGGTACGGATAGAAAATCCTACAAAATGAAGCCATTACATCTTCTTTAGCATGCAATCAGATAAAAGAATAACCTGAATGGGAATTATCGTGTCCTACATTGATAGTGAGAGAATGATGAAATCCCAGCAATGGTGCACCTGTCTCCATGTTAACTATTTACATGTTGATATTTTTAATGAGATGAACCAATTGGGCTGATAATTCAGAGAATGAATGTCAATGGAAAAACAAAACAAAACAAAAAATGGAATTGGGAGGAAAAATTAATATGATGATAGGAAGAGCTGCAACAAAGGAGGAATAAACAGGGCTTAAGAAAAGTCAATTTTCTATCTTAAGGTTGGCAATAAGGAAAGACTGCATTTCTCCCTTGATCTTTGTGCAATCCCTTCCCTGACATCTGTGAGGAGTCTCTGTGGAAAGTATGTAATTTTAGTTTGTGTCATAATATGAGACTGCTGCCTGTGACCTGAAGAGTGCCATTCTGTAGTTATTCTTCAGTTCTGGCTTTCTTATCTACACATCCTCATTGCTATAAAACTTACTTGGGTTCCAGTCAGAGCTGTGCCATCATTGTAGACCATTTGGATTCTTCTAGAGATGCCAGTCCTCTGAAATTTCTTGGCAGGCAGAGCTGGTTGGAATTTCACTTGATTTAATTTCACTTTAATTTAAAAAAGATGGATGCTAACCCTTTAACTGATTCTAGGGAGCGTTTCTAGCAAACTGCAGTTACTTTTCAAGGCCAGGTTATAGAGGGAATCAGTACAGAACATTTCTAAAAGATGCCACATTGGCTGCAATCCTCTCTGTGTCTGAGGAACAAGTCATGCAGCAATAAAAACATTTTTAAACTGCTTCAATAACATGCCTTTTCTGTGAACTACTGGAATAGATGAAAGCATCCTAGCCAATGGGTGGAAACAGTGCCCTCCTAAGTCATGAGGGTAGAGGGTCCAAGTTCAGTTTGATCCAGCAGTGATTGCTAATGCATCCAGACACTCTGTTATATGAGATTTCACATATTTTACCATTAAATCTTGTCTCCCATAAAAAAAAAAAACATGCAAGATGTCATTTATGCTGTATTTTTATAGCTTTTGGTGGCTTTTCCTGGTACTTGGAAGCCTAGACTGTCAAGTGTCCATAAAATGTCTAGTAGTCAAATGCAATAAATCATACATGGTGTCAGGATGCATCAGACATACTGCAGAAAAAGACATACTTACGCAAAATAACTGTTCATGCATAGTTTCTCTTATTGGGACCACAAAGGCCCCAGTAATCGTACGATCTCCAAACTCCTTAGCTAATACAGAGTGGAAGGCTACTCCTTTCAATCATTCCAAAACACTTTTTGTGCTGCTGTTTTGCAGCTGTTAAGAGTTGCTCAGTGGGCTGGATAGACAGGCCACAGAACAATTCAGTTCAATTTTGAATTCATTTCAGTTTTGAAATGTTTAATTTTAATGTCAAGAAGAAACTGCTGAAGTGTGTGTGGTCTGTTGACAGATGCTGTAGAGAAAATATGAACCACTTATGTCAAGGTGTAATTCATAACATTTAAACAAATTGACATGTTTTTAGGACTTTGCCATATGTTCCATGCATTCCAGAAAGGGTCCTGTCAGTCCCTCACAGGTGTAACATACACAGTTTGGGATGATTCTGGCTATCTTTCCTGTCAAGGCCCAAACACTGATTGTCATATGTTAGAGATAGAAATACGTGAAAAATTAAACACACATACACTCTTTTCAAACCTATGTTTAAAAATATGTGACTTGCCCAACAGGTTTTTGAGAGGAAAGCAGGAAACCATGCCATACTTACCTTCCTCTCAATTCTACTTTATGTGGAGAATTCCTTTCATTCAAGGCTGATAATGTGAAGTATAGACACCATTGATATAATATATGTGAGATCTCTCTATCAAGCTTTACTGCAACTAGAATTTGTTCAACCTAAAATGTATTACTTAGCCAGGAGAGGTAATACTTAATCACTAGTAACAGTATTATTTGTTTTTCTTCATAAGTTCCCTTCCATGAAGATATAAGCTGATTTGGAACATAAAGTTGCTCCGTCACATGTGGTATTTTCTTGCATGATTTAAAAATTCATTTTGTTTCTTGGCTTTAACGCAATTATTTCCCGCTGAAAGCTGTAGAGCATTTTTATATGTCTTTCTTGAGAATATTGGGGATTCTAAATTATATTTTCTTGTAATTGTCAGAACTGTGCATGAAATAAAATGCAATGTAGGATGCCTTACCAGTTATCATCCTTTATTTTGGTCATATACAAAAGTGTTCTGCTAACCACTGCTGCCTTCCCTGAACTTTGAACTTTTAAGAAAAACTTGGAGCAAAAACATCAAATGGGAAAAGCCCATACCTGTGAAAGTGCCACCCAGGCAGTGCTCTACTGCATGATGAACAGGATCCAGGGGCCAAGTGCCAGCTGTGCTGTTTCAGATGACAAATGCATTACCTGTGCTGGGCAGAGGTGCTTTGAGTTCTTGGCCTTAGGGTGACAGGTAAAGGGGAATGTCCGTACAGATATACCTCTGTTTTCTAAGAAGTGTAGATTAAACTTCTTAGAGTGCTGTTTTTCTGTTTTGGTTTGTTTGGGTTTTTTTCTCTGTTATTGATTTCCCTCTCTCCACAGGAAGAAAAACTGAGGTGGTAATCATTAGAAATAGAGAGAATAAATGCAGCAGAAAGCATAAATTAATTATGTAATCTAGAGAAAGTCAAATTCTACAAAATATGTCAAAAAGGTTGTCTGTACTGCACACTCACTGTTTTGGAGACATAAGATATCTGCATGTACTGTTGACTTCAATAGTGGTAGAAGATACTTTAGGGTATCAAGGTCCTAGGTATTAAAATCAGGGAAGACCAGGGGTAATTTCACAACATTCAGAAAATAGTGATATTAGTTCACTTCCTGCTTAGAGGACATTAATCACATTGATTTGGATTGCTCAGATATGTAATTGTACTGCTAAATCTGAGCAGTTGTAAGGCTAATGGTACAATGTTGCTTGGTGATACAGAATTGCCCATTTCTTCATAATTTTGTCTAACTTGCAGTGTTTTTTAAACTAGTTGTACATCTCAATAATTTCTCACAGACAATGGATTTTACTCTTGGCTACTTTAAAAGGTTTGTATGAAACAAACAACCCCTTAAAATGGTGGAAACAGAAAAACTATTAGAAAAATGTTTGAATTTGAAAGGAGTTTTTTTTTTTCATTTTGACAAATATTTTATTTTCAAGTCTTAAAAATTAAATTTTAAAACATTGTTTTTAAACCAAGAAAAAGAAACAACCTTCGGTAACCTTGTTCAATGAACTCTTAATTCTAAATATTTTTGACATATTTTCTAAATCAGAATTGCCTGATAACAACAAAAATATTGATCAATTTAGGTTTTTTATTACTTTATATGTTAAAATTAAAAAATGGAATATTTTAGATTAATAAAAATATTAATTATTAATTAAAAATTATTCCTTCTCATTCCAAAATTAATAAATGCACATTTATAGAAAATATATACTGCATATAGCAAAACACAACCATTACCAGATAAGATGAGCTCAAATTTAATTAACAGCATTTAATGAACAGCATTTAATTAACTATACAATCATCAATTAAATGCCATTTTCTAGTAGGAAAATCTCATGCCCCATCTGTTCATTATCTCTTAGACTGCTATCTTGGATGTCTGGCATTTGTAAAAATAATATCTACTTGGCCTTCCCCCCCCTCTATTTCATGCACTGATAAAGCACGGATAGGACTGTCTTGGTTTTACTTACCTTGGCAGTTACATTTCAAACTTTAGTCTTGATTTCTTGTCTCTTGCTTCTGTTTAAGACCACTTAGTCCCATTTACAAAGATCATTTTTTTTTCCCTTCCCCCCCTTACCTAGAAGCTCAAATGTATTTATATTATAGTGATACATGTATTTTCTTGTTATCATTACAGTATTTTAGCTAGTTTTTTAGGTAATTGTTAGCATATCCCAGAAATTGCATGATTTTATATCAGATTAAGGTGAATCTGTATAACATTAAAATGGAAAATTTATGTCGAATGAAAGTGCTTTTCATTGTGCATTTGTTTAGCTGCGTTACTCTCTTCATGTCCTGTCTATCCTTTCTACTCTTCCTGATGCTCATTTTCCTGATTGTTTAGGTTTATTGTGATTTTTTTTTGTAACCGATAAAATAATGGCTGACAAGCCATAATTAATTCTTTGTCAGTCGTTTACCCTAATATCCACTCAGGAGAAGGAAGAATTTCTCAACTAATTGTTTAACAACTAAATCTGAGGTGCATCTGTACTGCTAGTTTAGTACAGACTAGCATTAGTCCAGAGCTCTCTGACAGCTAATTTATTAGTAAATTACTTCATTGACTCTCGTAATGTTTGAATGATCTCAGGCTCTGCACTTCCTTAATGAATGAAGGCATGGTCTTTATCCCACGGAACATTTAACTTCTGGTTGATACTACAACTGAATATCAAAACCAGAAAGGCTTATAAAGCATTTCTTCAGTAAAGTATGGGACTAAATAAGCATGTGTTGGGCATGTTCTTTTATTTTGAGCTGATTATCATTTTCCTTTTTATGTCCCTGTGGCTTTGTGGTAGATATGAGTCATCAGGAGGAGTAATGAAGGGGAAAGCTTGATTAGTACTTTTGCAAAAGTGATACATGATAGAAAGAGCTGTATCAAAGCTGACATTTAGGGCTTGGAAAGGGCAGGTATATAGGAAGTAAAACTAGTCAGAAATATAGGTAAAGGCTTAATGATGTAGGATTAGATTGTCAGGGAAAAAATGTAGCTACTAATCAGAACAAATTAAATTTGTGCACCTGTGTATTTGCAGTTTTTACTCACTGTGTTTAGATGGTATGTTTAAAGCATACAGCTTAGTGGATAGTTACAGTGAAATACTTCGTGATTCTGTGAGGAGATCAGGTGGCATGGCTAAAGCAACAGGTAAGAAGAACTATTATACAAGTGTTTTGTAGTATTGACTGGAATAGTCAATAGTAATGTTTGTGAAAATTGTTTCCATACCAAGTCTTAGTAGGCAGGAACTTCTCTCTGATATCTAAACAGAATTGTCTTTTTCTTAGTGTCAGCTTGCGCTTAATTAGCGTGTGCAATTTGACCACTAATCTAATCAGTTTAGCATGATCAGCAACTTTATTCCTGGTGTGAGAATATACATCTGAGACAGAACTTTTCCTATCAAATTTTTCACCAAATAACCTGAAGTTCCATAAAGGTTAACTGACTTCACAGGTACCACACATTTGTGAATCTTAGCTGTCCTGTAAGCTGTCACTGACAGACAATTTTCAATGAAATAAACAGGCTTTGGAATTAGCAGCTGTGGGCAAGGTAAATGAAAATGAAGGAATGAAGACTGCAAAGGTCCTTTAAAAATACATGTGTACTTTTTTTTTTTTTCCAGATAGAAGTTCCAGCTTTTTTCACAGATTAGTTCATCTGCCTAGAAGCAAGCAGCCCTATCATACAGAGCTCTGATGTCACCTGTTAGCCTTGTTTTTGTTATAGCTGTCCATGGCACTAACCATTACAGTCAAGGTTGTAAAACTTTCTGTTACACCTTCTCTCTTCCACATGCTCATAACTTCCACTTTGAGCTGACATTTTTCACACCTGGTGTCTGTCCTTTTTAATGCACATTTTGAATACGGTGCTCGTGGTAGTCACTGAGATGTGCATGATATATTTTTCCATAAAATAAAATAAAAACATTACAGTAACTTAATCTTTGACATGATAAACTTTGTATGAAGATGAAGACTAGCAGACAGGTGTCAAGACTCTGGAGCTCGAAGGATTTCTGTGTTTGGACTTGACAACTTGGCAGAAGTCCATACAGGAGATGAGGAGTTGCCCCTTGTCATCTTTGTGAAATGTTCAGCTATAATAAAACCTTTCTTGCTTTTCTTTGTCCTCCTTGTTTATAGTATACTGCAAAACGTGTGGAACACTCAGTTTCTCAAGCTCACAGCTTGAGTTTCAGTTTGCTTAATTGCAAAAATCAGTATTAATATGGTTGTGGTGGGAGGTAGTAATAATAAAATATTCAAGACATTAAATCTTGTAAGGCAAAATGATTTTGTTTTTCAATAGTACAGATGCAAAACTGTGGAGGTATTTTATGAATACCTCATTCTACTTAAAACATAATTTGAAACACTAAATAGAGTTTGCTTTTCAGATGCTTGGCATAACTGCATACATTTAAAAAGGAAGAGACATCCACTTCTACCAAGGTTCTTTACTACAGTCAGTACGTCTGATATGCTAGACTAGTTCCTGTGGGGAGTTGGAGGTTATAAGGTTTGCTGTGGAAACTTCACCTGGAAAAGGTTACCAGATTCTATCAGCTTAACCTATATCCTTTCATGTGCATTGTTATGTTCCTTTGTTAAAGGAAGTTAGGGAGGGATGCAAGTGTTAGGCAACACTCCCCAGCATGAGGAAGAACATTCCCACGATCCCTCACCACCCCCAGAGACAACACACCAAGTTCCTCCTGAACATGGAAGCAAGACAGACACAGTATAGGAGAAACAATGGGGTTTGTCCTGCTGCAAACTGTGGCAATCAAGCACAGGGCAGATCAATAGGAACCCTGAACATCCTTGATTACATAATTTGCTTCACCTGATAACCCTTTCCCCCCTTCATCGCCACTGGGCTCCAATTTGGCCTAGCTGAGGTGTATTCCCCAGGTATACAAGGTAGTTTTATCAGTCTCCGATCTATGTACAATAAGATTTTTTTTTTTTCTTCTTTCTTCCTGAGACTTAGTGAGTAGTGAAGGATAATACCTAACCTTTAAGGCTTATTTATATAATGAAATAGTTCCCCAATATTGTACCACAAACAGAAGGGGCCTGAGTTTATGTATTTGATAATTCAAAAGCAGGCACCAGCAATCAAATACTATCTAAGTTTGCCTCTGAAGTATTAAGGCTAAGTATTCATCTTCAGAGGAAATTATACAGAAGAACTATATGCACCAGTCATCAACAATTGCATACCTATGTTTTGTACATGTCTGGGTGCATGTATCAACATACTCTAACCCTTGTTTCCTTCTGGACATATAGTTACTTCTTAAAACAAAATTCCAGCATATTTAGGAAAATTGTAACATGGGAAAACATCACTAATAAGAATCTCAACCCCAAATGTAGCTAAGGCCTAATAACAACAAAAATACCTTTAAAAAAAAAAAACAAACAATCGCAAACAACAGTAAAAGAGTCTCCCTCCATGCAGTTCACACATGTAGAGTACAAAACCAGAGGATTTCAATAAAGTAATATTTTCACCTTATAGAACAATCAGGATTGTTGTCCTGCACAACACTTATACTTCAATAACAATGAACTGGAACATATATCAGATTAAATCTTCTCTTAAAAGAAATCTGGCAAAAATATTTCAATTTAGAAGGTTTTTTTTTTGTTTTTGAATACTTAGCCTTAATACTTCAGAGGCAAACTTAGATAGCTTAAGTGCATTAATTAATATAGCTGTGAAAACAGAAAAGTCTTCTGTGGCGAATGTTCATTTCTGTTATGTGCAGTTACTGAACGTGCTGGAAATGTACTTGTTGATGATTTCACAACACATTCCAATGCCATTGTTGCTGCAAATTAATGTGTCATGTTTTTTAAACTTTAGTACTTGAATTATGCTTACTTTGTGTTTGAAGACATAACTACTGTTATGCCTGACTACCATTTCTAATAAATGGCTTTAATATGGTCTGACCTTTAATCTCAGTGGTTTTCCATGGAATTTTGATTTGGAGTAATTAAGTAGCAATTTCAAAGAAATTAATTTGATTACTGTATTATAGTTTTGCTTTATTTTTTAAGAAGCAAAATTGTGATTAATAAATACTTCTTTACTGCTTAAAACTTTTTCAATAAAAACAAATGAGATTTACATCTTACATGCATTGTAACTGAAAGATCTTTGTGAAAGAGGCATCATCACTATTTTATAGCCATGGAAACTTATAAGTCTTGATCAAGTAGCTTCCTCTAATCTCTAAATAAATTAGTGGCATAGTGTTATATTTTGTGTTCTTGCCATATTTATTGTACATTACTCCAGGAATAGATTCCTGTAGAACATGTGCTTGGGTTATTTAAATCAGATGTTATTTAATTTGTAAGTTAATGTAGTAAGATTCCCAAGAACAGATAAAAATTTACCCCATGAGAGGCTTGTTAAAATAACGAGGGGAAGTAGAGGCTGGGAAAATTGTGGATACTAGTAGCAAAATAGATGGTTTAGAGACTGAAAGGCTAAAAAACCATAATTTAGACCAAATAATTTCATCAGGTTATTTCTGTAATCAAAGTTTATATAAGCAAATAGCTGTACTGAGCTTGTATAAATATGGATTGTGGGAATGAATGAATTTTTCTTGAGAGAGAGATTATTGAAATGATTTTGTATTTATTCTTTCTGCTTTAAAACTTTACCTGGGCCAGAGAAATTTATATGGATGAAAGTTTTGCCAAAACTAGTAAATTTCTACAAGATTTGTTTTTGAACAAAAAGTTACTCTATCCCCCACCAGAAAGCTAGAGTAAATACACCTTCTTCCTAGGTAAAGAAATGCTATTTTTCAGTGACCCAGTGGTCATTTCCAGCACAAAAGCTGCACTTTTTATCCTGCTTTCTAGAATTTGCAGATATGTAGTAAATTTCCAATAGAAGAGAAAGGGATGGATAAGAAACTGAATGTGTTTGCAGCTTTATTATTTTTTTCCTATCAGTAGCCCTGACACCAATAATTATCCACCTTTGAATTCTGATCTGTTTAAAAATACTTTTTGGTAACCTTTAAAATTAGGAAATGTTGCTTCAGTTTATTTTCTGCAAGTTACTCTAATTTATAGTCCCTGTCTGTTAGTTTTTGAAGAGATTTAGGATAATTGGGCTTGGAATTAGTTGAACATACTGGACAAAAGTTAGGATACAATGCCAGCTGCATTGCTCTGGGTAAGATAATGGGAGCTGGCATACACAGGCAATGGTATAGACTGGATGGAGGGAGACAGTAGCAGTTTTGGGGTGGAATTAGTGGATTAATTTGGATTTATGACTCAGGATTGGTTCAGAATCTAGTTGCTGAACTTCAGCTGGAGGATTGTTGTGGATGTGCTGACCATGATGCTGGAATTGTGTGAAGGATAGGACTACTTTCGGATGGAGTAAATTTGTTTAAATTTTATGGCTCTTAACTGCGGACCATCAGGCTTTCCAAGTTGTAGTGGTGTTTAAGAAATATGTATAAGTAACTTTTCACTGGTTTGAGTTAACAAACCTAACTTTGTTTCCCAGTAAGTTCTCGATCTCATTGGCATTGGGTATAGTAAATTAGAGTCCTTTAAAAACTTTAGATCAGTGTTTTCTAAAAATAGCTCATTTGCAAAAGATTACTTTCATAGGATGTGCACCTCTTTGTTCGTGTGTAACGGTACTGGAAGTGCTACAGAGCTCTCTAACAAAAAGTGACCCTGTTCTCCACTGAACGAACACATTTCCTTTCCAGGCGTTATTAGACTAGTCCTCTACCTCTAGCTTGCTGTGAACGAGCTGCAAACCAGCTACTGTTAATCAGACTTCCTAGCCTGTACAAGGCATAGCTGAAAGAAAGAGGAAATCGGCTTACGCCACACAGCTGCCAGCTTTATTGAAAAGGAAATACTGTAACAATGCCTTGTTGATGACTGTGCTATGAATCTAATGTTCTCTTGTGTTTTTCTTCTGCTTTGTATTAGTTATTCAGACAGCCAGATTCAACACTTCTGTAGATAAAAACTATTGTTCCATGCATGTATATGTTGAAAACGGGCTTTTGCATTATAATTATACTTTAAAATTATGTTTGCATGTTGAATTTATATTCATTGTAAAGGTAAATCAGAAGAATCTGAAGAACCATCTGCTCACAAAAAGCAGCCAATGAAATTACAACATTGTAACATCCTTTGTACTCCATCAATCAGCTATCTAAACATGTAAGTCGATAAAGGGAAAAATCTATTTTGAGCAGGTTTTGTATACTTATGTAAGAGAAGTGTTAATATCACATAAAAGTCCATTGGGGACATAGTCTTAGAGGTATTTGGTGTGTATAGATAGTATTTTAGTATTGTTTCCCCCAAAACTGGGGACAAATGAAGTAGCAAGAAAACCCCCAAAAAACCAACCCTAATTTTGCCTTTCTGTATCTTAGAAGTGAAAAATACTTTTTTATTCTTATTCAAAGAAAAAAAAAATGTTTTCAATAGTTCCAAAACAGTTTTGGGGATGTTTTTTCCACCACCACACCCCAAAAGAAGTTTTTTAGTAATCCGCACAAGCTAAACTTTCACTCTGCAGAGGTACCCCACTGCCACACCGCCCCAACCAAACAGCTCATTTCATGCTGCCCATGTGTTCTGGGAAAAGACATTTCAGCTGTTTTCATTCTCTGGGTGGCAGTATGGATTCAGAACTGTGGGTAAAGATAGATAGGTAAAGATGACATACACCCTGTAACTGATCTCTGGAGGTGATACTTTTGGAGACGTACTGAGGGTTCCCAGCTATTTGTAACCCTCAGCCACTGACAGTATTGGCTTAAGTAGAAAAGCAGTTGTTCAAGGACGTTGTCTGCTGGAGCATGTGGGTTTTACAGTACAGGAGCAGTGCAAATAGGAATGCAGCAAGAGCTGTGGAAGTTTGTTCTCAGCACACAGAAAGTCTATAGTCAAGCTGACTCTTAATTTAGGATCTTAAAGGTATGCTCAAGCCTCTAAGGCTTCATGGTAGTTGTAATTTTTTTTTTTTTTTCCCCTGAATGTAGCTTTTCCCAAATCTTATTTAATCCACCTTTCTGTTTTCAGCAGATCATAGTTTTATCTTACTGGGAGCTTTTGTATGCTTGCAAAAAAAAAAAAGTATAAATTAACCTCTTCCTCCCTACGCCCCCTCCCTGAGTCCTCGTTCTGATAGTTACAGGTTTTGTGTAAGCTTCACTCTGATCTTGTTGCAGTGATGTCTTTGGAAGGCAGAATATTGGCAAAGAGTGATAAAGATTATGTAATGTCTAAGCATTTAAAGGTTACTGCATAAACAGGCATTGAGTACTACAGATTGGTTCCATATTCATGTCCCCACTAAATGCTTCCTTGAAAGGGAACTGAGAAATTAAAGAATATGTACATTGCATGTTTACTATCTCTTTCAATAGCAGCTTAAATTATTGCTGCTGAAAGGCTTCAAAATATGCTTTTTCCTTATTTATATTATTCTTCCCTTTTTTCACTCCTCTCTCCCCC
>NW_008825532.1:64374-69254 GCF_000699105.1 Pygoscelis adeliae
AATAATTCAAATAATTCCCCCCCCCCATTTATTGGTAGTCTCGCCTTCAGAGTATCCGGATTTGGGTGGAAAACTTTGTATAGGAACATGCTGGGTGTTTGTTTTTAAAGCAATAATTTCCATTATTTATTTTTTTTAATGTGAAATTTCTGCTAGCTCTTGCTTACATCATCCTGTTAGATTTTGCTCCAAGCAGTTTGGATTTAAACCATACTGTAAATCTAAGTTGCTGTTGTACTATCCTATTGTTGATGGCTGGATAGTGGGTATAATGGATTATTCACTCTGTGTGGGTACAAAAAAGGAGCGGGAATGGGTTGCTTGTAGCTGTTTTTTGGTTTTTTTTTTTTCCCTTTTATGCTGATGTGCCAAAATGATGGAGTGCAAGCTATGCACAGATTAATGTTTCACTAGCTGAGTTGATCTTTATTAGAAATATGTTCTGATCCTTCCTAGGTATCTTATCAGAAAGGATTTGCCTTAAAATTAAAAATCAAGAAATTAAACTCAAGGGAACTGACCTTCACTTGTTGAAGTGTCTAATGCAATTCTTGGATGACACAGTAACAGATATGGCTGGTGGGATAGCTGAGCCACCAATATAGTGCAGTGGTGGAAAGGTTAGCATGAATTTGGGATATGCAAGCAAGATTCTTTAAAGGAAACGAGTATTGGTAACTGTTCATGAATATCTGGGGGGGAAAGGGGCATAAACCTTAACGACAAGAAAAACTACTGAACTTGAAGGATGATTTGACAGCAAGTTCAGATGTTCACAACTATTTTTTGTAGGAAGACTAGGAATTAGGAGGCTTCTTTTAACATTTCTAGAAATTCTATTTAAAAAAAGCAACTATTAATTTCTGATGATGGAGCTTGATAAAGCTTTTGGAAGGGACCAACTGACAGAATAGGGAATTACTGAAGAAAGGAAATTGAGTTTGTGATATGAACCCTTGGGTGCTGGATGTGTAGGTAAAACAGGGTGACAGGTGGAGGGTGTGAAGAGTGATTAGGTTGTTGTTTGTACTGTATTTGTATTCTGTTAACTCACACTTAAGGGCTTCTGCTGGTTATCTGCTGCCAACCAGAAAATATTCCTCTCTCTCCTTTTGATACATAACTTGGCTTCTAGGGTTTATATTAGAATTATCATTTACTTGCTTGCTTTTTTTTTTTTTCTTTCTGATGTATTAGAGCTTAAACACAAATACAGAATGAAAATGGGATGCATCAGTGCATCCTGAGGCTGATTTCTGGCTTACTTTGGTTTCCCTTCCATCAGGGAAAGACATGACATATTTCCTAGCACTCTTCAGGAGTTTTAGCAAGCAAGTTCTTGGTGACTGAAAAAAAATCTAATTCTCCCATCTTGTATGATGAAGTGCTTTACAATGGCTGGTAAAAAGGGCTACAAATAGTCTCTAAAGGTCTGCTGTATTTCATTATGAGCTCTGTAGTCATCAACTCTTTGCTTTTCAGCTTAGGGATTTATCCATATTACCCTTCCAAGCCATGCATCCATATTTTCATTCCAGGTCACTGAAGGAAAAAGGTTTGTCATTGTATTATTACCAGGGCAAGGGTGTGTTTAAGAAAAAAAAAAAAGCAAAGCCCCCCCCAAAAGGTAGAAAAGTACCAGCATTTAGACATCAGCAAAAGGGGTTGTCTGAACTAGACCAGCAAGACTTTTCTGTTTGTTCAGCCTTGTATTTTAAAATTCTTCATTCATGTGGATGACTTCTGTAGCTGTCAGCAGGATAACTTGCTGTACAAGTAGAAGACTGACATTTAATACCAATTGTGTCAAGGTGTAAAATGTGTTTTTATTAAAGCTTCTTTCCTTGCTCCACAAAATATCCTGTAGTCCCTTTGTAGCACAAATATGATATAGATTCTAAATGGCTGTGATAATTAGGCAGGAAGGATATTTCTTAGGGGATTTTGAACTATTACATGAGTAACGGTGGCTTTTCTTGTTGCATGTTGGTGTTCATGAGGAGATGCTATTTGATTGAGGTGGTTCAAACGTTACTGTGAATGCTGAATCCAATCTTCCTGGGCAGTCTTATTGTCTTATACTTCCTTGATCCCCATATATCCACCTCTTTGTTCTTGTTGAGTGTGGGGATCCTTAATTCAGCATAACCTGGTAGAGGCTGTTCAGGTGTTAGCATAAGCATAGGATATCTCAACCTAGAAGAATTGCCTCAGTCACAGAATTTTTCTTGCTAATGGTGAAGCAGCATAAATTGCAAAAACAGTTAAAAAGCTGATGATCCTGGAGGTGATTAGCTGAAAAAGCCAGAGAAAGAAAAAAGATAGAGTGTATTTCTCAGTCACTGTGATTTTGCCACACTGGAGTCCAGAAAAGCAAATATTCTCCTAGCAGATGTGTGTATCTACTTTGTATATGTAAATTATGTACATGTATTATATATCAAATAAACCATTTACAATGGAATAGTGATGCTGAATTTTGTTTCCCACAGTAGTCTATAGGGAATGTATGTATGTATACATGTATCAGAGCGAGGTTTGTCTAATAATATTTTGTTTAGTATATATGGTCTCTGTGCAGGGGAAGAAGTATTTTAAAAGAAGAGCAAGATTTGCCCAGTCTCATGGGCTGACCTTAAGTCTCACTAACTTGAAGCCTGTCTTTCATGTACAATAGATGCTGTGCCGGTACTGAATGTACATAAAGTACATGATGATCTCACCTGCTTCATGGCTTCAGGTGCCAGACATATTTGACAAAATCTGTGGTTAGTTACACCTAGCAAATGAAAATGGAAGAGACTAGAGTGAAGATATAGGTTTTTCTGTTGATGGGACTCCATGCTTATTCTGCTATTAAAATGTATTTTCCAGGAGCAGCAGTCTACTTCCATGATGCCTCCACCCCTCTCAAAATTACTTGATTTGCTTAAGTGTGTGCTATTAAATATCTCCATTAACTGTCAAAATTCACTCAATATCTGTCCCATCATATGGGACAGTTTCAGCAAAGCTGAGCCGTTCACCAATAGCAACTCTGAGGTGGTGTTAATTTTCTTCAGGAAACATCGGTAATAAAGGGAAATGTCTTCATTCTACATTTCTTATTTAAATAATGGTATGCTAGCTCCAATGATGTGTCTGTGAGGTTACCTCTCATCAAACAGAGTAAAAGACGGAAATTACAGGCCCTATGATGTGCACCCGAGGATAATTTAGGGTCCATCAGCAATCCCATTGAAGCTGATGAATATTTGCTGTTGACTTCAGTGGGAGTAAGATAAGGGGACCTGTTATTTATAGTGAGATTCTTAATGCATGCAGTTTCCTTTCATCTCTCTCAGTGCAATTGCATTGATCCAGACATTAGATTGTTGCATGCTCTCCTTTATTAATGAGTAGCTGACCTCAGCAAAGATTTTTAGCCCATTTTGACTTCAAAATGCCATTTTATACAGCCTATAATGTGTCTGCATTATCTTGTTCTTTTACGAATGCTCTGGAGTATTAGAGAAATCAGTAATAGTGACCTTTTCGCCCCGTGGTTCTCATCTGCTTAATGCTATTGAATTTGGAAGGAGACAAGACTGTTATAAATTTAGAATTTGAAACAGTACTGTGTCTTTTTTTTTTTTTATAAGATGGACTCTCATTCATCATTACTCAATCTCTGACTATTACTATGTAATAGTTACGATAGTCTTAGTTTATTTAGATATATCTGCAGATCTATAACAATAATAATGCTCCAAACACACCTTTCTATTTTGACTTGCTAATTGTTAGTGTTGTGCTATTACTCTTACTGGGTTTATAAACTGACCATGTAATATAATGGGGAATAACCATTGCATATGGTGGCTAGCTAATACGTAATTTTCTTCAAGCACCCATGTATTTTAAAGCATATTTTTTTATCAGGGAGTAACTTCAAACTGTTCTTCAGATTTAAGTGCTGTACGGAAAGGTGTGCTTTGGATTATTGTTCCATTTTTCAGGATATTGATTTAAAGCTATTATTAGGTTGACTAATGACATATCACTAGTATCTGCATGAAACTTGAGTCCTGGTCTTGATAACAGACTTTGTTTAATTTCTGTAGCCTTAATTTAAAGCATTAAATAATATATCATACTTCCACTGAATAAAGCCTGTGCATAAGAATGTGTGAATAAGGTCCAACACCTTAAAGGACAGAGGGGCTAGAACATAAGCAAAGGCTGCAGTGTTCATATCTGTTTAAAACAAAGGCCTGGGCAGCCTCATCAAAGACCTTAATAGCAGCATTTTGATAAAATGCTCCCATTAAAATCCCTATGGCCCAGAATCTTGTAGTCATTCTATATTCATGTTCTAGTGGAACAGATTAAAATTCTCTTCCTTAAAATATTCTTATTCTTTTTAGGTAGTTAGTAAACATTTCTGCGTTCATGTTCTGTGAAGATCCAGGAATTATAGTGCATATAATCAAATGGTTTACTGCATACCTCTTCAAACCGATCACAGTAGAGCATTTGCAGCTTTGACGAGAAAAAGAATGGATTCATAGATTAAGTTTACAAACATGTGTAACATGATGCTCTTGGATAGAAACAAATCAATCTACCTGTTGCAAGATGTTCACCAAATGATGATGTAATTTTTTTTTTCCTCCATCTATTCATCTTTAAGTTAAACATAGCAGTTGAAAATATTGGATAACGTTATAATTTTAATGTTCTGCCTGACCTTCTATACTTAAGATAGGACAGCCACTCAGTTTTTAATGAGCGTTTTGCAGGAATGATACCTTTGGGATTAATAACTTGGAGGACATGGAAAGAGTAGTGCAGGATAGACAGGGCTGTGTTTATGTCCAAGTTAATGTTAAATGATAGAA
>NW_008825532.1:69272-76045 GCF_000699105.1 Pygoscelis adeliae
CTGTTAAATGGAATTAATTGAAATTGGTTATTTGCATGCCAGACGTCACACTGAACACTTGGAAGCTGTGGTAGATATGACCCATTATGAGCCAAGTAGTTAATATGGTTAAAAAAAGTAGGATGCATGTCTGCCAGCTGACATATTTCTTTTTTGGGGGGAGCTCTATATTGTGGAATTTCTTTTTCAGGACTCATTCTGATAACTTGGGAAAAGCTGGGTTTGAGGGATGCATTTGGAAGATGCTCTCAATTTGAAGGTGTCGGCTCCCCCTTGAGTTACATGGCTTTTTTAAATTTTTAGTTTCACTTGTGATATGTAGGAAGATAATATAGACCAGGATCATCAGCAACTGGCACAGATGCCAAAAATAGATGGATTTGTATTTTAAGAGGAATACAGCTCACCCGACGCATTTCTCCTTTATCTGTACTGTGAATGCAAATAGTGTCATGCCTCTGTGCACTCTCATTCTGTGAGCTGTGAGAAACAGCAGCAACCATGTGCTGGTTCCTGCCATGCTCTAGACTTGGTGGAAGTCAGGAGTCCCTGTCTGTCTTAGAAGCATGGCAATGATAACTGACAGTATCTTGCTTCTCCCAAGCCCTGCTGAATTTCTACTGATGTAATAATCTCTAAACTGAAAAAAGAATATGATCTGTCACAGCACCCTGATTTGCTGCTGATACCTGTTTTGGAAGGGTGAATTGTTTCCTGAGTTAATGATATTTTTCTCTCCATTTGGTCTCCACTTTAAGCACTTTTATGACAACCCTGCTATGATTTAATTCTACCTTCTATACTGCCATAGTGGTTTTTATTAATAAGGCTAAGGCCTTGGATCTACAGTATACTGTCTAAAATATCTCCTGGAGATCAGTTTAATTATATTCATATAAAATGTAGTTAAACAGCTGCAGTGAAGCTTGTTATTACTGCCACATATTAGTGTTTCCAGGCCTCCCTCCTCATGTGGAAAAGTAGCCAACTTTTGGTTGGAGTTTTTACATTCAAAATGCTTACTTAGCATAAAATTCACTTGTGTGAAGGATTGCTTGGATGTGACAGATGGCATATTCTGTATGATGTAAAAGCAGTTTGGGGACAGAATGATTTTTTTAACAAAAAAAACCCTGCCCTTTTTCTCTATTAAGTGATTGGCAGATTATTTCTCTCCGCCATTTTTTTTCTTCATACTTTTTATGGTTTTAACAGTTCTTTGAATTTATTTTTATTCTTCTCTGAAAATATTAATGTTTGCCCCCAAAAATGTTTTTTTTTTTCCCCCCAATGTTGAGTGCAGTTCTCTTTGGATTTTTTTATTTTTCTTGTGGACAGTCTGAATAATTTTTCAGGCTGTATCTAGCTTCTGCCCCAAGTTAAACACACTACGCCAGAAAGACTCAGAGCAAATAGATCTGAAGTTGTAATAATTGCTATTATAGAAACAAACAGCAATTCTGAGGGATCTGACAGGGTTGATTAGTCCACTCACTTGTGCAATACAGGACAAGCTATGCCTATTCATGTCAAATGATTGCCTAACTTGTTCCTAAATATGCTAGAAAGAGCGATTTTACACTGCTTGAAGGAAATCTATTCCATTGCTTTGCTACTCTTACCATTAGAAAGTTTTTCCTACTTACAAACATGAAACTTTCTTGCTGAAATCTAAAGTCTGTTGTTTCTCTTCTTTTCTGCAATGGGTAAGAAATAAAGATTATTTCTTTTTTCTTTAAAGCCATCTTTTATGTACTCAGTGCACATTATTCACAGATTGCAATAGCAAGAGACGACGGTTAGGGAGATTTGGTCTGAATTCTTTAGAGACACTCCGTGCTAACTGGATTCATACAGCAGTTGGACACGATGTTATAGTAATGGCATGTGAAAATTGATCAATTCAGACTTAAACCTAAAGTTTTGTTTTAGGCCTTCACAGTGTCAAGACTATTTATTAAGCATGTATACATACAGTAACAGTAATACCATTTGTTAGACCAACCAAAGTGGTTGACAGGAAATAGTCTAGTGTGATTCCACAAGCTCTCTTCAGGTTTGAAATAAAAGCTGTAAACTTCAAAGCTAAATGGAAAATGATAAAACTGTTTTGGGTCTGACTGGTTAATATATCTAGTTAAACTACCTGAGAGAAGAGGCTATTGCTACCCATGGAGCAAAAGGACCACCTTGGTGTGGAAAGATATTTCAAGGTGGTTTCCTTCTCTAACAGGAAATAGAAGGAAAGGTAGTTTATTGCTTGTGGAACATGAAAAAGTTACTGTGAAAAAGAGATGGTTTAATGGATTAAAATGTGATTAAACTCAGCACACACATTCTGAGCTTTAATTTAACTTTCAAGTTTATATTTTTATATTATATTTAAAAGAGGAGAAAGGTGAGACTCAGTTATATTTTTCCGAATAAACCAGTTAATCTAATAAAATATTACTGCTAGTCTCTAACTTTGTCTGTCCTATCTGTTTAGACTACCACAGCTATAGTAGCACTGCCTTTGGAAGTATTCAGACTTTTGTCTATTTGAAGATGTCTTTAATTCATTTGCTAAATTAGCACTTGTTTTGAAGAAAGTAAGCATTTATCTAATGTGGTTTTATTGCTAGTATGTAACCTTAGACAATGTCACCTAATCCTAGCTCAGTTGTCTATTTTTGACATTTATGCCCTGCTGCAAAACTTTATATGCCTTAGTGTAGCCTCTTATCTCAAACCAGCTGATGATATGTCCACCACATACTTCCATGAAGTGCAAACCTGTTTGAAGGTATTGATTTGTCCTGTTACTCCGTGGCAGGTGGCTGCACACACAATTGTGTGAAGCACCTAGAATATTTCAGTGTATTGTTTATAGCTGCTCTGTTGTTAAATTGTAGGTTGACAAATCTCAACCATGAGTGTTCAATGATATTACAGCTCCACCATTAGACTCTTAAAAAGGCATATATATCTGTCATACTTTATAATAAGGTGCTATTTTAAGTGGTTAATTTGTGATTAGGAGATTAAGAATAAATAATATTTCCCAATAGGGTGCACAGGTCATTAGTTACATAAGTCATGGCTATAGCTTGTTCTCATAAATCACTAACTCCTACAGCCATTCTTTTAAATGTAGATGCAGCATACTATTTATGATAATAACAAGAAGACTTAAAACATCTGTTAATCATCTACTAACCATTTATAAATGAACCCTTAATTCAAAGGAGGCCTGATACATCATCCTTCAATAGTTTGTTCTTTATACTGTTACCATTTCTTGTTTTCTGTAACATACCTTTTGCTGAATGGTTGTAAAGAAGCGTTGAATGATTTGACTCAGCCTTTTGGGCCTATTGCAGGCTTGGGAATATGACTTAGATCACTCTTTGGAGAGTGTTTTGCTGTTACTTTCATTGTTCTTTTTTTGTAACTCAACTCATTTTTATTGGCTATGGAATATATTTCTAGAATTGAAATGCCTTTAAGGAAGATTTTTTTTTATTCAGGGAAATTTTGATCTAAAATAGAGAAAATATAAGCTTTTTTTGTTAATATTCAAAGCAGACTGCATAGTTTTTATTTTTTTAGCTATAAAAACATGTAAAAATAATAAATCCTACCTATCTTAACTACTTACATTAAGGTTACATAAGTAAATACTACTGTATCACAAAGACATCCTGTCTTGTACTTAAATCTGTCTTTTGCCAGCCAAGATGAATTTGTGAGGTATCATATTTAGCTGAATGTCATGCTTTGTACTGGTTTGTTCACTAAAAAAAGTCATGATACAGACATCTAAACAATTTGATCTTGTGTTGCTTAGCTTTGGCTCTTGATTGAGATCAGACACTGTGCAAACACTCCACTTGGAGCAAAGGTCAGCAACTTCAACTTAGGTAAAATATAACAGTTGGCTTTCCTGAACAAGTTATCAATGTAAATTAAAAGCTTTGAATATTGTTCCGAATGTTCTTAGTAGATACACCAGTGAAAAAAGCGCATTCCAAAGGAAACTTACAAGATGTAGTTTTATCACTTGTTGTTTGGAGGACTGTTGATATCCATAGTTTTCTTTGTACAGCTGCCAACCTCTTTTTGAATCTTATCTGTCCGTTTGTTAAAATGCTTTCCATTTCCCTTACCAGAAGTACATTTCCTCAGCTAAGGTTGTTTCCCTTGCAGTCATCAGATCACCTGGTTCGGCTCTATTCTTCCCTGAATTGCTGTCTATGGACTTTATTTAATCTACCTGCCAAAGACGCCTTTCTCCTTTTATTGATATGGAGGCACTAGGTCAGCCTTCAAGAAATAAAGGAAAAAAGAAAAAGCTAATGTTGTAAACTGAGAAGAAAAAACAAAACCAAAACATTACCTAGCTTAAAGTAAGAGTAAGATTTGCTTCTGGTATATATCAAGTATCTAAATGTGGTGATTCCCTGGAATTATACAGTTATTTTCTCCTCTGTGATATTGTAGGATTGTGTAGACTAGCCTAGCAACACGTTTTAAGTGTGGTGTAAGTCCAGTGACTTCTACACAATTAAATGGGGAATAATTTGGTTTATTTTTTTTCAAAATAATGTTGCTTTTTTGAGACTGGTGACAGTCATTCATAGTGGATATTAGTGGGAAAAGGGAGGCTTATAGCTAGAGAGAATGGCAAGGAAGAGGTAGAGAGAGTCAGATTCAGTGTGGAAATTGCTGGGATGTTGCCTTTCAGGGAAATACTTGTGCTTCTGGGAAAAGACAGACAAATGTGCGCAGTCTCTCTCTTCGAGCTAAGCTCTTGGGAATAAGTATCACTAAAACCAAGAGTTATGGCAGAGATAATAAACAGACACTGACTGCGTCTGACTTCTGTACTGCATAGCAATGCGATTGTTTTTTAAGTGGAAAAGACCATTATCTGGTGACAGAACTTGGGGGGTGGTGCATGTGTGTGTGTGAAATGCAATTGTGTGGGGATGTCTTAGTGTTATGTGGGCTCTTGTAACATGGTAAGATTTGGCAGAGGCTAGGAAGCAATGGTGTTGAAGTACACCTGTGATACTGTTGGGCTGACTATCAGCTGCATTGATTTTTGGGGAGACAAAATCAGAATTTGGTTAAGACATCCTGGTATGGGCCTAAAAGGTAAGGGATCTTTAGATTTAGCTTAAGTTATCTGCATTATCCTTGAGGCAACCTTAAATTTAGTTTGAATTTGGGATGCGGCAAATTCTATCTGTACTTGTGGATGGGATCCCTTGTAGAGGATTTGGCTGACTATCATGAGTTGTGTGGCAGTGCTGTGAGGACAGATGGCATATATGGAAGGTGAGTGTGCACTCACCAGGAAGAAGGTGCTGTGCTATTACAACAGTGGTCTTAAAGTTTTTCTAGCAGGAAAGTAATATGCAAAGTTGACAAGTTTATTCTTAAACACAGCCTTGAATTTGTTTCTACAAGGGAGTTCAGCCATTCTACTACATCCTGGTACTGGCTGTCAAATCCTTAGGACTGCTCAGTCACAAGGCTCCTCCAAACTAAACTGTGAACTGGGACTGTGGATGTGACTGACTTTAGGACTGTGCTAAAGGGAAGAGCTACCTTTGTACGTGCTAAGACCTGATCTGAAAATTCTGTGTAGAAGAATGGCCTGCCATGTTGTAGCTGAAGTATAGTAATGAGGTAAATAAACTAGCACTAGTAATGAACTAAAATGTGAAAAGTCTTCTAATCTTTCTCCTTTCCTGAAACTGAAGCATAACATAAGGCAAAACAACAGTCACCGTTCTTCAAGGAAGTTCAAAGTTAATTTTGTTCCTTTAAGTCTCTGAAGTTAAATAGTTGTTACTAATATTTTAGGTGATAAAATATTCAATCTTAGTAATCATAAAACATAATATGCACACAAAAAAGAAACCATTTTGTTGTCATTTTTAAAACTGCCTTACACTGTTCTGGGACTGGTTTTCACCCAAATGGTTAAAAAATTCCATATTGTTGCTGAGCACAGTTCTACATTTAGATCCTAATCCCAAAATCTGCTAATGTCCATAAATTCCTGTGAACCAGGATATTGTATTTTTGAGAGATGATGCAATACTTTTAGCCATGTTCAAGATGATGCAGAGTTGTACCCAGCACAGTGCAGAACAGAGCTAATGAAGCAAATACTGTTTCTGCCCTGGAATCGGCTTCTCTAGCGTTGGTTCAGAGATCACTATGTTGCATGCAATAAAGATGCTTCCGATTCAGCAAGCTGAAGCCCCACTTTTAGCACTTGAGATTAAAGCGCTTGTTTCAGTGCTCAATTATTTCAAGACTGAACTGAAGAAAGTAGCTTTCTGCTTAAGGACTCTGAGCTGAGGCCCTACTCTGGCTTTGAAGGTACTGCTTATAGATTACCTTAAGTGTAATGTATTAAGTCTAGGAGTACTGTTCTGAACATTTGGGAAATCCCTCTGCTGGTATATTGCTATAGTTTGCATCACCATATAATCTCATTAGTATATGATGTACCATTTGCATGACACATATTTCAATATCCTGCATTTTTTAGAGCATAATGTATGTGCATCACTGGATTTGTGTATACTCTATTATGATATATTCATTTCTGAACAGCAGTATTTGAAGTATGTTCCCAGCAGACCCTGCATAAACAGAGAGCTGAAGAGTGGCCCTAGGGCAAAGAGCTAAGATATAATATCAATGTGCTTGTGTTCAGACATTTAGCCAATGAATGATGAGGGATTTAAAGGTTTTTTGTATTTCTCTGCTGC